>NC_139822.1:8035799-8590799 GCF_963457635.1 Microchirus variegatus | reverse complement strand
GAACCACATCCTTCACTTCTGTTTGTTCTTCTATTTTACATTTTTACATCCTATTTTACAGCACTTTACCGTTAAAGTGTATTAGATAACAGTATCATGCATTATTTGTGGCATTCTGGGAAGAGAATTGCCTGAGCTGCACGTGTGAAGCCGTTTACCTGCCATTCCTGATCCATCTCCATCTTACCAATTATTTGGTGAGTAGCAACTTTATTTTATTGATTCATATTACATATAATATTATTGTTTGATATGATATGATGTTTGCATTGATGATTACAGCATGTGCACATGCCAGAATGATTTTGGTTAGCAGCTAGCTACATTTACAAAGTAGTCAAACAACACAAGGAGCACATTTTCATTTCTACAAAGTTAACGTTTGTTGACACCTGCACTTTGTCAGTTAATTAATTAATTAAACTTTATGATAGTTTGTGTAAACATTTTTCTATTCGCACGAGATTAGTATAACCTGGGTACCTCTGGTGACCCCAGGTAATTAACCCAGTGCGAATAGGGCTTTTGACACGACGCTGAAGTTGGCACCACATTCGCCGTAGCGAGCTATTCTGCAGAGCAGTGCTGATCACACAGCTGTTGATATGGGGGTCGTTTTTGGTTTTTTTTGGTTAAAAAAACTTGCCAGCACATACAGGTGCATATACATACAATAGATAAAAATATGCTGGTGCATACTTGTATTTATTAAACAACACAAAAATTAAACACTTTAGAAGAACAACATTCAATAATATTTAGTAATTTTAATATTTAATCATTACTAATATTGATATGTTTTTAGTTCTGTGAGGGGGAGATTGTTGATATAAATTGTTGTAATGTGATTGATATAACACTGTGGAAATTTGGAGAAAATCCATTTCAAAAATCAACATTTTGATGTTTTTGTTGCAACAATTGCTGATTTGCAGTGCCACCTAATGGCCAAATAAGGTTTCCCGTTGGAGGTCTCACCTGATTCACATACTACAGTTTCTCACCTTTCCAGTGATGATGCCCCATATGTCCATATTTACTTTGGAATTTTGGAGAAAATCCAATTCAAAAATCATAATTTTGATACTTTTATTGCAACAATTGCATGATCTAGGGCAGGGGTCTGCAACCTGCGGCTCTAGAGCCACATGTGGCTCTTCAGCCACTCTGCAGTGGCTCCTTGTAGCTTTAGAGATCAAGGCGACAAATAAAAGTGTTTTAATATCTTGTGCAACATCCAATGTCGACGTAAAATGCAATATCCAGTACATGTTTGGATGTGTCCTGTCCATCTTTGGATCCACATACTGGTTTTCTTGAGCACGAACAACATACAATCCAAATATTTGCTTCATTTATTTCAAAGTGGGGTCATTTTAATTTCTTTAATTTGCCACAAACAATGAAACAATGGAAGAACCAGGTCTACGGGGTATAGAGGTTGGATATAAACTGAACATGTTGTAGTTCTTAAATGTCATAAATGAAAGAGACTATTACTATTGTATATAGTTTGTCTGTATAAAAAACCTTTATATGTGTTATTATCTTCATCTTGTGGGTTTTTTTGCGGCTCCAAATGAATTTTTGGGTGGAGAGACGACAAAAATGGCTCTTTTCATCCTAAAGGTTGCAGACCCCTGATCTAGGGGGTGGATTGTCCTCATGTTGGTCACTGCCTGATGTGCCACACTTAAGCAAATCTACTGCCTTAACATGATCTTGTATGGGCCATTTCTAGACTTTTCGTCACCGGTGTTGTACTGTGACAAATTTGAGGGCACCTTTCCCACTTATATTGGCCTAACATCCAATGCTTGACCTCTTTAGAAGGCTTCTTAGGTGATGTGCTGGCACAGAGTTACAACGGCCATAACATTTTTTATATAAAAGAAAAACTTTTTTTGAAACATAAAACGTATTAATGGGGTGGTCATTTTATTATTAAATGTAATTGAGACAATTAAGATTAATTTGACAATGTAAATCACTGGACATATTGTAAGAAATGTTCATGGGATTTCCAAGACTCCAAGCTGTCCAATCGTGTATAATATCACTATGCTCCATAACAATATGCTGTATACAACTGACCATGTTGGACAGAGATGGGACAGGGCGTTAGGCGTGCTGTGGGGGGCACAATGTCCTTCTCGGCAAGTCCTTCCACTCGGGAGCTATATTGCAAAGCACTTTGGACACTTATCGGGCATCTATTTCGGGCAGAACTGTGCATGTGCAGTGCATCATTTTTGAAATGGATTTTCTCCAAAACTCCCCAGTAAATGTGGATATATGGAGCATCACTGGAAAGTTGAGAAGGTCTAGTATGTGAATCAGGTGAGACATTCAACGGGACACCTGATTTGTCCATTAGGTGGCACTGCAAAGTCAGCAATTGTTGCAATAAAAGTATCAAAATTATGATTTTTGAAGCGGATTTTCTCCAAAATTCCATAGTAAATGTGGACATATGAGGCATCACTGGAAAGGTGAGAAAGTGTAGTATGTGAATCAGGTGAGACATTCAACGGGACACCTTATTTGTCCATTAGGTGGCAGTGCAAAGTCAGAAATTGTTACAATAAAAGTATCAAAATTATGATTTTTGAAGTGCATTTTCTCCAAAATTCCACAGTAAATGTGGATATATGGGGCATCACCGGAAAGTTGAGAAGCTGTCGTATGTGAATCAGGTGAGACATTCAACGGGAAACCTTATTTGGCCATTAGGTGGCACTGCAAAGTCAGCAATTGTTGCAATAAAAGAGTCAAAATTATGATTTTTTTAAATGGATTTTCTCCAAAATTCCACAGTAAATGTGGCTATATGGAGCATCACTGGAAAGTTGAGAAGCTGTAGTATGTGAATCAGGTGAGACATTCAACGGGACACCTTATTTGTCCATTAGGTGGCACTGCAAAGTCAGCAATTGTTGCAATAAAAGTATCAAAATTATGATTTTGAAGCGGATTTTCTCCAAAATTCCATAGTAAATGTGGACATATGAGGCATCACTGGAAAGGTGAGAAAGTGTAGTATGTGAATCAGGTGAGACATTCAACGGGACACCTTATTTGTCCATTAGGTGGCACTGCAAAGTCAGAAATTGTTACAATAAAAGTATCAAAATTATGATTTTTGAAATGCATTTTCTCCAAAATTCCACAGTAAATGTGGATATATGGGGCATCACCGGAAAGTTGAGAAGCTGTCGTATGTGAATCAGGTGAGACATTCAACGGGAAACCTTATTTGGCCATTAGGTGGCACTGCAAAGTCAGCAATTGTTGCAATAAAAGAGTCAAAATTATGATTTTTTAAATGGATTTTCTCCAAAATTCCACAGTAAATGTGGCTATATGGAGCATCACTGGAAAGTTGAGAAGCTGTAGTATGTGAATCAGGTGAGACATTCAACGGGACACCTTATTTGTCCATTAGGTGGCACTGCAAAGTCAGCAATTGTTGCAATAAAAGTATCAAAATGATGATTTTTGAAGTAGATTTTCTCCAAAATTCCACAGTAAATGTGGCTATATGGAGCATCACTGGAAAGTTGAGAAGCTGTAGTTTGTGAATCAGGTGAAACATTCAACGGTAAACCTTATTTGGCCATTAGGTGGCACTGCAAAATCAGCAACTGTTGCAATAAAAGTGTAAAAATTATGATTTTTGAAGTGGATTTTCTCCAAAATTCTCAAGTAAATATGGACATATGGGGCATCACTGGAAAGTTGAGAAGCTGTAGTATGTGAATCAGGTGAGACATTCAACTGGAAACCTTTTTTGGCCATTAGGTGGCACTGCAAATTCAGCAATTGTTGCAATAAAAGAGTCAAAATTATGATTTTTTTAAATGGATTTTCTCCAAAATTCCACAGTAAATGTGGCTATATGGAGCATCACTGGAAAGTTGAGAAGCTGTAGTATGTGAATCAGGTGAGACATTCAACGGGACACCTTATTTGTCCATTAGGTGGCAGTGCAAAGTCAGCAATTGTTGCAATAAAAGAGTCAAAATTATGATTTTTTTAAATGGATTTTCTCCAAAATTCCACAGTAAATGTGGCTATATGGAGCATCACTGGAAAGTTGAGAAGCTGTAGTATGTGAATCAGGTGAAACATTCAACGGGAAACCTTATTTGGCCATTAGGTGGCACTGCAAAGTCAGCAACTGTTGCAATAAAAGTGTCAAAATGATGATTTTTGAAGTGGATTTTCTCCAAAATTCTCCAGTAAATATGGACATATGGGGCATCACTGGAAAGGTGAGAAGCTGTAATATGTGAATCAGGTGAGACATTCAACGGGAAACCTGTGATGCGGCCCAGCCTCACCCAGACTCTAACTCATGCAGCCCCCAGGCAAATTGAGTTTGAGACCCCTGATCTATATGTAATATCACGTGTGTCCACCGGGGGGCAGGTTTAACAGTTGAACAGCCGTGAATTAATTCATCTACACGTAATATCACGTTTGTCCACCGGAGGGCAGCTTTAACATCTGAGCAGCCGTGAATCAATTCATCTACACGTAATATCACGTGTGTCCACCGGAGGGCAGTTTTAATAGTTGAGCAACTGTGAATTAATTATCCCTCGACTTGGAATCAATCTACTTGTGTATGTAAGATTGAAGAGTTGAGCAGCAGTAATATTATGTTTGTCCACCGGAGGGCAGTGTCAACTTTTGAGTAGCAATACTATCACATTTGTCCACCGGATGGCAGTTTAGATACAACTATTTTTGGAATCTTCCACTTCCTGTTTGTCATTCAGAACTTCCGCGCACGCAGGTGCAGGAGGAGACACCCGGAAGGACGAGGAGCAGCGGTGACAAACATGTGGTGGTAACTGCTGCTGAAAAATGATTGTTTTTAATGTTGAAGACATACTTTATACTATGACGCTGACCGTGACCGTTTTGTTTAGGAAGCTGTCGTTTCGTGTCGGCCAAAGCCAAGAGTTCCCGGATGTTCTGCTGGAGAAGCCACGCTGGATGAAGAAGACGAGCCGCCATGAAGACTCGGTGAGCGGCTTCTTCTACCACGCTGAGACATCATATCAATGTAGTTTCTACCCATTTATATTGATTAATTCTATTTTAAAAAACAAACAAAAAACAGACTGTATTACGTAGACATATTCTGATAATTCTGAAAATTAACTCGATTCAAATGTAATGTAAGTCTATGAGAAAATTAGCTACTTCTCACTTGATTAAAATGTAATTTAAGCTCTTAAATATAACGTGATGATCATTTTAATCCATTTTAGTAAGATAACAGATTAGTGTCTTCTCATATGAATCCTGATTTGTTTAAATAATAGCTAATATTGTCCACTTTTAAAATAAACCTTCTGTGGGGAAAAAAAACAACAAATGTCTTTTAATATTTACATGCTCTAATTTTATCAGTGACCTGTCAATAGAATGACTAGAATTATTAAGTCTTAAACTTTTAAACTGCATTAAAGATATTACTCTCACAATTTCCTCAAATAAACTTTCAATTCCTGTTTTTATTAATAGCTAAAACTAATTGATCGTCTTTGTCACTAGAGACTTTGAATTCTCCTGCTCAACCTGCCAAATAAAATGGTTAAACTAATCTTTCTGTATAGTATCTTTATATTTTAAATAACTGAATTGTCACTTTGTACAATGTGTCCAAAAAAAATCTTAATTGTACTATGTTTCTATCAGGTTTTTTTATATATAATTTTACAACAATCAAACATAATAATGTCGTCTTTTGAAAACCGTGCTGCTTTTTTCGTGCAGTTTCTATAATATAAATAAACCCAGTGTTCACAAAGTAAATGTAAAACAAATATAATATTGGGTTGTTAAAGGAGTACAATTTTGGAAATGTAAAAAATCATTATGTAATTATACAATCTTATATACAAAAATAATCAAAAATTCGTTTTAAAAAAATGCTACTTTAATCCCATGCTCACCATAAATTAGATTTGCTTTAACTGATTATTAGACCAAAACTAAATATTATCATTTCCTTCTCTACTGAACATGAACTATTATCATTTCTTCAGTGACTTATGTTAAGATTTCAATCAATAATCATTGAGTAATTTAACAGTAAACTGTAAAAATAAAGTTACAGCATTAAATAAAGTGTACTGTCTATTTATTAAACGATCTAATCAAGTCCCTTTAGGATCTATTTTTAGACCAATTTATTTTTCCAACTCAGATTAATTCAAAATAACCACACAATTACATTGCCCATCCAGTCTAAACCATAATGTCAGTGTGTCTCAGCAGGTGAAGACCACCTCTCTCTCTCAGCCAAAGAAAATACTCAAAGCTAACTGCAAACTAACACTTGTACATTTTCACAGAGACATGTTCAGCAGCTCTGTCAGTGATCAGTGACACAACTGCAGAGACAGTGTTTGAGTCTTAAACTTATCACTGAAGAGAACTTCTTTAATGATAAGTGCAAGTCTCCACTGTCTCTGCAGTTGTGTCACTGATTACTGACAGAGCTGCTGAACATGTTTCTGTGACAATTGTTAGCTGTTAACTTAGCATTTTATTTTGTTTATACTTTGTCAGATTATTTGACTTTAACTCTAGATTTAATCTTGTTAATGTCTAACTTAGTTCAGCAGCTCCTCTTATAGTCTTGTTTGTTATAATTATTCTCTGTGCAGCTTGTGTCACTCTACATTTATACTTAATACATTTTTTTTTTATACTTAGTAATTTTTTCTGTGTTTAACTTCACTTCATTCAGCTTCTCTGGTTGTTGTACTTTGTTATAATGTTTTGTCCTTAGCTCCAGTGTTAACTGGTTCATTGAATGTACTTTGTAAATTTGTTTTACTTCTTCTGTTCCTTATAATAAAGATACACATGAAAAAAAAAGTATGCTTGGAATATTTTTGAAAAAACAATTTGAAACAAAGTGTAGTTCAAGTTTTTATTTTGAAACACAACAATCCCTGCATTGCACTATCTAAACGCATGTTTCTCTCTGGACATTGAGCGCTCAAGGGATTCTTGAACACTCTTCTTCCAAATGGCAGCAAATAGACAAAACTGAAGTTCTTGCAAGAGTCCATCTTCATTCTGGAAGACAAAGCACAACAAGTTCAACACAAACACCACAGAAGTGGTGACATGCTGCAAGACAACATACTCACATGATGGTGCAGTTGTCTCTTCAAGGAGCTTCTGGTTTCTCAGCCAAGTGGAGCATCATCTCAACAGCATCCTGCAGAACACAAGACACCAAGTTACACATAGACAAATGGACCCTTGTTTAGCAGAACACTAATAAAGATTGTCCATGTGAGACACAATGACAGTCAACATAAGGCTGGGTATTCACAATCATTTGGATTGTGGCTAACAGGAAGGACACGTGGACTATAGCAGTGAAGACGCAACATAAGTCACTAACACTACAAAACACATCTAGGTCATTTAAACCAAACTTTTAGTCAGATACTCCCAATTTAGTAAGGGCACAATTGAAGACCTTTAAAAATTACATCTTCAGGTGTTAGCCTACAGCATTAGCACAAGTATTTAAAGATCAAGGTCTTGCAGATTAGCAGCTTGTTGCATGAATGACTCAAATCTAACAGCCCTTTTGGATTGTGGGTAACAGGAAGGACACGACTATAGTGGTTAAAAGACGCAACATAAGTCACTCTAACTTGGGGACATGGGCAATTTCTAAATCAGTTAAAGTTAGACATGAGTCAAGGAGCTGTGACACTAAAGCAATGTAAACCCAACTTTTAGTCAGTTACTCCAAATTAAGCAAGGGGACAAAGGAGGAAGTTTATAAATGACATCTTCAGATGTTAGCATCTTCCAAATTAGCAGCTTGTATGAATTGCATTTGTGGCCAACAGGAAGGACTATGAGAGTGAAAAAACCAATGCCAGATTGAATAAAAGCAAAATGCAACAAGTAACTTTGTTTAAATGCCTTTGAGCAAATGTTTATTAAACACAACTGCAAACAGTTTCTGTGAAGTGTACCTGAGGTGGTTCACATCCTGCATTACACCTTCAAACATTCCCAGAGTCTGAAGTAAAGACAAGAAAAAAGGGTCAAGCACATTTGTAAGAGGTCAATAAAGGAAAACTGCAGATTATAATCTGTCCTCTGGCGCCATTTTGTGGTCAAACAGTGACGCTGGAGATTTACTTGCTTCTCTAGCAGATTGTCCAAGCTTCCACTGCTGCAGGAAGTCAGGAATCCTGAAAAAAAAAATACAAGTTTATAAGAATAAAGAGCAAGAGGAGAATGTGAAATTTAAAGAACATTAAATGGTTAATTTGGTTAAAGGAATCACAAACATTTAAGTCACTAGTCAAGGCAGCACTGGCTTAATGCATGTGTGCCATGATGTTAAAAAACAACATTTCTCTATAGAAAATGGTGCAGGGACTAAGTTTAAGATGCCATTATCCCCATTTGCTACAATTGCTGTGAGCAAGTGAGCACATTTGAGGATGTGGTTACAAAAAAAATAATGACCTGATGCAAGTCTGCTGCAGGGACTCAGGATGGAGCTTCTGTTCCTTGTCCGAGTGACTCTGAACAGGAAGTGATGCTGACTCTGGGCAGAAGCGGAATAAGAAGAACCGGAAGTGAAGAGGCTGATTCAGGCCGTGTGTGATGGCTTTTTCCTTCACCTGGTGATGAATAATGATGCAAGTTAATGGCAAAACGCACACATGGAATTCCACACGTTTTCTTTTTCTAAAAGTCATTATCTACTGAAGACAATAGATATCCTGCAGAAGACAAGACACCAAGTTGGACATAAATGACAAATGGACCCTTGCTTAGCAGTACACCAATAAATATTAGGGTCATTTAAACCCAATTCATCTGCATTCAAACAAATTTGACATTAGCACAAGTATTTAAAGATCAAGGTCTTCCAAATTAGCAGCTTGTTGCATGAATCCTAAAGCCTTTTTGGATTGTGGGTAACAGGAAGGACACAAGTCACTCCTACTTGAGGACAATATCTAAAGCACTGAAAGTTAGACATGGGCATCAAGGAGATGCAAAACTAAAGCTTGATACACATCAAGGCAATTTAAACCAAACTTTGTCAGTTACTCCAGGTTTAGGCAAGGGGACAATGGAAGACATTTAAAAATGACATTAGAACAAGTTTTCATAATGAGTCCGATAGCTTTTTTGGAATGTGGCTAACAGGAAGGACACAAGGACTATAGTAGTGAAGAGAAGACTACAGCGTGAGAGAATTTACTCCAAATTAAGCAGGAGAGGATGGAAGAAATTTAAAAAAACATCTCCAGATGTCACCAACATGAGAAGTATTCAAAGCTCAACATCTTACATATTAGCAGCTTGTTGCATGGATGTGGCCAACAGGAAGCACTATGGTAGTGAGTGGAAAAAATAGAGTCCAGATTAAATAAAAGCAAAATGCTTCAGCTCAAATCAAACAAGTAACTTTGTTTAAATGCCTTTGAGCATATGTTTATTCAACACAACTGCAAACAGTTTCCATGAAATGTACCTGTGCAGATTACTTGAAGGGGTTGACTTCCTGCATGACTCCTTCAGACATCATCCCCAGAGTCTGAAATAAAGACGAAAGGGCACATTTGGAAAAGTCCAATAAAAGAAAATCACAAGATTAAAGTCCACCCTCTGGCGCCATCTTGTGGCGAAACAGAACAGATAGTGGATGGGGATTAACCTGCTTCTCTGGCAGATTGTGGACAAAAGCTTCCACTGCTGCAGGAAGTCACACACACAGGCCAGAATCCTGAAAAAGAAATGCACGTAAAAACAAAAAACCGAGCAAGGGGGAATATAACATTTAAAAAAAAAAAAAAAAAAAAAAAAAATCAGTCTTGCAGCTCGTACCTCTGGCTGCATGGACTTCAATGGATGTACTTTGTAAGAAGCGGCCGGTCTGCAGGCCGTGAGTCATGGCGTCTTCTTTCACCTGGTGATGAATAATGATGCAAGTTAACGGGAAAAAAAAAAAGGAATTCCACTAGTTTTCTATCAAAAGTCATTATCTACACACCTCCTTCGTGTGTCTCGGTGTTACCGCTGGAACCTACAAATGGATGAAAACAAAAGTTTAGTGAAAGGTGGGAATCTTTCGCAAATGTCAATGAGACGAATTGTTCAGCTTGATCCAACGGAGCCGGAACAAGTCCTAGATACAAGGGTTTTGGAAAGAGAGTCACTTATTAAAGCGTTAGTTCACAAAAATGGCAGAAAGTTGAACGGGGTTTGGTTTGTGGCACTCACCGAACAGACATCACGGCGGGTGGATGAGCAGTATTTCAGCCGCAGAGTCTGTTAAAAAAATAAAAAAAGGGAGAAAAGACACGTTAGAAAGAAACAACGCGTTCAAACGTGAACAAGATTAAAGACAAAAGGATCAACTGAGCGTTTTTACTTTACCTTCAGTTCAGGCTCAGCTGCTCAAGTGATGATTCACTGAGGTTCAGCGGAGAATGAAGCATTTGAAGGAGTTGACTTATATACACACACACACACACACACACACACACACACACACACACACACACACACACACACACACACACACACACACACACACACACACACACACACACACACACACAGGTGTCAGTGGTTGGCCTAATCACCTGCTCATTTACGTCACCTGTGATACCTGGCCGCTGGGGGGCGTGGTCTCTGCTCCACGTGACCTCGCGTGCTTCTCTTTTTAAAACAGTCGTTTTTGTCTTTCATACTAAAACTACTTGTAAATATAAACTCTACCTCCTATCACTATATTTAAAATGTATATGTTATTGTTTAAATAGTTCATTCACTGTGTAGAAAGTATAAGACTTTTTATTCCGCTGCTTCCAAAATACAGCTTTTGAAATGTATGTGGTCAGTTTACAGTGATGTTCATCTGAGAAATGAGAAATAAACAAACACAAAGTCACATTTAAACATCGATTACAAATGGTTTTAATTCAACACTGCAAAACCCACATTAACGCTGTCTCTGCTGGACTTTGATCACTTTTTATGGAGAAATTTTACAAAAAAAAAAGATGGAATTTAGGCTCCACAGAAAGACAGATGTGTAAAAGTCCAAAAAACAGGAGAGCATTTGAGATTCATGTTATTATTGTTCATATTCATCTCATTTAAATACTTTAAAAAGACCTATTTAAAGAATTGATCATACATTACAAAGAAATATGTGCTCAGTTTATTCCACACAGTGTTTATTTAAATAAATAAACCAGAATCAGGAAAAATACATTTCATTGTACTCGCAACATAAAAAATGAGGTAGTGCTTATTTATTGATTGACACAACTTTTTTTGGAGGTGTAAAACGAGCAGGGTATGAACAAACATCTGTTTGGATTTTTCAGAAACTTTTTTAAAAAGACACAATTTAGTTCTGGCAACACGTTTGAAAAGGACAAATGACTGAAATTGTACTTTCAAAAGATCCGTTTCGTGTTTTCTTCTCGGATTAAACTGAACAAATGACAATTCTGTTACAATTCAAAAACAGTAGTCGGGAAATAAAACATGGAGGTGAAGCGATATGAAAGACCAAGCTGATTTTTCCCACTAATTCAACTGGAAGTCAATCAAATATGAACCCGTTAACCACGCAACGCACATATATAAAGTGCTGCTCCCTGTGTGTACCAGAAACATCTTAGACATTTAATTACAACAACAGTGAATTAAAAATACTGATTAAAAACAATAAAAATAATTCTCTTTTACGGCCAGGAGGTGGCAGTAGGTGGGGGTCACGCGGAACCCGTGGCGTCCTGCAGCTCCTCTCTGATGGCGTTGAGCCCGCGGACTTTGTACGTGCCCTTGACGATGAAATGGAGGATCTTCCCGATGTCCTGCAGGTGAACCTCATACTCCTGCGACACCATTTGAATCTGATGGAGGACGGGAGAACGTTAAAACGTCGGAAAAGTGAGTTGTCAAAAACCTCCTGGTTGCTGTAAGCGAACGATAGAAATCCTCTTTTCTGACGCTGTTCTGTCAGCCGCGATGTTTCAGAGTGAACTTTCACCCCAGAAGACAGAGTCTTGTGATTGGCCAGTACTATTCAGCACACCCACTCACAGTACAGCTCCCCCTTCTGGAACGGTGGATGCACTGCTACTCATTATCAAAACATTGTTTTATCAATGTTTAAAAATAGCTTCTTCACGACTCCCCGCCGCAGTCCCTTTGACGACCTTTGACCCGGAGTCAGACCCAGAGTCAGAAGACACTGTTGCTCGTGAAACACCTCCACAACAGACGTTATTCTTCTTCTGCGGTTCAATGTACGAAACCGGATGTACCCGGACTAGTGCCCGGAGCAGGCATAGACATAAAACAGTAGACGCCACATCGACCGCTACTGCCTATTGGCGCTGACGAGCCGTGGGGCCGCCATCTTGGACAGGTTGCCCGCTCCACTCTGTCTTTCTGTTTGACAGCTCAATGCGCACTTTATCAATCGTAACACTGAATTCAAAACTTATTTTCACAGGGGTTTTTTTTTTGCTGCAAAAGTCATACATGTAGCTGTGATACAGAACACATGGTTCGGCGTATTTTAATAGTCATAATGGGATTAACAGTAATAGAATATTACTGTTAATCCCACTTTAAAAAAAAAAAAAAAAAAAAAAGAAAAACACAGCTTGGAGTCTTGGAAATCCATGCATGACAATTTTTTACAATATGTCCAGTGATTTACATTGTCAAATTAATCTTAATTGTCTCAATTACATTTAATAATAAAATGACCACCCCATTAATACGTTTTATGTTTTAAAATAAGTTTTTCTTTTATATAAAAAATGTTATGGCCGTCACATCACCTAAGAAGCCTTCTAAAGAGGTCAAGCATTTGATGTTAGGCCAATATAAGTGGGAAAGGTGCCCTCAAATATGTCACAGTACAACATCGGTGAGGAAAAGTCTAGAAATGGCCCATACAAGATCATGTTAAAGCCAGTAGATTTGCATGTGGCACATCAGGCAGTGACCAACATGAGGACAATCCACCCCCTAGATCATGCAATTGTTGCAATAAAAGTATCAAAATGATAATTTTTGAAGTGGATTTTCTCCAAAATTCCACAGTAAATGTGGACATATTGAGCATCACTGGAAAGGTGAGAAGGTCTAGTATGTGAATCAGGTGAGACATTCAACGGGAAACCTTATTTGGCCATTAGGTGGCACTGCAAAGTCAGCAACTGTTGCAATAAAAGAGTCAAAATGTTAATATTTTAAATGGATTTTCTCCAAAATTCCACAGTAAATATGGACATATGGGGCATCACTGGAAATGTGAGAAGGTCTAGTATGTGAATCAGGTGAGACCTTCAACGTTTAAAAGACATTTCATTCAGTTCTTCCAGTTGCCGAGTTTCGCTGGTGCTATGGCTAGCACAAGTCAACGGTACCTGCTAGCATGGCATTAGAAACACTCCGACTCCACAGTGCACCAGAGGCAAATCAGTTGTAATGGCAGACTATCGACGTACATGTCTGTGTTGATAGAATGTTTGAAATAAAACTAACCTCGCAATTTGCCTGGGGTGCGCTGTGGAGTCGATACTTGATGGGTCGTTGGTGTCACGTCGTCAAGTATCCTCGTTCTTGTGCGACGATGAAGTTTAAAAGAGAACAACAAACAGAAGTGAAGGATGTGGTTCAGAATAACATTATCTCTGATGATCCTCAGGCTGTTGTATCATCGTTCAGGTGCCAAAGTTAACGTGTCACTGTCACTGCCAGGTATCTGCACTGGAAGCTGAATAAGTTATTATTCAAAGTAGTCATGAGAATCTGCACGTCTTTGGACTGTGGAGAAAACACACACACATTCTGTTGCATCATTTGTATTATTCTATTTGTTGTTTTTAACTTTAGACGGCAGTAAAATCACAAAAGTGTGTTTTTGTCCCGATGCACCTGCAGCGCCTCCCTGAGGGCAACAGGTCAAACAGGTAGAAGTCAGGGTGGAAGCTGTCTTTGGTGATGGTTTAAGCTCTGTGTTGGTTCTCCTGCTGCTTTATGGTAAGTTTAACTTACCTCTTTCACTCTTGTAGAGGGACAGAGAACGAGCAGCACAACGTATGATATAGAAATGTCACTTTATGTGTACGTGTTGTAGTTAAAGGTGACATTAAACATGTCCAGATGAAGTCATCATTCAGATTAGAAACAAAATCCCTCCTCTCACCTGTTTAATCTCCGCCCTTCGTCTAAGCTGAGCAGTTAAATTAGAGCAACTCTTGTGTCTCATCATCATCATCATCATCATCATCACTGTGAAGCAACAGTTCCAGAAGTGAGGATGTCTCTGTCGTGTGGCCGTCTTGGTTCTTGTGGTTCTCCTGCTGCTTTATGGTAAGTTTAAAACACACACACACACACAGTTTGTGAACAGGCAACTGCTTGGGGCCCCGAGCTGATGGGGGCCCCCCCGACACTCGGAGCCTGAGGGCTGTTTTTACTGAAATGTGCAGTGACCAGGCGCATTCCTGTCCCCTTAAACAACAAGGGATGATTTGCAATCTCCCCACCTCACGTTAAGATTTACAGTATTTTATTGTTATTTACATTTTCACATACTTTATTTTCAAAATTACAAGATTTTTCCACGTTATTTAATTCATTTCGAATAAAAAAAACTTTTGAATTCATAAATTTTTTGTATAAAGATGATGAACACTGGTCAGAAGGAAGGGTCCCCTGGGAATTTTTATTTTTTGCTTAGGGTTAGGGTCCCAAACAGACCCTAGAATCGCCTCTGCACACAGACACACACGCACGTGCACACACGCACACACAGCTCATAAAGTGCACAATAGAAAAGGTAAACAAAGCTTCTGTTTTATGTTTTGCTTTTGTGACGTTTGTGATCACAGTTGCAGAGAACGAGGCTCTGTCTCGGTGTAGCATGAAATGCAGACGTAAATGCGTCTGGCCTGAATCTGTCTTAAACAGCTACTGCCCTCATGGTCAACAGTAAGTAGAGACGTCCAGTTGCAGCATAACAATATTCTCTATATTTATTCGCTTGTATAATGTGAGGATATGATTTTTAATTTTATTTTAACTAGATGTTGCCTCTACCGTGCATTTGGCTAATTCAGCCGTGATGCGACGACAAGACTCACCTGGAATCAGACGTCGTGGAGGATTTGGCTGTGAACTCTGCTGACCTGAGAAGGTTCAAATAAAGTCTTGTGGCTCTTTGCTGACATGGAATAAAAAAAAGAATATTCCCTTAACTTGCTAGCTCCTTTGTATTTTTTTATCATTATTATTACAATTAAAAATTACTCTGGATTAGTTGTCAGAATAGAAAACACGTCTGTCACTGTTCAGACTGCAGTCCATGGCCACATATGAATATTCATATTCATATTCATATTCATATTCATGATGATATTTCCCAGAATTTCAAAGTAAAAGTGCTTGTTTTGATATGGAACGACGTGTACTTCACAACAACATATTAATGATACAAAATTAGTTCAAAGGGGGCGTGGCCACGCCAACCATCGTAATTTGGGCAAATTTCAACCATTCTCCACGAAACAGGAAGTGCCTTATAATTCTGTCACACACTGACCGATCGCCTTGTAACTTCATAGGTGACACAAGAGCCTGAACATGTCTAGGTTATCATTCATTTTCTTGGGCTTTTGTTTTATTTACCATGTTTTCTCGACTGTGTCTGATTGTAGCACCTTTAGCTTTGGGTAAAACAAAGTTTGATTTCATTAAAAGATACAGATACAAAGCCGAATATTAAACATGGGAGCTTAAATGTCCAAAAAAATACTGTACAATACAACACCTCAGTACAGGTTAGTACGTGTAGTTCTCGCAGTCGTCCAGCAGATGGTGCAGTTTATACCCCCAAATCATCCACCATCCAGCCACGTTCAAATCACCAAACCCACGGAAAACTCCCTGGTTATGTTGTGTGAATAAATATGATCTAAACACGTGCATTTGTGTAATGTGAGTTAAAAACATACTATTATGATCACACATAGTGTATTTTACGCACGTCAGTGTTTCCTGACAGTTTTTCTTTCTTTTGTCAAATTTAAAGGTGCATTATGTAATAAATCTAAAGCAACTGGCCACAAGAACCAAGACGGCCACACGACAAAGAGACATTCTCTAAATCCTCACACAGTGTGTGACACTACTTTTATTCTGCTGTGGCTGTGTCACCCCCTGCTGGTGGCACTTAAACACTACAACTTTCCTGTGAGGAATGAAAAAGAATGGAATTTGATACCTTTTAAACCTTGCTTTTATTATTATTATTATTATTATTATTATTAACATTATTTAAACCACTAGGGACATTAAAAAAATTAAACAACGAACAACCTGTTTGACTTTACACTCATTCCAACAAAAATGTAACCTGTGTTTCAACTTGATTTTAACACTTAAATAAAACTTACAAAGGTTTCTGTTACTCACAACCGACTCCAGTCCAGTGTAGTGTAGTCCAGTCCAGTCCGTCCATGGAATCCGGTGGTGAGTGAAGCCTACAGATGAGATCAGAATGAGAACAGGAAATTACCCTACATATACATATATACATATACACACATATACACATATGTATACAGTGCAAAAGTATTCACCCCCTTGGCATTTTTCATGTTTTGCTGCCTCACTACCTGGAATTAACATGGATTGTTTGAGTATTTGCATCATTTCATTTACAGAACACGCCCACAACTTTGAAGATTTTTTTTTTTTTTTTAACTAGAAGCAAACCACAAACAGGACAAAATAACAGAAAAAGTCTTTGTGCATAACTGTTCACTCCCCCGAAAGTCAATACTTTGTAGAATCACCTTTTTGCAAAATAGTCAAAAAAGCGTGTATAATAAAAATAAATGTTACGCAACAATGACGTAAGTAATACATAATATGGGACTAAACTAAGATAATACAATGGTTTTCATCATTTTTATATCTCTATTAACAAAAAAAAACAATACTTAATTTGTAGCATACTCGTTTCGCTGCTTTCGGCGCCATCTTTGTTATGGCAAAACACACAATGCATTCTGGGTAGCCCTTGCTTCCAAGGGTGGTCTCGGAAAATCTCATTTCGTTAACCTTGTTATTTTTCTCCAGATTAAGACATTAAAAGAATATATCTCCCAGCTGTTAACGAACTACAACAGGGAAATGCATTTATGCATAAATAGAAGGACAAAGAAATGGCAGAAACCAGATTAGAGGGATTAGAACCACAGAACCATGCTACTCCACGTCTACAGACATTTAAATCAATGCTGTCGCTCCCTCCAGTAATAAGCCTGAGGCTCGAAGTCTTGGTGAAGAAGCGAGGTTTGTTCCAAAAATCAGAGCAAATTCAATAAAAAACCAAGAATTCAAGACTAAACATAAGCATGTTTGTGCTAAATTACAACAGCTGGCTTTAATGAAAGGAATTTACACCAAATCTTACAGTTTTAACAGATTTCCTCAGTCTCCATAACATTCATGTAGCATAAAACGCTCAGAAACGCCACAATACATATTTTAAGTAATTTTGGACCATTAAATGATGCTTAAACATACCTCACATGCTGTTTACGATTAGGAGGGGCTTTAATATCCTTGATTATTTCTGCCGTGTCCTTATCTTCCTTTGTTCTCATAACTTTATATCCCTCGTTCGACGTCTTCTCTGCTCAAGCTAGCTTGTTTGGCGCTACATGGTCTCTACAAACTATGACAAGCACACAGGAAGTAGGTCACCCGAAACCGGAAGTGCCCTGTAACTTCGCCGTACATTGACCGATCAGCTCCAAACTTGATATGTAAGACCAAGGCCCCGCACCAAACATGTCTGCAAACTATGACAAGCACACAGGTAGTAGGTCACCCGAAACCGGAAGTGCCCTGTAACTCGCCCATATATTGACCGATTGACTCGAAAAACACAGAGAAAAAAATGGCAGGAGAAAAAAATGGAAAATCTCCAAATGATCTTAACTCACTCCAATGCGCACGTAAACATAGAAAAACAAAAAACAAGTCCAAACAATGAAGTAATTGCAAAATTTTACACTGAGTGTCCAGAAGAAACATTGTAAAGATGTCATGTTCACTTTTTAAGGTTTATATCATGTGGCAGGAGAAAAAAATGGAAAATCTCAAAAACGAGCTTAACTCACTCCAATGCACACGTTAACATAGAAAATCAGAATACAAGTCCAAACAATTAAATAATTGCAAAATTTTACGCTGAGTGTCCAGAAGTAACATTGTAAAGAAGTTATGTTCACTTATGTTGGTTTTTAAAACTTGATTAGATGTGCAAAATAAAACTAAATAATAAACACTATTTAGATATGAACATACCTCAAGATTAATCAAGATGGTTTTAATATGTTTTGGGTTTTTTTTAGCTGTAGCACACACACAATATATGACAAATATGCTACAATAATATAGCATACACAATATAATAATATCCTATGTCTATGATGTAATGCAGAAGAAGAATAAATAAGAACAAACATTGTGGATAATTATATCATGCTGTTAACACTAATAAAGTATTTTATATATAATTAAATAACAGTAATGTATAATCATTGATGAGATGTGTGTGTGTGTGTGTGTGTGTGTGTGTGTGTGTGTGTGTGTGTGTGTGTGTGTGTGTGTGTGTGTGTGTGTGTGTGTGTGTGTGTGTGTGACAGTAAACGGTAAACTGAATGATGCTGAGATGCTTCACAAAATTACTCATCTATATTTTACTATCAAACTGAGAGGTGTAATTATTAATAATAATAATGCTTCACTCCACGGTTCTATTTTACACCATTACTGTATAATCAAACTTTGGCGCCCCCCAGTGGTGGTCGGAACCCCGTTTGGTTACCTTCCTTTCACACACCTGAGCGGTTGCTGACCTTGTCATGTTTTCTTCAAAATGGATGGATGGATGGATTTTCCAGTCAAACAACTCTTTATACCTTCCACTGAATTCCCTGCAGGTCTGGGTTTGATTATGGTTTATTATGGTTTGCATTAAATCATTGGTTCTCAAAGTGCGGCCCGGGGGCCAATGGCAGCCCGCAGAAACATTTCTGGCGGCCCGCAGTGAATAACAGTTGATAGTTTTAATCCAGGAGCTACTAAGCTTGTTATATGTTTATTGGACATTACTGGATACAGACCAATAAGTGTAAACAAAAATACTGGGTATTTACCTGGTTTCTATATGGTCAATTTTAGTGTATTATTGGGTTATAAGCTGGTAATAAGCAGGTAGCTACAGCCCCCAATTACTAGCAATTTACCCAATAAATATATGGTAACAGAAATGTGTTACTTGGTATTGACTTGTTATTAGAAGGTAAGAACAATGGCCAAAATACTGGGTAATTACCCAGTAAATTATAAAGCGTTATTATATTAATGCTTAAATTGCATTATATTAACGCTTATATTACTTAACGCTAAACTGTAGAACTGCAATCTGGTCATTAAAATGATTACAAATGGGATTTCATTCTGGTTTATTTCCTTTGGCGGCCCTCAGTCCAATGTTGGGTTCCTAAATTGGGCCTCAGGTATCAAAACTTTGAGAACCCCTGCATTAAATGATAAATAAAAACAGTCAGTCTTCCAAGTCAACCCATGAACCATGTTGAAGTCCTGTTGACTGCTGGAAACATCTTTATGTCTCACTGAGGCTAAAACATGACGTGGTCCCTCCCTCAGCTTCCTTCCTGTGTTGATGTCATGGGCTGGCTGACAACCACAGGAGGATGTTGTGATGATACATGTGAAGATCAGTGAAATCACATCTCATATATCTGCCCCCAGCAAACACAGCCAAGGCTGCATATAATCCACATGGAATGTCGGCTGAGAGTGGGAGAGTGTGGGGCTGAGGGATTACCCACATGTAATTCCTCACATCCACCATTGCTGCTTCATATAGCACCAAGTAAGTGCTGACATTTGGACTGATTATCTCCACAAAATGAGACAAACTGTTAATACGTTTTTCTTCTTCACTTTGTGTACCCAGACTGATTCAGCATTAGAGCACCTTTTGGGATTTACTAACACAGTGGTTTCCAAAGTCTGGGTCACGGCGTGAGTTTTGAACTCACCTTTTAGTTCACATTTATGTGCGTTTGTTTGAAATAACGTGCACAGAATGAAGTTGTGATTCGTTAGTTGTTAAAATATATTGTGGTTATAAATGAGTTTGTTGATTATATGCACACGATTACTTACTGTGAAGTAAGAGGTGTACTTTGTTTATGACTGAATATGTCCTCGGTCTTTTAAAGGTGAAGTAAGTAGTTTATAGTGTCATCTAGAGGAGAGGCTGAAATTTACAACAAAGAACTGCTCCTCCGCTCACCCCCTCCCTTCCCTGAGCGCTACGGTATCCTCAGCTGGTAAAATGTCGTCCTCGTCTTTCTCCGTGTCAGCAGATGAGGTTCGTGAGGCGAGGGAGAGGGCGGAGCTACCGCGGCCGTAGCAGACGAAGCGGAGAGAGTGGAGGCGGGACTTCTGCTACAAGTAAAGCGACGCTTGATTTGTTCTCTCGCGTTTGTCCTCACAGGCTCCGGTAGAAACATGGCGTCTCGCTGCTAACAGTGGCTATGCAACCGCGGCCCGCGGCCATGTTATTTTACATGACTTTTTGAAACACTACGAAAATGAAACAAAAACTATTATACAGCGACTAGACAATGCAGGAGCACATAATATGTATAAAAAAAGTGGATTTTTAGGTTTTATAAACCCATAAATACTACACAGTGTCCCTTTAATGTTTACATATATTTTCTAATATTACTTTTTTTTTTAATGTCAGATCTATGAGGTCAACAAACCACAGTAGTTTTCTGCTGAAGTGGGCTTGTGCAGCAGAGGTGACAAGTGTGCAGGGGGGGACATGTGTGTGTGTGTGTGTGTGTGTGTGTGGGGGGGGGGGAGTCATGAGGGCAGAGACCACCTCCAACTCAGAGGAAATGTCATTTCCAGAAGAAGGAAGGGGAAGTGGACTGAGACAGAGGGGGTTTCACGGGGGCTGCGCGCTTTTGCTGCTGCTCTGAAAGTCAGTGTCACAGGCGACGCTGGCTGTAGCGCACAGGACGGGACGGAACGGAACGGAACGGAACGGAACGCTGCTCCTTTCGGGTCCAAAACATGTTTGAAACGGGAAGTACGAACTAAGACTACATTTCGACGTTAACCCGCTGTTCCCTGCGACATTTCCAATGGAGTACTGGAGGCAGTGTGCGGTGTGGCTGATCGGCTGCAAAGTGCTGCCGGTGAACCACCGGGTGACCGCGGACGCGGCGCAGGTCTTCGACTTGGCGCAGACTCTGCGGGACGGCGTGCTGCTGTGTCAGCTGCTCAACAACCTGAGACCTCACAGCATCGACCTGAAGGAGATCAACCTGCGACCGCAGATGTCACAGGTACGTTGTTTAGGATTATTTTGTCATGCGTAAAGAATACATCCAGATCGAATGGGCTTACAACAGGGCACCGTTATTTAAACAGCAGCAACACGCCACAGTAGAAGTTGTTTGATACTTGAGGGCCACTTTAGGAACCCAACATTGGACTGAGGGCCGCCAAAAGAAAAAAAACAACAAAAGCTAACGTTCCTGGAACATTCTGGAAATCAGACATCGTTAGCTGGGTAACCTATAGCGCCATGTAGCGATGCACAAATTATGCTAAAATTCTGCCTAACCCAGTAGCTGCTGAAATTCAAGCTAGGCACTAAAAGTCTGGAGAAGCTAACAACAGCAGCTGTGACACTGTGTCGTTCTCCTGGCTAAAAGGCTAACTCGCTAACTTCTAGCTATCATCTGCCTTACTAGCTTGTTGTGAAGACTGTTTTTTAAGCGTTAATATAATAACGCTTTATAATTCACTGGGTAATTACCCAGTATTTTGGCCATTGTTCTTACCTTCTAATTACAGGTTAATACCAAGTAACACATTTTGTTACCATATATTTACTGGGTAAATAGTTAGTAATTGGGGGCTGTAGCTACCTGCTTATTACCCAATAATACACTAAAATTGACCATATTGAAACCAGGTATATACCCAGAATTTTTCTGGGTAATTTGTCTGTATCCAGTAATGTCCAATAAACATTTAACAAGCTTAGTAGCTCCTGGATTAAAACTATCAACTGTAATTAATTGCGGGCCGCCAGAAATGTTTCTGCGGGCCGCCATTGGCCCCCGGGCCGCACTTTGAGAACCAATGTCTTATTGTGTTCATGCTGCACGTTGGGTCATGGTGGTGAATGTGTCGTAAATCGATATCCTCTTCAGTTTCTTTAGTCCACGCTTTAGTGGAAAGGAAAATGCAAATGATTGCACGGTCATAATATTTCACATCACCCTGAACAGCCAGAATAGGAAGGATTTATTTTGCACCAGATACCTAAAGCATCATTTAATATGGGGGAGACACATAGAGCTCCAATCACATGTTGAATTCCCATGTGTTTTACTGAAACTATATATATATACAATATATATATATATATATACATATGTATATATGCATAACTTGCCCACTTTGTACCCATGTAGCCTGGAAAGGGTACTGGTAAACTGCCACTGGAAAGTGGGCGTGAAGTGGACAAACAGGAGTGGGGCCACCATGGAAACCACTTGGGACCCATATTTTCAGACCAAATTATAAGACTTGTGCCCAATAAGTCTTATAATCTTGGGCATACTGGCTGGGATTGTTCAAATAAAGGTCTTAAACATGGAAGGAAATTTGAACTGCAGTGTTTGGGTTATTTCAAAAGAGGAAAATGACTTAGAGTTACAATCTAAATTGAGCTTTTGAACCACGTGTCCAGGGTTTGGGAACTGTAAGCCTTATTTATTTTCCTTATTTTTCCTTGGCACACTTTCAAACTGATATATCTGTGACTGTAAACACCGAGGCCACAGAGCGACCTCGGTCAGACTCTGGGGATTACACTGTGTTATTACTGTGTGATGTGGACCTGTCTGTAGCCATCTATTTGTTCTAAATAACATCATTAACCCAAACAGACGTGTTGCCTGCTGTTGGTAATGACTACTCTGGTATAAGTGACACAGAGCTCGGGCGTCCTTCAGCATGTACAAATCTAAATGAATGGTCCCAGGTTTGACGTCCTGCTGCCACTGGAGAGGCCTGATAAAATCCTGACTTTGATCCTCCTCTTGGCTTGAACTCTGACAATTTGTGCAAAGCCTTGTGGTTAGTCATTTTTCAAGAATGTTTTTTTTAATCACTATCATGGACACCAGATGTCCTATAGATATTATTTTATAAAGTCAGTGGTTCAGTTAAAATGACAACAATCTGTATCTAGACGAGACAAGCAACAACACATTCTGCATATCCTGCATGTCCCTCGTTCATTAATAGTTTTCATGCATGTTTGCCATATTTCTCAGTAAGAGCAAGACTTCCTGTGCATCGACCTAATTCAAGCACGCATTAGAACTAGGGGTGGGGGAAAAATCGATTCACATAGGAATCGCGATTCTAACCATCCACGATTCTGAATTGATTGAGAAACTTCAAAAATCGATTTTAGAAAAAAAAAAAAAAAAAAAGTATATATATATAATTTTTTTTTTTCAAGTTTCTATTTTGAAAAACCACACAAAACACCAGTTTGTGTTTTTTTGTGTACAGTTTTTATTTGTTTTTATTTGTTTTGAATGAATAAATGTTAACTTTTGTCTTAAGTTTGCCTTTGTGTGATCACATTATCACATTATCTTGTACAAACTGTATTGTTTTGATGTCATAATTTGCCTTAACACACTATGCATTGTATCAATTTTTTAATGGAGAATCGTATGAATCGAATCGTGAGCCACCCAAAGATTTGCATTCATTCCAAGAAACCCAAACTTTTGACATTTTAATCTAAACTGGAAGGATACTTTATGAAGAAGCCATGCAAATGTCACTCTGTCAATGTATTCCTGTATCCCGTATGGCTTCAAGTTGATTTAATCAGACAGTTTTTTACTTTTACACTTTTTATTTGTCCAAAAAAATGCTATATGCCTTAAAAAATCCTCCTTATCCTCGGATAATGTCAATGTCCTATAGCTGGATATTTGGTGGTCTTTCACAATGGCAGTGTTCTGTCCACTGGACCTTTCATCATCATCTTCACAGATGCTGAAAGCAAACACAGGCTGCTGAACAATGGATATTCAGAGCCTGCAGCTGTAGGTCATCTGACTATGGCTGACAAATGCATGTGTGCCAGATTTTAAATGGCCCTGTGATTGTGCCCTGCTGCTGACCTCTGATCTTGGAAGTGGAAACAAGAGCACGGAAGTAATGGACTTGATGTTAAGAGGAGCATCGTAGAGGGATGAAAAAGCTTTGAAAAGGCTTTGAACGTGACGTCTGAAATGTCTTGTGTGTAGCTCGTGTTTGAGTAATTAATAATTGTTTTATGTTCTTTACTGAGTTTTCTTACAGAGAACAACTGAACATAAATGAAGCTGAAATAAGATAATACAATAGTAATTAACTAAGTGCTTTCCGTAAAGTGCTTTAATGCACTTCCTCCGCAGACAAACAGGACCCCAGAGGGCGCTGGAGTAATTACAGGCGCCTTCACGATGGACTGATAAAAATGGGTCTATCTGTTCCCAAGGATTTCTCTAAATAATCACATATTTCCATTCTTGTTTAGTCATCACTTAATAAATACTTTTTTAGTTCAACTGGACCAACCATACAATCAGACCTCTGACCTCCAAATCCAAACCTATAAGCATCACTTACTTTCTGCACTTTTCCCACAGAAACACTGATCCTAACAGGAAGTGACACATTGTCATGTTGCACTACGAAACTCATGTTTCACTTTGTTTGCACAGTGTGGTTCACTTTCACGTTTGTGAAGTTGTTGTGAAACTCACAGAGTTCTGGTTATGAAGTCACTCTACGACCATTTAAAACAGGAAGTATTTAGGATTGCATTTTGTTTTTATCGGTACGAGCATTGGAAATGTCAGACACAGACTTGGCGACTGGTTCAGGTGGCGGTGGTCAGACTTTAACCACATTTGGCTGAGAAAAATATTTATAGAAATCCATGTTTTTATCTTCACTGAACAACAGTAACATCCGTAGTGTGCAACATTACAAGGTACCTTATGATGCCACGATACCAATAATATCAAGGTACCATTCTGCGATAATCAATATATTGGAATCAATAATCATTACGATATCTGTCTATATATATATATATATATAAATCTAAAATTCATACTATAAATATGTCATATCTTATTACACAAACCACATGTTTGGATTCTAAATGACTCATTTCTCGCCTCAAATGATTTCAAAACTGCGTTCCGGGACACAGAAAAAAGATTTATTTCAGGTTTATATTTGTATTTTATCCTGCTATGTTCCGCCGAAATGCATTCTGGGATATATGGCTTTCCCAAGTACGCTCAAGTCACCACCCGATGCACACTCGGTAAAATGGGCGGAGCGAGAACACTTCCTGGTATGAGAACCGTAGTCGCTGCTCGCGTTCTTGAGAAATGGAACAGAACTTGGACTGAGGCTGATGACGTTTTCACAAGTACGGACAAGTACGCACAAGTATGGATCTTGAGAAACGGCCTATGTATTGAATGTGGATGACGCATCTCTCGATGTCTCCACTGTAAACTCCCTCTTCTTTGGCCAGGTAACTTCTGTCCAAATTTCCATCATTCATTTGAGCAGTGCCACCATGAGGAGACATGAAGTAGTGACTTCAAGCGAGTGAAACAGGCAGGGACTGTAGACTTTAGAGCACCTTAATTTATTTGTTCAAATATCAATTGTTGCCCTGGAATATCGATTATCGTAACTGCATGAGGAAGGAGAACAATATACGGTATCACCAAATCGATATGTCTTCCTGATTTAAACTTGGTGTTAGATTGCACTACTGGATCACGCCGCCTGTAATGCTCCCTACTCTCCCTTCCTCCCCCTCTCAGCCCACTTCTTGGCATTTATCAACATTAGGCACTGGGCAGAGTTAGCGTCAGAAAGAGGTTTAATTACCCCTTAAAGTGTTCTTTCCAGGAACCGTCCATCAACCAAGCTTGACAGAATGTGTTCCTGTGGTTTTTGTATAATCTTGCAGACAACGAAACCAAAGAAGAAACAGCTGAAGACATAACACTTTTACAATTGTCCTGTGTTGCTCCATGCAGTTCCTGTGCTTGAAGAACATCCGCACCTTCCTGACGTCCTGCTGTGATGTGTTTGGGATGAAGAAAAGTGACTTATTTGAAGCATTTGATCTCTTTGACGTCCGGGACTTCGTCAAGGTAACGCCGTCGTCCATCGTGATGCTTATTCTGTCACTTCTGTCACTTCTTCATTTCCTATAGCTGCCTTCTTTAGTCACAACAAGCTTCTCAGGATATAGCACCTGTTCAAGCTTATCATTCATCTCCTACTCATCTATGACATAGACCACAGATGAGTGATTAAGAGGATTGTTTGTTTCCCTTACCATAGAACTCTGTCGGCACCATTAGTAGACGTGTGATAGTATGTACACACACACACACACACATACACACACACACACACACACACACACACACACACACACACACACACACACACACATATATGTATATATGTATACGTGTGTGTGTATACGTGGGCTGAAAATGAGCAGAAAATGATGAAAAGGTTAGTTTAGTTACTGTGAATATTTGTAATATATTAAAAAAGATACAAAACAACTAATTCATTTATAAAAATAAATATTTCTACTCCAATCACCCAATCGTAATGTGTGGATTATCCATTTATAATGTGTGGACTTGATGAGTTTGCAGAAGTGATGAAATTCCTTTCTTGAATGCATCTTGAAAGCTGCTCTTCTAAACTCACTATGCTATAGGTGCAGCTGAAATTATGAAATTAACCAGGGATCAGTGAATGCATCTCATTCGCTGCTCCCATGAGCTCAATATGCTGTGAACCCTGCATTACTTTCACTAGCTCTCATGCACTGCACTTGAGAATATTTGAATAGTGTTTTTGCCTGAAATGTCCATCCCTACCAGGACTGGATTTAAAGAAAATAAGCTTCATCAATGAAGTCAGTCTTCAGTTGATTGACCCAAAATAAATATTAAATACAATAATAAATAATAAATGTATAAAATTATAATATCAATGTTTTAATATATGCCTTTCTTTATAGACAACCCTGTTCATTAGGTGAGATCTAGTTAAGTAAGCTAACAGTGGACCTGACCTCTAACCACTGGGGGCAGATACTAGAGATATCTGGTTTCATTTTGGATTTTTAACTAAAATGTACCTAAATAAAATGTTTTTGAATCAAACATAGGTTATCTGAATCTCAAAAGTGATTGTAGTGAACTTATATATGAACTTAATGTACTGTATATGAAACCTTCAAACACAATACAGTGGAACTGGTGATATGGTGTGTGTGTGTGTGTGTGTGTGTGTGTGTGTGTGTGTGTGTCCACACATGTATCTTCCCTGTGCATGTCTGAAGGCTTGGAGGATTGCTGTGTTATTGTGTGAGGGACACAGTGTTCTAAGTGGGTCAGTGGGTTTGTAGTGCTCTCCTCTGTGAAGCCTTACTCCTACAGTTCTGTTATTCTGGTGCTCGTACTCTGTATTCATTCATTATAGAGGCAATCCACGTACTGCTAATGTATCTAAACTAAGTGTTATGTATTAGCTTTTTCAAATATTTTTATTGAGCAACAATCAGTGCTTGTTCTTGCAGTTAGAGGGGAAAATGTAGTCAAATACACACACACACACACACACACACACACACACACACACACACACACACCCCCCCCCCACACACACACACGCACACACATACACTCCTAATATTTTTAATATTACAATTTAATATCTCTATTAAACTATATGCACTTTTTAGAGAGCACTTAAGTCTTAGCTTTCCAGGTCCCTTTAGACACAGCACAGGGAAAGGTTCATTCATTGTTTTCATTTAGGCGTATTACACATGATTACAGTGTTTAACTCAAATCCCAGGGGGGAAATACTAAGTGGTCTTTAGTATTAGAGAACTGATTAATGCAGTACGATGTTGAGCCTTGCATGCAGTTTCCTCACACACAGTCCACTTCCATGTAGTTCAGTGTAATACATTCTAAAGAAGCTTGCAGTTAATCTGGCCACTAGTAATCCCACAGGGGAGGAGGTGCCAGGCTGAGCAAATCTCAGTCATGTTCAAGAGTTGTCCATCACACAAACAAGCTTCTGGAGAAGTAGAGGACACTGCAACATTACACTTCCCCCCCCATCGTTCGTTAAAAAATGTGATTAGTAAAGCGATTGGACTGGACGAGCTTCAGGGGGTGTTGTACTGTACAGCCCAACGATCTAAATCTAAAGAGAACATCTCAGATCTCAGCCAGTCTAATCCACTGGGGTTGAGTTGTGCCAACTGCTGGGCCTGTAGACTGAACATTTAGTCCACTAACCTTCTAACCGACATTCTTGTGGGCAGCCATGTACACGCACTACATGTCTGAGAGAGCATTTCCTGCCTTAGCCTGAAATATTTCTACCCTTTTACTCATACTCATACTGTGTGCATCCTGGTCACTTAAATTCTAGTCATATAATCTCAATAGTCGATAGCTTTGAAATTGTACATTTGTAGATGTGAAAATACAGCTATATTATTTACCTTTACTGTCTTTACTGCTGTGGCAACTTAACCTTCCCCATTGTGAAGGTAATAAATTGGACTATCTTACATCTTACCTATCTTTAATTGTGCTAAATGAAAGATTCATTTTTGTAAACACCTCTGTTGCGTACAGTAAAATGAGAAGCTTTATGTCTCAGGCTTGTGTCTGTGTGGTGAATATGAAGTTGCTGCTGAAGCCAGTAGTTGATTAGCTTAGCTTAGCATAAGGACTGACAGTTCTAGCCTGATGTGTAGCAGAGATATATGGTTTTACATGTGGCCAGCTGGTGTACACAGATCATTGCTGTCTGCTGAAGTCTTCTTCCACAAACGGAAACCGACAAAAGCAGCGGAGACTGCACAGTTTTGTTGTTGCTTTATTGTGGAGACACATTGGAGACTCATTGCATTTACACTCCCATTCAATGTGGTTACAATGTGTTCACGAACAGGTCTGTTGAGTGAACGACCTGAATGGAATCACTTCATGAACTGATTCGTCCCTTTCTCAGCTGCCGATTAGCGCTCTGTCGCTCTCTCGCCTGCACACAGAGAACTGTGCTGAAAGTGCTGCTGTGTCGCTCACTCGCTTACTACACGAATGGTAGTGCATGAACTGAATGAGGGATTTGGCAGGGCAACTGTCTCTGTATTTATTTGTCTTTCTCTTTAATCCATTCACAAATAAGAAGTGACACACATTTGTTTCACCTTCAGGTCATGGACTCACTATCGAAGCTGTCATACACAGCCATTGCACAGCAAGCGGGATTCAAGTAAGTCACTGAACGTTACAAACACAGACATGGACCTCAACTGACCCCAGACATGTTTTACCAGATCATTGATAATAAACCTGCAAATTTCCCAGGTTTCCCAGTAGTGTTCATGTTTCGCTGTCCTTTCTAGACCATTCCCAACAGAAGAGAGCCTCAAGGACGAGGACATTTACAATAATCTGGAAGACTTGATTGAGTATGTATGAAGCATGACTCTGCAGGCCCATTACTGATGATGATGATGATGATGATGATGATGACAACATGATTATTTAGCTCACTCTGCTCATCATGTTTCATGTCATGGATTTAAAACTATTTACAGGCATCAGCGCAAAATGCTGATTCCTCTGATTCTCACAAACAGGAGCTGTTTACACATAACTGCTATTATTATTGTTTCATTATCCACAGGAAATCATGCATGACTGATCAACACAGGGATGTTAATGTGTGTGTGTGTGTGTGTTTTCACTGTGCACAGTGAGAATGATGACTTGTACACAGCAGTCTATGGGCTGGAAGAGGACCACACAGGTGGAGAGATCTATGAAGATCTCATGAGGACTGAGCAGCACCCCCCACTGGTAACACTGTGCATATGTCTTCATTTTAAAAAAATGAACCACATTAAAGTTACATATTTTGTCTCTGAATATTTATCATAAATGGTCATAATCTCTTCTTTTCTTTAATTCTTTAATTCATGGCCATAATGAGTAAGCCAAAAAAACATTCCATATATACCATTTTATACCATATATGTTTAATTAAACTTATTTAGTAATGTAGGCTTTTCTTTCCCAGAACAACAACAACAAACGTTTTGAATAATGTGGGTCATTTGTTCCGTCTGTATTATCTCCAAGGCCCACACTTTGGCAAACACTGATATAAAGTATGAATCATATTGTGCTACATACTGTACAGGTTTGTGTGTAACTGTCATTAATGCAAAATCAGCTAAATCAATTCAATTGGTACATTTGAACCATTTTAAATGAAAGTATATGCTTGGGTAGCTTAATATATAAACATGTCTCAGCTTGTATGATATATGCTAGTCTATTAGTATATTAAAATAGTAACTAATCACATGCAGGTGCAATTTGAGAACTTCAATGTAATGATTCCATATATACATTTGTACGATCACAATGTAGTAATATATGTTGTTTTTTCCAGAAGCAGGTGGAGTTAGACGTACGAAGCTGCTGCCTCGCAGAGATCAAACAGACGGAGGAGAAATACACAGAAACACTGGAGTCCATCGAGAAGGTGAGGAACGTGCCTTGATAATCTTCTCTTCGTTGACATGGAGTTGATCTTCAGATTCTGACATGTCAAAGAAACGATTTTGTCTGTGGCAGCAACTCGACAAGTAAAGGACGGATTCACATTCAATGTCTTGGCATGTTGGTCATGGCCCAAGAAAGAGGAGTTTAGATTGTGGTGGTGATCCAGATATGATTTCTTTCAGTTTTTTTGCTTTGGCGGCCCTCAGTCCAATGTTGGGTTTCCTAAATTGGCCCTCAGGTATCAAAACTTTGAGAACCCCTGTTCTAAAGGTTAACCTTCAGGGAAAGGGGAGTTGAAAGTGAGGAGAGTGACTTTTGTTTCATTTCATATTTGTTCCTTTTGTTTTCTCTCTCTAGTATTTCTTGAATCCACTGAAGAAGTTCTGCTCTGCTGCTGAAATTGACAAAATCTTTCTCAACATTCCTGTAAGTCAGACAACTATCTGCTCCTTGTCTACTAAAAATGTTTTTTGACTAGACATTGATGGCTTCCCCATCTTTTGCAGGACCTGGTTAAAGTTCACAAGAGCCTCATGGTCGATGTGCAGGACTCCATCTTGAACAAAAACGCTTCAAACCTCTATCAGATTTTCATCCGTTACAAAGAGAGGTACATACAAACTGCACTCATATAGCACTTTGTCATGTGTGAGGTCCATGAGGTGTGAAGTTTAAAAAACGGCCATCAATGACAGTATGTCATTGGCTTATACTTATCAGTGAACAGCTTTACTGCTACTCATGCTTTCATTTTTCAGTTTTCATGTTCACTACCTTGCAGTTGCAGGTTGCAGTGAGCAAACAGACATTTGAACTGTGCCATGCAAATATCATTGCTAAAGGGTGACATACATTTTCTCTCATTTGCACATACAACATATGGTGACAATACTACAAAAGTATTTGTCTCCAGCTGGTTTAGATGTGATAAATTATTGTACAAAACCCATTATCTAAAAAATGCAATGAAAACTGTTATTTAGCAGACAATGTAGATATTTCGTCAATGGGGTTTATTTTCAAGATTGTCCTTCTGTTAGCAACTGTCTACAGGTTTTGACAGATTGAAGTGTTTTTTTTTTTTGTGTGTTAGGTATCCAAGTATGTTGCCAGTCAATTTTGGTAGGGTCTCCCCACCCATGAAATAATAAATTATCAATTTTAAAAAAAAATCCCCATTTCTTATAATGGGCAAAACTGTAAAAGAGACAGCATCTCTGGATGTGTGCGAAGGATCACACACTCTCCCAGACTACCTTTCATACGGATGTATATATCACACCTTAAATCTATATGGATCTACATAGGTAAAGTTCTATATAGATCCACAGAGTCTTCTGGATCCAGTGGATACATTTTAAACATTTTCAAACACATTTGGCTTCTCTTATATATACGTGTATATATATATATATATATATATATATATATATATATATATATATATATATATATATATATATATATATATATATACACACATCTTTTGTGTTTGATGTCGTCACAGTCTGACTGTCTTTCCTCTTAACTATAGATTGCTCATCTATGGGATATACTGCAGCCGTGTGGAGATTGCCATCGCTGTTTTAGACATGGTTTGCAAAGAGAAAGAGGATGTCCGACTCAAATTGGAGGTTAGACACCTAACCCCCCCCCCCCCCCCCCCCAACACACACACACACACACACACACACACACACACACACACACACACACACACACACACACACGCACAGTTCATCAGTCACTTCTATTATATATTTTGTGCTCTACACATTTGGTGTCATGTCATAGCTTGTTGATAAAAGATAGTTTTTATGTTTTATTTAGCATTTGATATCAAATCAAACACTTTTATTTTATCAAACGCTGTCACATATATTGTTTGTTGTTAATCTCTTACTGTCAATCTCTGAGTCGTGCTGTACAGACTCTTAATGCCTTAAGACCTGACGACTCCTTCAGTCCAGTTTTTGGACTGAAGCTTTGCTGTTGGTTTTGGACCTGAAAGAGAAATTCAAATTTCATAAAAAATATTAAAGACATCAATATTTCTCCTCCATTTATTCCAGGAGTGCTCCAAAAGGGCCAACAATGGGAAGTTCACACTGAGTGACCTGCTGGTCGTCCCGATACAAAGAGTCCTCAAGTATCATCTGCTTCTTCAGGTAGAGAGAAGTGGGTCAGGTGATGACATGACATGTAGACAGCAACAAAGAGCTTATGTTAGTGATTTGCGCATTGTGACTTTTAAATGCCTAAAATCACCTGGACCTTTAGCATCCACATGACCCACAACCAATACCTGCACCTGGACTGATCTAGAGTCACAGAGATGCTGCATAATATTCTGTTTTCATTTCATTTCATTGTTTTATTATCTTAAAATCTGCTAAATGAACTTACAGGGTTTCCTACCCAAGCATTTGCATCCACTAGATGGCGACATGTTCCACATGTTTGCCTTACTCCACAATGTCTGAGCAGAGCCAGACTTCAAAAACACATCTATTGTATTAGTTATTGACCTTGACATGGACAGACTTGATGGAAGACAAATAAAAAACTTTTTTTTTCATCTTCATCTTTCATCTGATTCAATGTATTTAAAAATGTATTTTAATATTAGATTTTAGACATGTTTTTGCATAGCACTGTGTAAAATGATCACTTTCCTCCATCGTCAGGATTGTGTGACACAGTCTCCCTTGATTATATATGAATATACATGAATGACACAGAGAGCAGAGCAGGACAATTAAGACTGGTTTGAAACTGGAACTGCGGAGGGAAATGGCCTGAGTGAGCTCAGCCACTTCACCTCACTTTAGTGACAAGAAAGAGAGGAAAGGGAAAGAGGAAGAGGTGAAGTGGAAGTTAAGTGAGAGTGGCGCTGTGGCTTTCAGCACATTGACAGTCAATCTTTTCATTTTGTAATGTTATTAAAGAGTTTAAAAATAGTTATTTAAAGTTACCTAAAGTGATTCCACAAATCATCGATATTAAACTGCCGTACCCGAGAGCCTACATGTCACTGTAACTATGGTTACACAACACTGCAATGGTAGTTCAATAGTCTAAATGACTATGAATCTCCTTTAACAGACTGTTGCTGTTTTGACGGTAATGTGACTTCCACGAGAGACTTTGGACAGATTTCATCAACAGATCGGTTGCTTTCCCAAATACACGAGAGAGATTCCACAACTTCTGTGTTTGTTTATGAAAATTTAGTATTTAGCAGAAATAGAAATCATACGTTTGTCCTTTTTGCTTGTTGCAACACTGAAATCAAACACAAAATCAAGTGTGTCCTCTGTCCTCGTTCCAACAGGAGCTGCTCAAACACACTCAGGATGCTGCTGAAATCAGTCACTTGAAGATTGCTCTGGATGCCATGAAGGTAATTGCAGCAGTGCTTATGCTAAATGCTCCGTGATCACTGTGATTTCAGCTCGTTGCTGGTAGAAGGCTAATTTTAGCGATTATTCCAAGCGCTCTGCCACTATAGCAACTTTCATCACATGGGAAAAAAAAAGTCACATATCATTCATATTTCACCACTGCAGATAAAAACCTTACCTTATTTACTTTACCTTAGTGCTGAATGCCCTGAGGCGTTAGCAGAAATAAATGCAGGAAATGCATCGACTGTGCCTGTAACATTCAAACGACAGGACCACAGAAAAAATATACGACTACAGAAGGAAAAGGATCACTTCACCTTGTTTTTTTTTGGATTGTTGTGATTCATACCAACACGTATGGCGTTTTTACCACCACACAGTTCTAGCACGATTCAGCTCGTCTCTACTCGTTTTTTGTTTTGCTTTTCCATCTGTGATAGTAACTGGAACCTGGTGTTCTTTTTTTGGTTCTATGAAGTCACGGAAAACTAAATGTGCCTGGTACCAGTCTGTGTAGAATAGAGCCCAGTACTGTTAGGACTGTACAATAAGTGTGTTCAAGTTTAATCTACACATAGCAACAGATTGAGGATTATATACTCTGTGTGTGTGTGTGTGTGTGTGTGTGTGTGTGTGTGTGTGTGTGTGTGTGTGCCCAGGACTTGGCTCAGTATGTCAACGAGGTGAAGCGAGATAATGAGACACTGAGGGAGATCGACCAGTACCAGAGGTCTATAGAAAACTTGGTAAGTCAAGAAAAATCTTTCTCCAACACGAACAAAAACTGTTACTGTACAACGTGGGAGGGTTAGCACAAACATCAGGAAGACATGTTGTTTCCTGGAGTAATTCATCAGGGTTTTTACAGTTGCCGTCGAATCTTTGCACTCTTGCAACAATCCTCCATCTTCTTTCTTGAATACGATTACGTAAACATGAACATAAAGTTGAACCGGAGGTGTAGAAACTCAGACATTAAATTAATCTTGTAGATGATTAATCATTCAGCAGATGTTTAGGTGATAAATCATTTTAGGACCAGGGACCAAACTTCCACTTCTAAATTCTAACTGTTTGTCTTTTTGAATAAGTAAGACAAAGCGAACTTTTTGCATTGTGAGAGTTGAATGGATATTTTGAAATGACACACATTATATGGAACATCTAACAGTCACTTAACAGCTGTTGTCTGGAGCAGATCGAGTCTAATATATGAGTTCTTCCTTAATTAAAATACCATATTTAGCATACGCTTCTGACAGTGTCGCAGAAGGCAGACACTGTAGCAAAGAACCCTCTTCCAATATTCGGAAATACATTTAATAGATGCATAATGTAACACATGGCAAAGTTTGATAATGAGAAAGTAGAATAGGATGAGATGAGGCGATGAAGGATGGATAGAAGCAGAAGCAGAATCGGCAACACAAGAGCTTTCTCAGGCCATAACGATTTCCTCCTGCTCTCGATTGAACAAGATTGGTGACAAGTGAATGTCATTGGTGATAACAAGAGACTGAGGAATCTGCATCACTTTGGTATAGGGATATGTGATGGGGGATGTGGTAGAGCTGCTATATCTGGAGTTTGGCTAACAATTTGGTGTAGACAAGTGATCCCTCTGACAGATTAGCCCATCATCCATCCATCCAACGATAATCCCACTTTTCTTGCATTGCATTCACCGTCGCTTATGTTTGTTTTTGTCGTCATTTGGAGCTTTACGTGAACCTCTGTGTGTGAGTGTGTACATTGGAGTGTACGTATACAAATAAAGCATTATTTCAAAAGGCATTTGGACACACATGCCATACGCACATGCTCAATATCTTCATCTGTGGTTTCAGGGTAGCAATAGTGTGTATAGCATGTACAGCATGTAATATGGTTAGATGAAAACTTTTTCAAAACGGTCCGTTTCCGTATGGGAAGAAACAATCATGCCTCACTAAAAGAGTCCATTCATGCATCCGTTCTGTTTATTCTTTTAGTGACAAGAGGGAAACTTGAGCCAATCCCAGCTGGACACACATTGGACACAGGCTTAACATACAAAAAACCAACAATCATTCACACTCACGTTTACATCTTCAGTCAATTTAGAGAGGAGAGGATACGAAGCGACTCTATAAGACCCTCGCTGAGTCAAGAGTGAAAGTGGGAGCTGTCTTGCTCTGTGAGGCACCAGTGCCAATCTCCAGTAATAACGGGCTCTTTTCAAAAAACTCTCGTTTCATGTCAACAAAGAAGAAACTTATTTACTTTTCAACTATCAAGCCTAACTCTGGAAGAAGGTCTGGTCATCTCCATCAAAAAGTGGACATGACAAAAAGAACAATATGTTACATGTATGTTTATATGCTTTGTTTTTCTTGCAGAATCAACCTCTCATCAGCTTCGGTCGTCCAAAAGGAGATGGAGAGGTGCGCATGTTCTCCAGCATTGACAGAAGGAAACTAGACAGGTGGCTATGCTTCACTTTCATTGTCATTCAAGGAAAATGAGAGAGAATATCACCACTTTAAAAAGAGTAGATATAGCTTTACATTGTAAATGAATAAAATATCTGATTAATTCGCTGTTACGATGTCATTATTCAGGCCAGGGGATTATTTCATAGTCATTGATTGAATCATTTACATCACTCTAAATGGGACGTCCTAAAAGGACTTGCTTTGTTTACTTTTACAGTAATAACACATGAAATGAAGATTATTGACTGTATTCTTTGACTATGCAGACACATCTTTTTATTCGATGTGGCTGTCGTCGTTTGCAAAAGACGAGGAGACAACTATGAGATGAAGGACGTCCTTGACCTCAACTACTTCAGGGTCACGGACAACCCCACCTCTGACAAAGAGAGTAAAAAGGTCAGTGAGCATTGTTGTCGTTTCATTACCTGCAATACAGTGGAAATGTTCCCATCAAACTTTGTACATATTTCATTGGCTACACTGCAAAAACTGCCCCACTTAAACCAAATATGCTTACATTTCTTTCAATTTATTTATTTTTTTATTTTTTTAAGACTAGCCTGTAAATCTAGCCACTTTCAGACTTTAATGTTCCGTATAAAAACAAGCAAAAAAAAAAAACTGGCCCTAAAACTAGACAAAACTGGTCAAACCCTAAAGAAGTTTGAACATTTCTTACATGACCAAATGTCTTGTGATAAGTTATTTAAAATGAGTCTTCCTTTCCTTGAGTAAGTTGATTCTAAGAATGTATTCTTCAGAATTGTTATACTGGCACTCACACACTTGTTTTAGCTTGTTACTGGTGTATTATCCTATTAAGGCAAAAATGTTCAAACTTTTTTTCCTTAAAATTAGATTCTTCTGTTGGTGCAAAATGTGCACAAATTCTGAGAGAAATTTCCCAGAAAGAAAGCTGGTTTCACTTTCTTGTAAATTAGTTTTTGTGCTGTGATAAAGAATAATCAAAGTTTCTTGGTGTATAGGGACACTGGGGTTCTCTCCTTTGTGGAACTTCTAGATTTAGAAACCTACATGGATCTGTTTTGACACCTCATACACTTTTGTACCACATGCTATTTTTCACCTTGCGGGAAGGTTTGCGGGCTGTACCACGGTGACGGGGGCTTGTTGATGTATGCTCACAGATGGTGTCTTCTCACTCTAGTGTTGATTGCTATCCTCAAAGTGACAGCTTGCCAGAATGGGGTGGTTCTGTGTATGTTTCTTTTTTTTTTTTTTTTTTTTAATAAATCAGATGAGCTCAGTTATTCTATTATCATCTGTAATTACTATATTGTTCAGTCGTGGCCGTTTGCCTGTTTGGGTTTTGAATGTTTGTGCGGGATATTGTCATTGCAGAGAGTTGAGTATGTGATGTTATGGGCTTGATTACTCCTGGTCGTGTCTTATAAATCAACAATATGTAATAATAATTATAAATAGTGCTTGGAGGTGTCATTACCCTTTATTTTTATGAACAGCTTCATCAATCACAAGCCACACAAAGACATATGTACAATTACTCGAGTGAAAAAAAGATCCAAACACGCACACTCTGTGTACTTCCACTTTACCACACACACACACACATGCGCACGGCTGGACAGAGATGCTAATGTCAGGTGATGAATGTGTGCAGTCCTTCAAGGCTGCTTATAGCCATATATCATTTTCGGCTAAATGAAACTTCACTGTGTGTGAACGTGGTGTCACTGTGCACCCACACAGTCATCGATGATTTAACACACATCAGCACGAGCCCTAAAACACTCATGACTTTGCAGACCTGGCCAATCGTGCCCATTGGCAAGGCACTTAACCTGTGAGCGCCTGCAGTGGCACTACCTGGATGTGTTTCACAAGAGAAAACAAGCAAGCAAGACATATATGTTATATACCCTCATTTTATTATAGCAGATATGCATGCATATGAGACATTTATAGATGGCTACAGTTGAGGTTTTGCCTCAGTAGTAATTGTAATATTAGTAAAGGAGGAACTCAAGGACTGTCTTTGAACTCAGAGGCAGATTAGCGGACTGTGCAAAATTCTGGTTAAAGCGGACCTAGAACGGAAGATCCAATGAAAGCTGTTTTTTGGGTGTTCATCTGCGCCAATACCTCGTTTAAGAAGCCCTGAAGGTTCTAAACCAGGGGTTCTCAAAGTTTTGATACCTGAGGGCCAATTTAGGAACCCAACATTGGACTGAGGGCCGCCAAAGGAAAAAAAACAGAAATAAATCCCATTTGTAATAATTTTAATGACCAGATTGCAGTTCTATAGTTTAGCGTTGTAATATAAGCAATAATATAATGCAATTTAATTTTAAAATGTGGCTTTGTATTGCTAGAATGGCACTCACTCAACTCAGTTTTCACTGAGTTGTAAAAAAATCTGTTTTCCATTTTCAAAATTTGCCATACTGTGATGCAAAACGCGTCATTTGACTCACAGTAGGGCACATTTGGATAAGGGAAAACAGATTTTTTTTACAAGTCAGGGGAAAACTGAGGGAGGGAAGCACATTTTCTAAAGAATACTACATGCTATTCTAGCAATACAAAGCCACATTCAAATCGGTGAAGTATCCCTTTAAAGGATTCATTTATCAGGTTTATATTTTCAGCCACACCACAAATTCCATTTATCTCAGCAGCCATCCTCCAATTTTGACTGCCACTTCCTGTTGATCACACAGTGTTTAGCCATCTTAGCAACCTTGCATGGTCTTTTGCAGATCTGCAACAGAAATGAAAACAAAAAACATGCAAATTTCAAATGGTTGATGCACTTTTAACTCTGAAATTGAACCTCAAATGTGTAAGTCCTGCAAGATGACCACTGCAGTGTAAATCTACCAATGTGGCATTTTATAAATGTTCTGATGATTGCATGATAAAAATACATTTGTTCTGATGGCTGTCTCCTTCTCGATCCACACAGTGGTGCTATGGCTTCTATGTGACTCACCAGCACGGCTACACGGGCTATGAGCTCTTTTTCAAGACCAGAGAGCTGATGAAGAAGTGGCTTGATCAGTTTGAAATGGCCATGTAAGTACAAACAAGACTTTAAACATCACAGTCCAGGCAGATTGTGATCAAGATTAGACCAATGTGTTTGCGACAGGAAGAAGAAACGTGCGCAGTTTTTATTTGTCTCCGTTTGCGCGCGTGTTGTTTCAAGGCCGAGCAAAGTGTTGACTCTGTCATCTGCTGTGTTTGATCAGGTCTTTGCTGTAACCAACACACACACTGCTGAAGACAGTATGACAACACACACACGGCACATACACAAAATACAAAGAAGTCACTCTTCCTCAGTGGTTCTTTAAATATAGATGCATTCTGTTTTGTAACAGTAATATATTTTTTTTGCATTTTGTAAGCAGATATGTATCTGGGTATCAGAGTTTCACTCTGATGAACTGACTGTTGTATAATTTTAATCACCTTTGACTTTACATGTGCTCTTTTAGAGGAAACATACTTCTTTTGCCACTATGAGATCTTGACACCTGCTCCAAACCTCATGGTTTCCAAAAAAAAACTTTTCGTCAAATTAAATTAACATTGTTTCATGCACGAGTCACGTCACTGTCAGACTCCTACAAAATGGCAGGCGAGTGCAAATGCATGACAAACCAGAAGGAGACAGAGCAGTTTGGATGTAACGGGCAGTATTTTTTTCAGAAGGCAGAGTTCAAACCGGGAAATAAGTCCATGAGGCAAACAATGGACTAAATTCAGGCTAAATTCAGAAGGTCCACAGGTCAGAAGAAGGTTCAGGCAATATCAAGACAGAGAGAATATAAAACGCTGGACTACTAAGGTTTGAAGCTAGACAATCTGGCAGAGGACAAGAGGAAATGGTCTGGTATATATGTGAGCAGAGTGATTAGCTGATGATGGACAGGTGTGTGAAAGGGGCGGAGCAGATCAGGTGAGTGGGAGTGGTCTGGAGGAGGGACTGACAGGGTCTGAAATGACAGGAGAGTTAGTGATCATGATTAAACAGACAATGAGAAATGTTATTATTCAGTCTCGTCTAGACTAAACTATCTAGACTAGGAAGTGCTGAATAAATAGTTTAAATGAACTGATTCTATTGATTCAGTTACACTGAAAACAACTGCTTTTACAAGTCACTAGTCACTCGTTTGTGTGTCGCGTGTAAAACTACCACAGTCACCACAGTTTCTTGCAGTGATGACTCCTATCACATTCATTTCATTCATTATCTCTCAAAATAATTATCGTTTATTGTTATCTCAGGAAAATGAAGATAGAGAGGCTGCCTATTTCTGCCTTACACGTTACCCCCTCTTCTATTTAAAGGTGACATAGAGTGGTCCTGTTGCACATAAATGTTAGTTATGGAGGTCTACTTACATATATTAACTTGTTTTTATGGTCAAAAACCTCCTAGTTTCTGTAAACGAGCCGATAGAAATCCTCTTTTCTGAAGGTGTTTTTCTGCTGCGAGATTTCAGAGTGAACTTTCACCCCCAGAAGACAGAGTCTTGTGATTGGCCAGTACTATCCAGCACATCCGTTCTCAGAAGCGCAGCGCCCCCCTCTGGAACGGTGGATGCACTGCTCCTCATTATCAAAACATTGTTTTAACAGTGTTTAAAAATAGCTTCTTCACGACTCCCCGCCGCAGTCCCTTTTATGACTTTAAACCGGAGTCAGACCCAGAGTCAGAAGACACTGTTGCTCGTGAAACACCTCCACAACGGACGTTATTCTTCTTCTGCGGTTCAATGTACACAACCGGATGTGCCCGGACTACCGCCCGGAGCAGGACGATCGGCTGTTCAGGAGAACCGCTGCTTACGTAACTATTACGGGATTTTCAGTGATCTCGTTGAGCCCCGAGATTACAATAAAATACAACGTTCTCAGCAATAGCTGAACTGTTTGTTTCGAACCGTCAGGGCTTCATAAACAAGGTAATGACGCAGATACACACAAAAAAAACAGCGTTAATAGGAACTTCCGGGCTAGTTCCGCTTTAAGATGTGGAGTTCTCTAACTTGTGGCGAACATCGGCCTGTCCGGTGGGGGGGTCTATGGCAGTGCTTCACTGCTGTCGGCCGCTCGCTGGCCTGTGGCTAGGTGGGTGCCCGGGTGAAGGCGTCCTGGTCCTCGGGTCATGAGCAGCCCCTCAGTGCAGACAGCTTCCTGTGATGGCGTCTCCTGAATTGGCTCCTCTGTATCCAGCGTCACGTTTCGCAGATCTTGTTTATATGTCTGTGTTATACGTATGAGTGTGCGTTGTGTGTGTTCATGTGCCTGCATTTGTGTGTGCGTGTGTGTATGTGCAGTGGTGGGGGTCTGGGTGGTGCGGGATGGGCTGTTTTTAAACTTATAAAGCACTTTGTGCTACATATTTTAAATGTATGAAAAGTGCTTTATAAATAAAGTTATTATTATTATTATTATTATTATTATTATTATTATTATTATTAATAATAAATGTGATTTTTTGAAGCCTTTTGAATTTACACATATGCTCATGCTGAGGATAAAATTGCTTTTATTTCAGTCAGGTGGAGGAATAATCTACCTGATGGCTCATGAAATTACACATTTTAGAGAACTTTTCCACTTACATTTAATTACCACAGTTTTAGCAGTGGGAACAGCATTGCTGTAGAAATAAATGGATCGGTCCACCCCTTTGGTTCGGACTGAAATTTCTCAACAAGTTTTAATAATGAACACCCACACAGTTATAATGAAAACAGGCCCATTTTTTAGCAATTCAGATCAACAATATTTTTATAATGATAAAATATCAGGTTAAATATTTCGCACATAATTAAATAAATGACATTCAACATTAAATTGTGTATATTATTTCCCCTTTTCTGTGTCTCAGATCGAATATCCGACCAGAAAAAGCCAACCACAACTCGCACCAGTTCAAGATGCACACATTTGAAAGGATCACGTCCTGCAGCTTTTGTCAACTCTTGCTCAGGTATGATTCCAGCTTTGTGTATTTCTTTTTGATAGATATGATGATGCTGCAGTGGAGTAAAAATGTCGCTATGTGGGACTTTACGCCTCATTGAGGCGGCGGTAGATGATAGAGCGGGGCCCCGCTGTATTTCTTACAGGGACTTCATCATAATTGAAACAGACTTAGAGTTGTATAATGTAGATGTCTAACATCTTAGTTTTATGGCTCCAGAAAGCTGAAGGACATTTCTTGTGTCGTTTTTTTTTCTACCCTGAGAATGACATGAGCCTGACAATCCAAAATGTCAAGGTATTTCTCCTTAGGCGTCTGCTATACATGAAATATATCCAATGTTTTATTGTTACAGGGGAATCTTTAATCAGGGTTATCTCTGTGTGAAATGTGGTCTGGGGGCTCACAAGGAATGTTTGGGTCGACTGGGAGTGTGTGGCAGAACAGGTAAGACTTATATATTATTATTGTCATTTCTATGACCAACATGTGCTACTTTAAAAGCAGCTTTCTTCCTTTGTAAGTCATTTTAGAGCAATGTTTACCAAAATGTTTATACTGGGACCCACTTTTTAAAATGACTGTTGCTGCCCAATTTATAGTATGAATCACAACAAGAGCACATTTTTCCATAATGTAAAATGTCTTGTTCAAGAGATGTAATGTAGAGTTGCTTTGAAGTGTTAGGAAGTTTAGCTTTTCCATTGCGCCAATCTCGTGCCTGAGAACCAACCTTGAACTAAAGATATTTAACAATTTGTATACTGTGGATTTTTTTGTACAAATATTTGCTGTGACCTTAAGTCAAAGTTAGGGCTCAACTTTTTATTATTCCCTCTTAAAGGAAATGTACGAGATAATACGTTTGACAAATTAGATGATTAGATAACCCTTACCCTTATCATCACTCTGATGATGTAGTACCAGACAACTAAAGGCAGCTCTGGCCCTCAACTCTTAGCCAATGTGCTGTGGTCCCTCTACACCAGGGGTTCTCAAAGTTTTGATACCTGAGGGCCAATTTAGGGACCTCTAAATTCCTTAGGACCAGACGATGTTTGACAGAGATTGATGTTGTATATCAATGACACCGTCACACACTTGTTTTGTCTCCGTCCTTCAAACTGTGTTTGTTTCTCACCTGACTGTAGATTCTGCTAGGTCAAGAACAAAGGTAAGACTGCTCCTCCTCTTTCCCAAGCTAATATTATGACTGATGTCTTGTATTATGCAGCGGATATGACAATATTGGGCCGTCAAACAGTGACGACTGTGTGTAGTTAGAGTTACAGTAACTAATGCATTTATACGTTTTTTGAAGCTATTTTAGCTAACAGTAAGGCATTGGTCTAAAATCTAAAACATAATAAAATAATAAAATACTTTTGTGATTGCATTCATTTTGAAGACAGTTCTATTTAAACTTGCACGCCCAAAGCAGAAGCTTTGTTTTGCCAGACTCACAGCTGATTTATCGTTCATTCATTCATTCATTCATTCATTCATTCGTTCATTCATTAATTGATGCTTTACACTCTACATGAGGCTCACTGGGCCACCTAAGCAAAACAAAAAAAGGTGACATAGGGTGAAAGGTGACAGGTTGACAGTCCATCGCAGGGCCATCATACACAGACCCAGATTTGTCATTCTAAAAGTATAATCAAACACTTCGAGTCACTTCAAGATAAAAAATAAAAGTGATGCACACACCACCGTTCCTTGCAGTTCAGCATGCATGTTGCACCGGATCAAAAGATCTGAACAGCCAATGTCGTAAATTATGAGTCTGTTGTGTAACATGAATGATGTATCAAATGATACAAGCACAGAAGAAGAGAAAGCTATTGCTCTGTGTCATTTGGAACGCTCCATTACAGAAATGCCAGACTAAAAATCAACCCTAGTCTTATCTCTATCCTTGTCGGACACCATTTCAGCCAAAGAATGAGCTTTCTGTGGATGTAAATTGTGAAAGCTGCTTTCAGCTGGATACTTTCAACTCATTTCCGCCATGGTGAAGCTTTTTACTTCCCATGTACACTGTTGTTACAGCATGCACATTGTATTCAGGGCATCTGTAGATCTGAGCTTTCATTAAGTTAAGATTTCATAATGATAATGGAGTGTTTAGAACTGTTAACACAGATCTGAGGCAGAATATTGCATATTTGACCTTTAAGGCTCTACATAATTCACATGTCAAGTGTGTGAAAATGATCATCATTTTAAACAAAGGATGGACACATGTAGTCCTTCGTCTTTGCTGTAAATTTAACTTGTGGCAGATAATCCATAATTAGTCATCACTCTATGATACCCTGAATGGTTTTGATGATAAAAAGACTTGGAACATTTCTGTACTTTATCATTTTGACCAAAAAAAAGCAAAAATCACACTCACAAACACTCATAAATTTTACTTTGATATCTGTATAACCTTCACAGACGACAGTTTTAAGAGTATGACTCATTCCTCGGGGTCAGGCTGAACTTAGACAGTGTTTTGGTGTATATATATCATTCCAATACCATTGTCCATTATTTATGTATTGCTTTATTTTTGAACGTGTTTCCTTTGTCATTCTTTGTGCCTCCTCTCTCTCTGTTAATAGGAAAACACAACACCACCAGACCCAGGTCAGTAGGCCTGGCCACATTATCACCGTTTGTGCAGTGATTTCCAAAGTCTGGGTTGGGGCCCACAGACAGGTCACGGGAGAACAAAAAAAATTTGCTGACTTTTTAATAATTTTAATACTTATATTTGGGACTCTATGGGGCCCTATGAGTAGGCAAAGTGTGAAAAAAATTTGACTCGTGTTTTTATGGTCCTCCTCAGTCTAAGTACAGGAGATCAAATATACGATGTTGACTTCCGCACTCATTGCTACGTCACAATGACACATTCGTGTCTCGCAGGAATATGTTGTCTCGCAGAGCTTCGCTTTGTCCCTAAAAAGCACACGAGAGTGCAGACGAGGGCAACAGTATCTGGAAGAGCAGAAGTCTGCAAAGTGTTCTATTCTTGGCTGCACAGTGCAGCACAGAGTCCTACACAAATGACGCGTAAACACAAATTTACGCGTCCAGTGGAGGTATTTTGGTATTTTGACCAATGTTACAGACATGTTCATTAGGAAACCAGGGAACTAGGTTCACTTGGAGAAATAGGTCATAATATGTCTACTTTAAGTGTTTATGTTAAGAAATTATGAAATGAAGTTGCAATTTATTGCAATAAGAGAGATCCAAACATCTCTTGGAAATTATTTGTTTACCAATTCAAAATGATAGTCGCTACAAAATGAAGAAATTTGCTTGTCTCACAATATTTTAAAAACTATTGGGTCCCCATCTAGGAAGTTTGGGAAACACTACTTAAAGGAGCGCTTTCACCCCAACAGCAGTTGGTGCGACACCAAACGATCCATTCGAACCAAAAACTCTAGTTCGTTTCGTTTTCGTTGGTGTGAAAGCATCAGTCGCACTCTCCTCTGCCTGAAATGACGCGCTATACGTCTTCGCCGAGCGAAGATATAAACACATTGATGAAACGTCAATCGGGCCAATTTTGGTTCGTTTGCTGGTGTGAAAGCGGACCACACTGGAGTCATATGTTACATAATAACAATTTTATTGCCTGGTGCGGATCAAATAATCGAACTAGTGGTGTGAAAGCGCCCTGAGAGTCTTTCTGCAGCGATCATCTTTGTTCTGTTGCAAAACAGAAACACAGAGGTTAAAATAGGAGATGGTTGGTTGATGCCATAGTGAGACCTGCAGCAGATAGATGGTGGTTTAAAAGGTTTAAAGCTAATCTTTTGTTGTTTTCATGACCATCTCACATTCCCGATCAAATATTATACAACTTTTTTCCCCTTTAGCCGCAAAAACCCTGGAGATGGTGTCTCAGAAATGCTCACAGACACGAATGTATCCACGTTCAAAGCAGGAACTAAGCAACAGTTTCCTCTTGGCAAATGTAACTAAGTAAGAAAGGGACGCAAAAAAAAGAAACCATCAACCAAAGCAACCTTTCCACCACGCGCTGTGACGCCTAAGCCCTTGACGGCATTGAGATGAATTGGAGTAGGTGGAATCATTATTAGAACAACGGCAGGAGAAATACTGGCAAAAAAAGCACTTCCAGCAGTCTATATGCCTCAGTCTCAACTGCTGAGCTGTGCCTTCATGATAAATCAATTTCCATAGGGGGCTTTAATAAGAAAGACAGCTGTGCTTATTGTTCTCATTAAAAACATGAATGTGAGATATTCCATTCAGTGGAGGTCACCATAATAGTTTCCTCAGGCTGATTTGCAGGGGAGCTGTGTCTGATGGGGGGGGGGGGGGGGGGCTAAATGTGTGAGTCTGGGGAGAGTAAGTGGCTGTGTCTTTTAAGTTGGCAGCAGCGTTTAGTCTTAGCCATAGCTTGATGCTTGTGGCTGTATTTGTCTGCCATGCTCAGGAGTCGCGCTGTGCTGTTCACGAATCAAAGAGATGCATTCCTTGCAAATAGTAACTCACTGGTTTTCAGAACTCTGCCATTTTAATGGTTTCAACTTCACTGAAATTATCAAATTACTGTTAATTATTATACGTATTAGATATTATTGGCATGGTATTGATTGCGGCCAATATTGTCTTTTAAATAGTATTATCAGATACCAGCAAACACTCCATTATTTATTTGACACAATGAAGAAAATGCATATCTACATCAGCTGTGACATGACACAGAAAATGATTATGTTCATTTCAGTAATGGCCTCTGTAGTAGTGTTGGTTAGTGGCCCAAGCGTTCCCATTTCTGGCATATTGGACATCTTCAAGTGGATCTACCTTGGAAATCGCCTCAGTACATATGATGATTTATGATTTAGAATTTTGTCTACGATCTTCAAAGCATTGAAAACCAGCACAAAACCAATGCTTTCGCTGACCTCGTGGCTGTGACGAGACTGCAAAACTCACCAGCATGTATTCACCTTGCCTTATTTCAATCTTCTGAATAAGAATATCTGGTACTTTATTTATCCCCGTATGAAAATTCCTCCCTGCATTCAAATCATCCTCTACAAGAATCATTCCTAGAATTAAGAGCAGGGGCATATTAGGCGAATATACTTAAAAATATAGAACATAAAATGCATCAAAATATGATCTCATTTGTATGCAGTTCAGGTATAAAAGATTCATTCAGAAATATTCGCCCAAACTAACATTAAAGCTGCATCTTTGTATATTTTGACTGGTTGAATGTGTAAAGGTTTGATTGTAAATGTATTTGCTTTCCCCTTCTGCTAGGTTTACCCAGGATGGTTGTGATCAGAGAATACACTGGCATCCCCCCCCCACAGAATGGGCCCCCACTAAGCATTCATGTGGGGGATATCATCGAAGTGATGTTTGCAGACCTGCACAGCTCCTGGTGGCAGGTGCGTGTCACTCGGCCCACTCTCCTTTTATCTCGGCATCTGTGACGCCATGAAAAAAACAACATGCCAGGTTGACTCGGCGCATGCGATGTCTTTGCAGTGTCACTGAGCTTAAATCAGTGCCGTGTGTCATCTCTTCTTTCTAATACTGGATGCCAAGTAAGGAGAGATAAGACTTGACAGAAGCATTAATGGGGTGATGCCCTTAATTTATCTCCCAGTGGACATTACGGTCATAAATCATTCATTGTATTGGTGGATATTTGTCACATTCTGCATCCTGACAACCATAAATATGACATTATGATGAGGTCAGCCACATTTAGAAATCTAAGATGAAGATCTACTGTATATGAACTCCACCGAACCTCAGTTACATTACAGACAGAGTGGTTTGTTCACTCATCAGACTGAATCACAGCCTACATCAGATGAGCTAACCAATTAGTGGCTTCACCTGATTAATCGAGTGTCACATAAAAACAATAAAATAGCAGGAACTTGAGTCACTGGAAGATGTTTTAATGGTGGTGCACAACCTCGTGTACAAGAATACTTAGCAACCGCCTCACAAGGTCAACGAATGGTTGAGAGTCTTTGACCTTATCTATTTTTGAAAGGATGGTGATTTATCAGGGGTCTTGCGGCAGCCTCCCTAGCTGTTTTTCACTCTGCTTTACAGCAGTATTAAAGCCTCCTCCTCCTCCCGATGCTGCTCCAATCACACTGCAGTCTTAGCCAACGGCACAGCTAGGAGTGTGTGGGCAGTTAGCCCGATTTCCTGAGCTTCCTGATGTTTCTCCCCCGCTGTGACAGGGCACAAGGTGGAGGGTGAGGACACCAACGCTAGGAGACTTTGCATAAGCTGCTAGAGAGGGGAGTAGAATGTCATGCCACAGACTTTGTGGCAGTGCACTGTTGCCACTGCTGCCATGGTTACCACACATGCTGGGGAGGCACCTTCATGTTTTCTTGTCTTGTGCATAATTACACTGTAATACGGTGACTTAACACTGCCTTGTGTAGGTTTTGACCACTTGTGGAGCTATAGAGCAACATTCTGATCACCAGGCTAACACTGTTAGGGTTTTCGGGGTCGTACCTATGTTCCCCGGGTCCTATGTTCCCCGTTTTTCCCAAAAAAGGTCCACTTTGTATGTGACAGGGGAACATAGGACCCTTTTTTTGAAAAAGGGTAGGGTTAGGATTAGGGTTAGAGAAAGGGTGCTTTGTTCCTCGGTCACATACAAAGCGGGGAACATAGGACCCGGGGAACATATGACCCGGGGAACATAGGTACGGTCCCTGGTTTTCACACCGGCAGGGCTCCGTGTTGGTTCTGGTTCCTGAACCCAATTTGAACCGGCGGGCGCATTCAGACCAAAAAAAATAACAGGTTCGAAACCCGGAAAAAGTTGGTTCTCGAGGGAACCAAGAAATACCCGTTTCTTTCCTGCGAACCGTGACATCACCGGTGGGCGTGTCATTTTCTGGGTTGAGAAGACGAGCGGAAAAAGTAGAGGAAGCATTGAGATTTTTGCCGGTGTTGTGTTTACTTCCGCCTGAGTAACACGGATTAACGTCCTCCCACTTTGGTTTCTCTTAAACTGGGGAACAACAGGTGACCAGAGCGGCACCAGAGCCAGAAGCGTGCCTTTTCTGAAAGCTCTAACTGTGAGTGATCTGTTTTCTGTTGGGGCACAGACATTACCAGTACCTTTAAATCGCCTTCAGTACGTGGAGTTTATATTGTATATTGTACATTTGGGCAGCCAGGTCAAAGGCCGGGGTAACCCCTGAGCAAGTTTTCCCATTCCAATGTCTAAGTGTTATTTAGTCAATCCTAAATTGACCCCAAACACAGAGGCACAGTCAGCGTAAATTGCACAATTTAATGTACAGGTAATTATTTATTAGAATTATTGATCAAAATGTGACATAAAAAATAAGATTAGAAAGACAACAATCTGATTCATCCATGATAATAACGTTTGAAATGACACACAAGTATTTCCAACAAGTTTGTCAGGTCTTTAATACCACAGGGTACCTTTTATCTTCAGTGTCCCCAGTGGCGCCAGAAGATGGAATTACACAACATTGAAAATTCATATCCCCTGTTACCCAGAAGGCAATTATCCCCCATCCCACTGGCAGAACAATACAATCAATCACTGTAATTTCATTTGATCCTTTGGCTGCTGCCTATTTATGCCAAACAGAGTAATAAGTTTAATCTTTATCATACGCTTATTGAAGGCATAACAAATTGAGAGGGGCTCTCGAAAACCTTTTTGATGAAATGGAGATGGGTAAAAGATTTGCTTTCCAATCTAGTTGGTGCCGAGACTCGCACGGCCCCCAAAAGCATCTCTCGCTCTAATAAAGAGGAGTGAGGAGAAAAAATATAAACAGGGCAGGAAGCTCAACGAAGAGGATCCACGTGCACTCAACAGTCGTCGTCTTCTCAGATTGACTCAGTGGACTCCAAATTGACCTTGAGCTCACAACTTGATACTTGGATTATCTCGAGCTTGATGTCAATCTATAACCATTTGCAAGATCATGTACACAATAGAGTTAAGGTTATAAGATGAAGTATCCATGAAGGAATGAAGAAGCAAGTGGGTGTGTATATATATGTATATATATGTATATATATATACACACACACACACATACATAATATACATACAGTATATACAGTATGTGTACTGAGTTTGCCAAGGCAAAGATTAAAACCAATGTCCCAGAACGTACAGGCTTATTTTACTTGGTGTGTTTGTGTGTATAAAACGCAAATAAAATATCACCAACTTGGTTTATTTGATTAAAATAGACTTTCTACACTCTTTTTTTTTTTTTGAAAGAATTTAGGATTTTTCATATCATGCGTTCGCTTGAGGCAGGTTAACTAAAATGCATTAGCTCGGCTTTTTAACGTGAACCTGAGGGCGTGTGGTGTTTGGATGTTCAAAGAACAGATTAAGATCCATTATTTAGTGTTAAACAGGCTCTTGTTTTGATGCAGCACAAATCTTACTGCTGGCAGAGTTTGAAACATAATTAACTTGGGCTGCAAATGAGATGCACTGCTTGTTGTGTGTTAATTGCTGAGGATTTATTAAAGCAACTGTTGGGGTGGGGGGGGGGGGGGTTTGCTACTTGCTCCTGGACCAATAATGCGATTAATAAAGCAGTTTGCCATTGCAGGGCAAAATTCTGGCGACAAGCAAGATTGGCTTCTTTCCCAGTGACACTGTGAGGCCTTGCCCATGTGTAAGTGTGTTTTTTCTCCTTTGAATCAATCAAAAGACACATTGTTTGTGCAATAACAATGCGGTCAGTAGATAATGGCTACTATTGATGTCTCAGCAAAGGAATATGGTGCTTTTTCAATTTCAGTTCTTTTTCTGCTTTTCTGTAGAAGACTGATTCGAGCCATTAGATGTGGCTTGAATATCACCTTACCACAAATGACCCCCTACCCCCTCTGCATCAACTCAAAACACATAATAACCACAATTCTTTCCCACGTCAGGTTCCAAAACCTGTGGATTACTCTGCCCAGCTCTGGTAAGTGATGAAAACAAATCACGTATCAGCTGTTCTTGCCCTAATACTCAGGGAGAGTGATAGCAGTGTAAAGTGCAGTGGTTGTTTATGCGTGGTTCAGGTTTGCCGGACCGATGGAAAGATACCAGGCTGAGGTGGAGCTTCTGGACCGAGAAAACAGCACCTATCTCATTCGACACAGAAGTAAGGAGTGCACCGAGTATGCCATAAGTATAAAGTAAGTGATACGGAGGCTTCAATCTCCAAATCTACACTTTTTATTCATCAGTGTATCCAGAACTGTGAAATAAACACGGCACATACACCCCACATTAACTGCTACGGTCTTCTCACACAAAACACATTTGCAGTGAGAAACAGGTGTAATAAGAATAGCAATCACCTGTGTGGTGATTAAGATGTTGAAGATGATGATGGAGAGAACTCACAACCTAACCTAACCTAACCCACACACTGGGAGAACATGCAACCTCTACACACAAAGGACCTTGATCAAACCAGAACTGATGTCCTTCGTTGTAAGGCAACTATTCTAGCACAAGTAGTATATAGTTCTCTGTTTTTCTGCAAAACACAGTTCCATTTGGCCAGAAAATTACATACCTTTTAGGTTCTTGAAAAAGGTTGACACAGGTACCTTGTAGTGGAAAGACAGCTACAAAGAACTACCATTTAATCCCTGATCCCTGTGGTTGAAACTCTCATTGTTTCTGGTTAAGTCACATGTTTCTGCAGTGGAAACATGCCTATAGAGAAATAAGGCTGAGGGGTGTTTTTTTTTTAATTTTTTACACTGTACAATCGGCTTCTCCATCATGACAAGATTACAGGAAGTGATCTGGCTTTAACATCAGTAAAAAATGTTGGCCATTAAAACTGCAGGACAGAAAGATTTGGAAAGCCTGCAATTCATTTTAAAGAGTAACTCAACCCTTAAACTGCTTTTTTTCAGGTTAAAACTAGTATATGGTTATCTAGTAATATTATTCACTAGTCCAGGTCCAACTCTTGGTAATTTTGTGTTCAGTATTTGAATGACGTATTTTGTGTTTGTGTGTCGTAAAAAAAATGGGTTTATGTACTGCCGTCCCTGGATAAACACCTCGCATTACATTAGAGTTTTCGCATTAGCTGGGTCATACTGGTTCTACGTCACTTTCCCGGTTCTACGTCACCAACCATGCTCACTCACTGATCAGGCACTGGGCAGGAGTCAGCTTCAAAATCGGGGGTGGAGTCCTCTTTAATTTCCTCTGATGGTCTCACTCAGTCCATGATTATTTCAACTGGATGCATCATGGGGGATCTTGCAGCATCTTAGTATTCTGCTTAGGCATATCTTCAAACGTATTTTCTTCCATCAGTACAAAAAAACCATTGCATTGCCGATAAAAACAATAATTCCCCTTAGACCTCAGTAAATGTCTGCTTTATCTGTGTCCCTCTTTCACAATACAAGTCATGCCACTCATTTAATATCTTTCAGGCTACATCAGAGTAAAAAAAAAAAGAAAGGGCTATTGAATTCTTCTGACCAGGCATGATGGCTCCAGAAGATTATAATGATTAAATGCACACTCCTATTAAGTCTGTGACACACCATTCCAGCCCATTTGGTTTAGTTCCTCGTTCAAAGCGTTGATGTACGGGGCCACTTCCTGAAGACAACCGATCCTAATTGCCCGTCTCGCTGCTTAAGATCATTATCAGGACAGGCATTTGAGATAATGGAGCTTCATAACAGCGAGCTCCCGCTAATCAACTGCGACTGTCTGATGTCAAACGCTACAAGTGGTCAAATGCTACGTGTTTGCTGAATGATGTCTGTGCGTGTGTCAGTCTTGGGAGCCCGTAGCAGGAAAGACAGACTGAAGCTTTCGCCAAACAGGGTGCACCTGTCTTCATGTGTTATGCATTATACATATATATATATGTATATATATAAATTCTACACAAATCAATAATGTATTACTCCCCATATATTCATAATGTATCAGTGAATTTGCAACATGACCATATTCTTCTCATCCGTTATATATCACACTGGCAGATTTACCGTGCGGATCTATCTCCAGTATAACTCGCACATCAACATATGGAACACATGCAATATACAGTTCCTGTGCTTGCTCGTGGCTTGACAGCACATCAGTGTATATGTATTCTCAATGTCGGCCTTCGCTACTTTTCATCAAAGTACTTAGCGTGATCTGTTCTCTAGTGCCATATGTTTATTTAATCACTTAATCATTTAATCAGGTCTGCAGGATACACTCAATTGTACAGTGTCTTTTAATACTTTTTCTGTGTTTAGTTAAAGGGACAATGTGTAGTATTTATGGGTTTATATAACCCACAATTCACTTATGTGCTCCTGCATTGTCTAGTCGCTGTATAATAGTTTCATTTTCGTAGTGTTTCAAAAAGTCATGTAAAATAACATGGTCGTGGGCCGCAGTTGCATGGGCCACTGTTAGCGGCGGGATGCCATGTTTCTACCGGAGCTTGTTAGGACAAACGCGAGAGAACAAATCAAGCGTCGCTTTACTTGTAGCGGAAGTCCCGCCTCCACTCTCTTCGCTTCGTCTGCTACGAAAGACAACGAGGACGACATTTGACCAGCTGAGGATACCGTAGCGCTCAGGGGAAGGGAGGGGGTGAGCAGAGGAGCAGTTCTTTGTTGTAAATTTCAGCCTCTCCTCTAGATGGCACTATAAACTACTTACTTCACCTTTAAGTGAGCACACTAAGTGCTGTATTTCTGGCAAGAGTTTGCTCGGGAAAATGTTTTTTGCGAGAAAATAAATATTCAAAAAGAGAAAGAAACTCCTCAGAATGCACAGTGACAAAGCATGTACCGCATGTCAAAAGTCAGATTCTGATTCATGAACAGGTTCAAAATGACTGGTATATTTCATAAATGAATCTTAAAAGCATATTATCTGATGCAAGCAGGAAAAAACACAGGGTTTACAAACTTGCTTGGATCAGCAGCAATAACTGACGGTCGACACACACAAACCTTCGTGACGATGGTGGAAGCATGTATACTTGATTAGCAGCCCATGTCTTATTCATCCTCCACAGGTTCAACGATAAAATCAGGCACATTAAGATTCAGACCAAGGATGGCTGCTTTTACATCGCTGAGAGTCGGCTGCTCAAGACGGTGCTGGTAAAGGCTTTAACTTTGTATGGATTTTTGTGCCCCGTAAACTGCAGTTGAATTAATGAGCGTAATCATTTTGACATCACACTACTTACAGAGCGCTCTCTTGAGATAGACCGCGGCATGCAAGTGAACATTTAGCTTTTGTTTTGCACACCAATAAAGAGTAAACCTGTATTGTTATTGAAATGCCATTTGTCAAAACAAATGTAACACAACACATAAAAAACAGCGGATTAAATATAAGTGGAGACACGAATAACTGTAATGACCTTCAAGAACAAACAGTATTGTAGAATTTTGGTAAACAAAGTAAGCACGTCAAAAAATGTAAAAAATAATAGTAAAATCGAGAAAATGCACAGATCCATGCCTCAACGTATGATTCCCATTGTCACAAAATGGGCCTGGGAGGAAACAACAAGCTGTGACTGATCTCGTTCAGGCTCAGAGAAAGTTAGATCTGTTATGTATTATGGGGTCAGTCGAGTTGAACTTTAAAAGTAATGCAATTTTAAATGGAACTCCCAAACGTAAGAAGACCCACTTGCAATGATGATAAAACACGTGTAATGTGGTCCTTAATCATAATACCCTTATAAAAGCCTGGGCACTTAATTCTGAGTCAGTTTCTGTGAATAATGGCAGGAGTAACAGAGATGTAAGGGTTGAGTCAGGAAAAGATAAAAGCCTACATGCATAAAGGGCCTCCAAGTAAGTAATTCCACTCTTTGATTTCACAGTTTTGACATCTAACATTGATCATTTTGGGTGATAGGGTTGTACAACTTACCTGGATAATATCCTCTGCATCAGAGACACATTATGCATTTACTTTAGGCGACACAATGGGACGTTACAGTGAAATAAACAAGTGGACTCAAAATAGAACCTTGTGGCACACCAAAATGACTGGGTTCAGAGCACTAAGCAGAATATATTTATTTTATTTATCTTTAGTAGTAGACTCCACTTCTTAAAAACAGTATGTGTGCTTCTTGATATTGTCAGCCATAGCACTGCTGTATGAAGTTGTTTCACTTTACTTGCACAACCATTTCAACTATGCATTTACTCACAATGCCCTCGTTTTTTTTCCAGACTATGAATTTTACTACTGTGCTTGTTTTACACAGGACTTGGTGGAGTATTACAAGCAGCACTCACTGAAGGAAGGTTTCAGCAGTCTCGACACCACTCTACAGTTCCCCTACAGGGAACTGACCAATGGAACCGTGTCAATGGCCATTACCAAAGCTGGCAATGGTGAGTCCACAATTATTCAGGTTTCTCTCCCTGAGACAGTTTGACAGGTCAAAATGCGACCAGTGCAGATCACATCTTAATCTGGTTGTAAAGTAAGTTTGAGTATTTATTTTGACCTGTTGGAGATGTACATTTCTCAGGTTATCACAGAGATGCAATAATACAAGGTGAATTCCTTATCTCACTTCCACATCTAACTCCTACCTAATCCTTAAAATAGTTAATGTTAAAGTATCATGCCAATGCAAAAATAGCTTGGACTTTAGCCACTCAAGTGAAACTGTCTTAGTGCAGCACAATGACCTATCATCATTGTCTTTGGAACATCACAGGGTGCAAAACAGCAGCACTTATCTTGGGATACTCTTTATACATACATTTTCCCATGCATAAAAAAGGGAAATTCAACTTTCTAGCACATAATGATATTCAGAATTACATTAGCTACATAAAAATAAGATGAAAAGTAACACATGATTATCATTATGTGCATAATATAAGTTGGTATACATACATTTTGTGGGGGTAGATGACAAGGAAAAATATTGTGCTGCTCATTACTGTTTCAAAACAAAATATTGAGTTTGGTTTTCATGTGAATTAAACACAATGTTAACATTGTTTCAGTACTCGTAGGTAGACTTAGACACAATCAGACTTGTTAAGCTGAAGTACCCATCACAAAAACATATTCAGCATACAGATTTATAAATATGTCAATCATTTTTTTTTTTAAATCTGGACACCAAAGGTAGTGCAAAGACAGAGACAGTGAATGAAAGAAAAAAAAGAAGGAGCCCTGGCATCTCGCCAGGCTTGGCAGAGTGGTCTCCGTTAGGGCCCAATGCCCCAGGCAAGCACCAGGAGCCCGCTACTCCAAAACGTCATACTCAGCACGCTGCTCCGCTTCGAGATGGCTTCACAATTTTCCTGACAGGACACAACATTTCACTTGAGCCGGCAGTGGGGGAAAACTGTGTGACAGCCGCCTGCTGACACACACCTGAGGGACACCGCTGGTCCGACAGAGGGACGGCGCCTGTTTTCACAAAACTGGGAAAAAGTTTGCGAATATGATTCGACATAAAAGAGCGAGAAGCAGCTGGAGGTAAAGTGTCTTAACTGAAAGAGAGGTGTAGGTGTAAACAACCGCAGCCGCCGTAGCAGCAACCGAGGCAAGCAGACGAACGCTGGAACAAAGTCAACGTTAGCCCTTTGTGTCTGTTTGGATGTGAAATTCTGCTGCCTCCTTGTCCCCCCTGCCTCTTTTGGCAGCATCAGTCTCCCCAGCACATCAGGCTTCAAAGCTCTGCAAGAGGCATGCTTGTGCATCTATGCCATTCATTGCACTTCCTTCTGTAAGAAAGCCTTGACAGAACCGCTGCTGCCTCCCAGTGCATTCTGGGATAGATTATTATTGCCTTAAGTAGTCCACCCCCATAGAACGACTTAGTGTGGGCACCTCATTCTCTGCCTAGTAAACAGCCTCTGCTGAAAGACAGATGTCATTCCAAAACAATAAAAGAACCACACACACACACACACAATCTGAAAACACCTCCACTAAAGAAAACACACAATGGAAGACTGAGCAAACAACTGCAAAATGTTGAACTATTTAAACAAAAAAGTAATTTGTTTGGGGTGGAAAAAAACCATCCAGCATCTTTAATTAAGTCTGTCTGTGTACGATGTAAAATTGGAGCTGCGAGATAATTTAAGAGATTGTTCATTGTCTGTCAGGGGAATGATGTTTGTGGATAAGCAGTGATGCAGCAGGATATATTATCCTGTTTTCCTAAATTGATTGTGGTTACTATAAATGCAATCTGAAAATGCAATGAAATGTAATCTGAAAAATAGTCAATTTGTCAGACATATATAGAAAAATGTACTGGCTGTTTCACAGTACTTAACCTATTGAAACAAACATGCATAAGATTCAGTTTAATGATAATCCCGTATGTCCTGTGTGTATATACAGTACATGTTTGTGTATACTGTTTCCTATGACAAGGCAAATAGTTATTTATCTTTTTCGGACATACACTGACCTGTATTTACTTATCCCTGTGGGTAGAGGAAGGCAGTTGTTGGCAACCGTTCTGTCTCGGGAGACAATGGTACCACACCATGGGTCAGTCTGGGTTGGTAGGTTGGTTACAGCATATGCTGTGAGTGTATAGTTTTGAGAGGCAGATTCTATGTCTTCCCTCTCTTGGCCTCGTAGGGGTTAATGTTTCCCTCTGTCGTCTCCACTCCCTCCTCGATTCCCACTGATCCTCTCTCCTCCTCTCACTTGTGTGGATGCCTGCCCTCTGCTATGGTCTGCTACAGCCTCCTCTAGTTTAGATGGGTTAATGTTTCCTGCCTGAATGCCATGTTTACAGATGTCCTTGAAACGGACAGGCCTTCCTTGGGAAGTCGGCGGTCCTGCATTCAGCACACATGGCCAAGCCAGCGTAGACGCATTTGGGTCAGCAGGGCATATATACTGGGTAATCCTGCCATGGTCAGGACGTTGTTGTTGGTGACATGGTCCTGCCAGCTGATACCCTGGGTAATAGGAACTCCAGTTGGTGCCAATGGCGAGATCTAGGATGCCACCAGGATACCCTATGGCTAGGCTTTGTGGGAAAGAATGTGTTGGTTGTGCAGAGGTTGTGGAAGGAGCATAACTCTAGCAGCCTCTGTCCATTTTCATTAAGCTTACCACAGCGAAGTGACCGAAGTGGCCAGGAGTCATGGTCAGATTCCACCCGGGCATTAAAATCCCCAAGTAGGTACAGATGTTCTGTGGCAGGGATGTCTGTGATGATGGTCTCAAGTTTTTCTTAAAAGTCATCTTTGACCTCCACTGAAGAACTAAGTGTAGGAGCCGACACACTCAGGATGTTCACAGGGCCCGAGGTAGACAACTGGAGAGGGAGAATGCAGGCCGTGCATCTTGAAGGTGGTTCCACCGTGGACAGAAGAGAGGTCTTCACAGCAAACTGACACCATGCAGTCTTGGTTCTTCGGGTTTCTTGCCTTGCCAGAAGAACGTATAGTTCTGCTCTCTGAGGCTGCCACTTGATGGGAGTCTAGTTTCTTGTAGCGCAGCAATATCAATATTACATTTCTTAAGTTCACGGTTTATGATGGCTGTCTGGAATCGCCAATCTGCTGTAGATCGTTGGAAAGGCCGGGACACATTGTTCTGACATTCCAACTTGCTAGAAGGTCCCTCCCACTGTCGAAGGCAACCCGTAGTGCTTGGACCATACGCCAATCAGCTTAGAACCCGTAACTGCTGCTTCCCGTGTAGTGTCTGTCAATGAAACAGTGGGACTGGAGTGACCTCTCCAGTGTGCGAGCCTGGGCAAGTGCATTGAGATCCTGGGAACCCCAGTCGTCAGGATACCCCTCTTGGCCTTGCTGGTGTAGCCCAAAGGAACACAAGGCAATATATTAGGCATCAGTTTGGCTGCAGGAGCTGCCGGGAGGAAGTCTGTGTTGACGCCCAACTGCCTTAGGGGCTCCACTCCTGATTTTCTCTCTGGGTTTACTCCCATAGCCTTTTCTTCTCCCGAAGACGTCCACAAGGCAGTGGAGTTCACCAACTCACCCGGCTACCCTCACCTGGTTCGGCACGCCTGCCAAAGAGGTTTCCCGGAGTGTGTCTGCTGCACATGCTACAGCTTCTACAAGCCACGTGTGAGAGCTAAGCATCAGGTGGGAGACAAAGCAGGAAGAGCTACCTGATGTTACTTCCATATACTACCCTACAGGGCATGGCAAGCCCCCTCTGCAGAGGTACTGCCCCATACACCCCTAGGAAGGAGGAAGGAGGTATGGAACCATATTGTTGTGTTTACAGGAGCTGCTTTTCTCAGTATGAGTTGCCTGCTGCCTCGGATGGTTTTTCACATGGGAACAGAAATCATTGGCTCTGCAGCATGATATCCAAGCTTACGCATTTTGAAAGCATGATGCTGTGCATGGAAGTTTTACTTGGGCACGTATCGCTGCTTCATCTCACCTGGTCTGAAGCTTGAAAGGTTATCGTGTACTATTGATATATGTTATGACTCATAAAGGTTTTAGAAGTTACACTAGCTGCCCCATGTTGGTATGAGGTCGAGTGGTTCATGTCCATCAGACTGTGTATATGTGTGTGTGTGTGTGTACAGTCTATGTGTAAGATAACATGATTAATCATCAGATTAATTCACTGTTGTTCCCTCTCTGACTTTTCTTTCCCAGGTGTCTTCTCTCTTTCTTTGACTTTGCCAACTTTTTCCACACTCTCTCTAAAACTCTCTTTCTGTCAAACTTGTGTTTACTTATGTTCTCTCTCTCTCTCTCTGCTCCCACCACGGCCTGAACTCCCCTCCCATTACACGCTTGGTTTCTCTGTAGTTCCTCCTGGCAGCTGCAGCTTTGTTCCTCCCTCCTCCTCGCCTTTCTGGTCAGGTACAGCGAGCTTTTCTACTCTCTTTGCTGTATGACCACCCGTTTTTTTTTGTCTGTAAAACAAAACTTAATGTTACTGCTTTTATGTAATATCACGGCAAGATTCTTATGTTATATTTATAAGTAAACAATTCTCATTATGCTGACATGGCTCTAGAGCAGTGTAATAAACTACTTTGTTGAATTTGTATGTATACAGTGTATGTCGTCCTCTATCTGCACATGTGTATGGGTTTATGTATACATGTATCTGTGAAGGTGGACGTGCCTGTGTGTGTATGAGGGAGCTGAGGATTCAGTGTCTTTGATCCAGCCGGTAAAAAAAATAAACGTATGCACACCAGTGTTCACGTGTTAGCAGCCCTGACTTGCATGTGTAGCAATAACCTTTTAATACAAGGTTATTCCTGATAAGTGCCCAAGCAGTTTCAAATTCAAAGTTCATGACCGCACTGCGATACTTGGCAGCCAGATCCAGCTCTCCTGTGGTTTCGTCTCTCTTTTAGACCAGGCTCATGTTGTGCCCGTGTTTGTCTGTTTGTCTGTGAGCAGCATAGCTGATGGATTTGATGACATTTTTTCTGGAGGTGTAGGTTATGGCTGTGGGAAGAAATTATTAGATTTAGGTGTTGATGTAGGTTAAGTAGGTAAAGGTACATTTAGCATAGAGCACCATACATACACAGTACAAACATAAAAGAAGAAGGAAAACATCATACAACCAGAGTTAAAGCATTAGAATAAAAAGCCATGAAGTAAATACATACAATAAAAGAGCAGTCAGTCCAAATGCAATCTTCATGTAAGTATCCCTGCTTCTTTTGGGCTACTGTTAAGAGCTGTGATACACATCGGAACAACTGAGTAATTAAACTGTGCTGGTCATATTGACAGTGCTAAATATGGGAGGGGTCACAGAGGATTCTCTGGGCATGTGTTGGGAACCATCATGAGTGGACTGTGAGGCCTCACTGCAGTCTGGAAGCCTGAATGTGGCCTGCATGAACCATGGAGCGACAACAACCCACTAGGCTGGACTAAACCAAAATAGTGGAAAACAAGGGGGGGGGTTCTCTGAAGACAGGCTGTTACCTGTGAAACGCGGGTGCTCTAAAACACCCCTGTTATACTTGGTACATTCCTCCTAATGAAATTCACCATACAAAAAAATTATCCGAATAAAAAAAAAATTAGTCGACCAATCACAATTTTGGTCGAGCCAGAGCGTGTCGACCAATTAGTCGACCAGTCGACTTTGACTTTACAGCCCTAGTCTTTACCTTACTTACCTTCCTGGAATATTTGTGAAATTAAGTTTTCGATGGCCCCCCTCGATAAAAGAGCTCTCTGTGTCTCAGTGTTTTCCCCCAGGGTGGTGGGTATTGCAGTGGCGCGCTATGACTTCTGCTCCAGAGACACTCGAGAGCTCTCGCTGCTGCAGGGAGACATTATCAAGATCTACACCAAGATGTCCAGTGGGTGGTGGAAGGGAGAGGTCGACGGCAAGGTGGGTCCTGTCATTTTGTCACAATTGTGCACACATTCTTATTTCATTATTACTGTGATTGTCATCTGTGTTCTTATCATTTTTGCAGTGGCAGAATGTCTTTATGTCTATTCTTATGTCAATACTGGTCTTGTATATCATGCATTAAAAATATAAGTATACTTTATGCTGATGATTAGACCTGTGAAAGGATGTAAATAATTTAATTCTCTTTAAGAGAGAAAAGTACCTGTCTGAACATGTTTAATTGCATCTGTGCAGTGAACTCTGCAAATATTATTTAAATTCATCTAAAAGTAATTAGTTGAATGAAAAAGTATGTGTCCAAATGGAAGGACGAAACCAACGTCCATTTAATGTTGGGACGTCGGTGAACAGACTTTATCACTGATTCAGCTGTGTACATGGTGGATGAACGGGAACACTGTCGCTGTTTGACAGCGTGTACAATTCTCTCTGTGATTATCATATAAGCACAAAGGAAAAGAGTTCATAAGTTCACCATGCTCTCACATTGAAAGAGAGCAGAAATGGTCTAGATAGATCTAGGTCTGGATCTGTCATTCCCAGCTACTGTTTCTGACTCCTGGGAGCTCGTCATTAAACTTGCAAGAGATTGTTTGTGGTCGTCTGACTCTTCAACTACACGGACATCATTCTTAAACTCAGCATGTGAAGGCTGGGGAAGAGAGGCCACATTTATATATCTATGTCAGACTTTCCTTTTTTTCTCTATGTAACACTTTACAATAAGTGTACAGCTACTAAGCTTGTTAAATGTTTATTAAAATTCTGGGTATTTACCTGGTTTCTATATGGTGAATTTTAGTGTATTATTGGGTTATAAGCTGGTAATAAGCAGGTAGCTACAGCCCCCAATTACTAGCTATTTACCCAGTAAATATATGGTAGCAGAAATGTGTTACTTGGTATTAACCTGTAATTAGAAGGTAAGAACAATAGCCAAAATACTGGGTAATTACCCAGTAAATTATAAAGCGTTGTTATATGAATGCTTAAATTACATTAATGCTTAAATTACATTATATTAACGCTTATATTAGTTAACGCTAAACTGTAGAACTGCAATCTGGTCATTAAAATTATTACAAATGGGATTTCTTTCTGTTTTTTTTCCTTTGGCGGCCCTCAGTCCAATGTTGGGTTCCTAAATTGGCCCTCAGGTATTAAAACTTTGAGAACCCCTGGTGTAGATCCACTGCTGCAGAGTTAATTGTGTTGCATGTTTTGTGTCTTCTCAGGTCGGCTGGTTTCCCTCCACCTATGTGGAAGAAGAGGACTGACTTTATTTTCGGTGTCTCGCTCAGAGTTGACCACGTCCGTCGAGCGCCACGCGCTGCTCGTCCGCTCCCTGTGCCCCACAAGTCGGATCTCTTCTGACTTGAGAGAAAGAGGCAGTGACCTCAAAAAAAGCCCTCTGACAGACTCTCACACGGAGCAGATGTCAAAATCGCGGATTCCACAAGCGCCACACACCGTATCTTGCATCTCTGTGGTGTCTGCCCCCGTGGTCCACTGGGGAAAGTGAATGTGCTGCGCAGAGATGACCCTTTGTTCCCGCCATCCATTCACCTTGTCTTATTATTGATGACTCAATTGGCTTGGTCTGAGACCTGCCTTCACTGTCATCATGTTTTTGATACCAGAAAGGCTCAGTTCACCCAACTGGAACACAGATCCTGCTGACAGTGCGATAGCCAGGTACTTCAGGAGCTGAAGAGCTCTGACTGTCGCTGGAACACTGTTGGCCTTTGCTGCTTGTCCTGACGTTAGTGTTCCACTTTCTATCAAAGACCGCTTCATTTCCAGTAACATTTCAAATGACTGGGCTGATGCACACAAGGTTGTTTATTTCAATGGAATTGCTGGACTGTGATCTCACATCATGGATTGAAAGATTTCTGCACAGCAGCGTGAAGGATTCGTCCGTCTTTTATATGTGATGTGTTTGCAAACGTGATGATTATAATGACTATTATCAGAGCAGAGGCTTTTCCTTGTAATTTAATTTGCATTAATTTGAATTCCCCACCCTCTTGACCCATGAGAATGGTGTAAAAACATTTTATTTTTTTTAGCATTTTCCAGTCTTTATGCTAAGATAATCATCCTTCAGTAGACCACTGTATATATAAAGATTACCGGTACAGCTACACTTCCTCTCACTGTGCAAAAAACATAGACATAATATCCTATATGTGGATTATGACAGGTCAGAGGTCAGTCTCAGCTGTCAATCATGATATTTCACGTTGTTTTTATAGCATCAAATAACTAATCAAAACGTTAAAACTTGAACATAATACTGTACGAGTGTTATTAATCTATCTTAAATGGCAGAATCCCTTTCATAAATAAATAAATATACTTTTTTTTTTCATGCACTTTTTTATCCATGAACATGAAGAAGGTGGAGTCTACGACATGATGACCATATAGTTTGGCTTCCTTTTCGGCAGGTCGTCTTCTTCATCTTCAATTTAGAAAAAAAGGGAAAATGTGTTCTTGAATCCTCACCAAAAACTTAGAGAATGCTACTTAAAGGGACACTGTAACCCAAAATCCACTTTTTTTATACATATTATGTGCTCCTGCATTGTCTAGTCGCTGTATAATAGTTTTTGTTTCATGTTCGTAGTGTTTCAAAAAGTAATGTAAAATAACATGGTCGCAGGCCACGGTTGCATAGCCACTGTTAGCAGCGAGACGCCATGTTTCTACCGGAGCCTGTGAGGACAAACGCGAGAGGACAAATCAAGCGTCTCTTTACTTGTAGCGGAAGTCCCGCCTCCACTGCTGACACGGAGAAAGACAACGAGGACGACATTTGACCAGCTGCGGATACCGTAGCGCTCAGGGAAGGGAGGGGATGAGCAGAGGAGCAGTTCTTTGTTGTAAATGTCAGCCTCTCCTCTAGATGGCACTATAAACTACTTACTTCACCTTAAAGAGAGAGCAAATGATGTGATGAAGACTGACTTTGCCCAAGAACCCGAAGACGATCACTTGTCCAGATGCAGAACGTGCTGCAAATCAATAAATGTGGACGCCATGGATGAATCGGCTCTTACAAGCACATTCAGACCTTGAATTTGATGTTAACGCCATCAACAACTAGAAGCAGCACTCATCAGTGTCTTATAGTATTGGTACACTTCCCTTTATTTTAGAAGTCCAGAATCTGGATCTGTGTCAAGATCATCACCTCAAAAAAAAAAAAAATATTCCTTGACCTCCTTCCCCAGAAAGATTCATGGAATTATGTCCTTGGCATGTTGAGTTATGCTGCTCACAATGAGTTGCCCCACATGAGTAAATGATCGATGTCGTATGTTAGACGTCACAACATGCATGTGGGCCTGATTGTTAAAAAGGAGTATAGGTCTCCACTACACTGTGCGCTCCTTAATACATACTTACACTCCACAGTGTGTTTTGTGTTTATCTTGACTCGTTTCGGTCTCACAATAAATGATTCAAGAGTGATGTAACAGCTGTTCACTGTAGCGCAAGGTAACACAAGGGCATCGAGAGATTCTGCGTTCCATCAGCGCCGCGCTCATCGTGTTTGTTTAATAAAAGCCACTCAAAAGACTTTTTTTTTCTTTTTGAAATTGAATTGGTTTATTGTGCACTTTCATGCAGACGTTGCATAGCAGCAGTGAAGGCAGTGGATGTGTCGGTGCTGTGGATCTTAAACAGTCACATCAACAGAATAGAGAAAGTCGAGGTAGAACATGTGAAGCATAATGAAGGTCTTAAAATGAGCAGGATTTGATCTTGGGGTCCCCCTACAGTTGGTAAACGGTATTGTTTGTTATGACATTTGTTGACAAATCATAAATACTGTTCTACTCTATATACTCCATACTCCAGAGTATGTGATTGTGATTGATGTGAAGTGGAGCTGAGGAATTTTGACCAGAGTGCATAGAAAATGGGACAAATAACAAAATAATAACAATAATAATAATAATTATTATTATTATTATAATAATTAGAGTGACCTTATCTCTCCCTCCATCTTAATCTTATTTCACTACACCAGTGTGTGAAGTATATGTGGAGAAGAGGAGGATGATGAGAGAGAAAATGATCTTATTGGGAATAAATCTGCCTCATGTGAAAATATTTTATTTGATTTATTTGATGTATTTTAATGTTGGTGATAATGGTGTTACGTTGACAATTGTGAGGAAAAGTACCATAGAAATAATGTTTATCATCAATATTATTATTAGAACATTTTATACAAATATGATGACATTGTTTTATTTTTCAACAAATCAGAAACAAAACAAATGAAAAAAATGAAAGCTGAAATGTACTAGATATAGTAACTAGTAGATGATAAGCAAACTAGGTTCACTTACTAGTCCAACAGTAACAAAAACCATGGTAGCAACTCATCAGGGTGAGCATGGCTCAAAACAACAAACAAAACAATCTGTAACCCAACATAACTTCCCTTTATCAAAAGTAAAGAAAATAAAATACAGGTTTCTGACCTGACTCCCTATAAAATAAAAAGAGCTTCAAAGAAAAGAGCTACCCACCCTTACCGCTACCTGCATTGCTGGACAATAAATACAAATACTATTCAACCGGAACAAAAAACATGGTGCTGTTGGGAGTAGGGCCAAGAGAACAGCTCAAGCGGCGGCCATTTTATGCTGCTCCCAATCTTCCTCCTCCAATCAGCAGTCGGTACCTGCACCTAAGAGAAGAGACACCCAGGGTAGTAGCACCACCCTCAGGCAGGGAGGAACAACAGCAGAACAGAAATAACAACAGAACAGGCAAACTCAAATACACCCTTTAAAACCCCTTTCCTGAATAAAGGGCTTTAAAAAGAGTCTTGGTGGAACTCTCCAAAAGGGTTCCAGGTAGAAAGGGTTCTCCTAGGAGGACAAGCCGAAGAACCTTATATGGTTCTACTTAGCGCTTTTATTTCTAAGAGTGCAGTGTATATGTCATCACGGTAAAAACAAAACCAAGACAGAACCCAGTTTTAAGGTATTTCCAAAATGAATGGAACTTTTGTTGGATTGTAACTATTGATGCTAAAACCATAACAATAAAGCCCAGATTAGATTTTGTGTCAAAGCATTAGTTTTCCTCCAGGTTATGAGTTTCCTGTTGTTAGACTTTAATTTAAAAACATATTCATTTTTTCACTACTTCTCTCGGATTATGCAAATATAATTACAATCCTATTTTTTTTCTTTCACTGGTTTCTGACACCAGTTATGCTTATGATTTAAACATTTATTTATGAGTATTATATATTATAATATAATATATTAATAAACAATAACAATGAATGGACATTGACATATAGGGTTGAACTTGAATGCATTTTGAAATATGAGGATGTTTTTTTTTTTTTCCTGACACCAGAGCCTCACAAGATCAGTATTCTTGTAATGTAAGCTTAATTCCCCCCACTGCTCTGCAGAGGTAGGGAGGGAGGACTCTGCTCTGCTCTGCTCTGCTCTGCCAAGCCTGGCGTCAAACACAGGAACAAAGAATAACTCTCCTCTCCTTAATCTGCCGGTTCCTGTCTGAGGGAGAGAGAATGAAGGGGGATGAAAGGAGATGACAGAGAAGTTGGACAGACAGAGAAGAGAGAGAGAGAGTGTACGGTGGCCCTGAGGTGCAAAACACAAACGCAAATCACAAAGCACAACACAAATCAAAAACACAAACACAAATCACAACAGACAAATGCAAATCAAAAAAATGCAAAAACATTAGCAGAAAACACGAAAACATTAACTCACAACGCAAACACAAAAGCAGAAAACACGAAAACATTAACTCACAACGCAAACACAAAAGCAGAAAACATTAACTCACAACGCAAACACAAATCACACAACGCAAACACAAAAGCAGAAAAAACGACAATATTAACTCACAACGCAAACACAAATCACACAACGCAAACACAAAAGCAGAAAAAACAAAAACATTAACTCACAACGCAAACACAAAAGCAGAAAACATTAACTCACAACGCACACACAAATCACACAACACAAAAGCAGAAAACACAAAAACATTAACTCACAACTCAAACACAAATCACACACCACATAAGCAGAGTTTTCTGCTTTTGTGTTGTGTGATTCGCGTTTTCCGTTTTGAGTTAATGTTTTTGTGTTTTTTGATTTTTTTTTTGTGTTGTGTGATTTGCACCTCAGGGCCCCCGTAAGAGAGAGAGTATACAAGGTTGCACAGAGTAGCTGACGCACAGCGAGGAATCGGATGGGTATGTGGTGATATGTGTTTCTGTTTGCACGTGAGAAAGACACACACATACATCTGCTAGACTGAGAGAGAGAGGAGGAAGCCATGCTTTACCTTCATCTGTCTGAATGAGCTCTTTAACCCCAGGTCTTCTCTAGTCAGAGCTTCTGTATGAAGGGTTAAAACAGGGGTTTAAGAAAACAACTCAAGCAGCCCTTTAATACTGCGAGTTCTGCAGTTTCTCTCAAAAGGCCTTAAGTCTGTGAAAGAGTTTATCTGTAAGATTTATGTTCAACCACCTGCTCGGTGACCGTTCAAAACCACAGCTGCACAGAGTTCTTCTACATTCACACGGCACGTGAAAAGCTGCATTGCAAAGGAAACGTCGCACACATTTACTATCAAAAGCAAAGAAGAACTATGTGTTTATATACCTTTCAAATGTTTTTTTTTTTGACATGCTTGGGAAAAGGAGGGGGAGAGTGGAGCAGTTCTTTATTTCACCATAAGATGTCACTAGTTCTGACACGCCGGACCTTCAAGAAGAGAAGGAAGGATGTGAGCGGGTGGCGTTTCTAAGACTCTGCGAGGAGTCTATCAGTGTTACCCAGCAATTAAAATCTCACAGATCAAAGCAGCCTAAATGGACTAATCCTCAGCGAAGCGCTGCTCTCTCCTCCCCTGTCTGCCTCTCTCTTCCCCCTCTATCCCTCCATTACCCTCGTTATTCCCTCTTGACTCATGGCTCCATGTGCCGGCTGGGCTTTGATGTTTGACAGCGGTAGGTCCCCTAAATGTGAAATGGTGAATAAATGTGCATTAATGGGAAACACTTTCATATCCTTAATGCCAATTTGCCCTGGCTGGGGAGCGTATTTTAAAAAGGTCTTAAGACATCATTTGTGATCGCACACACACACACACACACACACACACACACACACACACACACACACACACACACACACACACACACACACACACACACACACACACACACACACACACACACACACACACAGTGTAGATGAGCCTAAAACAGAAGAGCACACCAACAGAGACAACAAGCCATATTAACACATCCAGACCTGCGTTAAAGACCCACGGTGCAACAAACAACTTCTGAGTGCGGCGAGTCGGAACTGGCACTGGCGTGCGGGCAAGTGAAAGCTTTGAGGTCAATAGTTGTCCAAAGAAGCGTGACGCTGCCAGCTGCTTAGCAGGTCAGTCATTATCCTGCCATTATTACTCCCAGGGACAGGTTTAACAAGGTGGTGACCGCTTTGCTAAGACCTGTCTGTCTCTCACCACTTCTGCTCCTTTCTCACACTGTCTGTTCTTTTTTTTTTATTAAAAAACATGAAAACAGGTTGATGTTGACTGGTGCTTTGCTCCTTCAGGGAACCATGTCAGGCTTTTGTGTTGAAAGCTTCCCTCCTCTATTTCTCCTCACTGCACTTGACTCACTTTCTTTTTCCTCTGCCCTTTTGTTTACCACTGAAATAACCATTTTGTCCTTGCCAGTCTGTCTCTCTGACTGTCTGTGTGTCTGTTTACTCTCTAACTGCTTCTGTGTACCAGATCCTGATTTTTGGATTTTGGGCCCCCATGGCCACCTGTGCCTCTCTTTCCGACAACAACTTCATAGCATTTTTTTTGTTTGAGATGACACGTCCAAAATACGTTATACAAATGCTGCAACTTCAAGGTGTATGTGAACAATGTTAATATGTGTCTGGGTGACCGGCTTGCTTTGGGGGCCCTCGGGGACGGCGTGGGGCGTGGGCCTGGACTGGGCTGCCCCTGGGCGATGGGTGGGGTCCGGGGGCGCGGTCGTGGGCGTTATCGTGATGGTCTGGGTGGGGGCCCCGCCTCATCTGGGGGGGGGCTGTGCCCATCTGTAGCCTACCCCCTGGTCAGGTGGGGGTGGATCTTCCCCTCCGCTCTGGTGATGCTCTTGGGGCGCTGTGGTATGTCCCTGACCTGGACGGACCCCCCTTCTAGGGCGGGGACCTTGACATCTTGACGCGCAGTCTGTACAATAACATGTTCTCCTAACAACAGGACTTTCAACAAGCAGTGGCTGATATATAATATTTCATACAATGGTAATTAGATCTGCACATTCTGTCCTTAATTAATTAATGCTATGTTCCAGCCAACTCAGAATTTTTGGAAATGTCCATTCTTCAAAATGCAACTGCAACCAACACAAAACGTTAGCCCATGGTCCTCCTGAGGTTAGTTGGACACAAACCAATCACAAGACTCTGTCTTCTGGGTGAGAGTTGAGTCTCAAATCTCGCGGCTGGGAAACACCGTCAGAAAAGAGGATTTCTATCGGCTCGTTTAGAGCAACTAGGAGGTTTTTGACCATAAAAACAAGTTAATGTATGTAAGTAGACCTCCATAACTAACATATATGCAACAGGACCACTCTATGTGAGCTTTAAGTCTTTTTAACTGATCTACAGTTCAGGCATCAGCTTGATTATTGTGTCGGATGCCTCTTCCTGTGACGGCACTCTGACCAATCAGTGGCCGGCAGTCTGAAAACATCACACATAGTATCGGCTCAGCTCGCTTGGAACCTTGTCAGAGCAGGTACTAAAAAAGTACCTGGTGCCAGGTACTATGCTAGTGGAAATGCAACTTAACTGTGCCGAGTCGAACCAGTGGAGAGTGGAATCCTTACGTAATGATCCCATCTCCTGAACAGCAGATCCTCCTGTTCCGGGCATTAGTCCAGGCACATCCGGTTGTGTTCATTGAACCACAGAAGAAAATCTGTTGTGGAGGTGTTTCACTTGCGACAGCGTCTTCCGACTCTGGGTCAAAAACAATGTTTTGATAATGAGTAGCAGAGGGGGAGCTGTGCTTCTGAGAGCTGATGTGCTAATTATGTCACTTCCAGGTACCTGGCCAATCACAAGACAGTTGAGAAAGCTCTCGTTGGCTGGCCAATCACAACACAGTTCCCCGGCCTCCTCCCACTGTCCAAAAACATACAGATTTGGGGATGAGGTGAATTGATGGTGTGAGTGAATGGTTGTTTGTCTCTGAATACGGCCCTGCAATGGACTGGCAAACTGTCCAGGGTGTGCCCCGCCTATCGCCCTGTGTCAGCTGAGATAGGCACAGCACCCCCCCAGATAATGGATGGATGGATGGAATACCCGAAAGACATAACATTAATATGATAATGTGACCGGAATACTGTTGCCTACTGTTAGAAAAGAGTAACTGTTAAAAACATGCCTGTATGATTTCACATTCTTTCCAGAAAATGATCGAAAGCTATATGTTCATTGGAGTGGGAGATAATGTTTTACACATTCTACAGGTGTGTTATTTTTCTTTCCCCATTTGGAGGTGTTTCTGATGAAACTGTGGGGATCAGCATAACCTTCCACCTCCCGACGAGAGTATAAACCATTTTCTTCCAAGCTCACTACAACTCTGGCACAGACCGTGAATCTTTTATTTATGGAAGGCGTCGGTTTGATACATAAATAATTTCTTCAATGGGGCGGCAGGGGGCTCACAGTGCCAATCCCAGCCAAGCTGAGCCTGATTTGCAATTTAGGTGTGGTACTGAAGGCCAGAAGTGCTGGATTTGGCATCGGGAAAAAAAATAGAGAAGGGTTGTGATCGTGTGCGACAGTGAATAGGATTACCATCTGTAGCTGAGGGGCCGATTGCTGCCCTAGATTGTATTGAAATGAGGGGGCATCAGATTGGTTTTTGGCCGTGACGAGAAAGCTGATTTTTTTATGGCTTTCCTTTAGTGCTAGAATACATTAACTACTCTGCTTCAAGCATTTGCATCTGCATTTAAAACATGTTTTAATTCCATATTTTTTCCTCAGTAATTGCACAGATATTATAATTGATGTGTCGATGTAAAAGGTGACGTGTACCTTATGACCGCAACATTTGTCTTGAGCTAACAGTTGCGAGCAGAGTGGAAACAACAACAAACCAGAAAGAGCAGTGGGGACAAAAGGTATTTCCATTATGTCCCAGTTTAACTTCCCCTTTGTTCTTGTCTATTGATTCTAGTGTACTCTGACTCAATGTGCCAAGCCAGCGATCCACCCACCAGCTGTCCTTGCACTGTCAGGGATGTGAATGGGAGTTTGATAAAGCCACAGATGGCATGCTTCTGCCTGCCCCTGCGTAAGTGCCATTCCTGATGTGTCGCCAAATAAACGGGTCGATACAATTTCTACTGTTGGAGCGGGAAAATTGATTAGGGTAGAGAGAGCAGAAAGTCCTAGATGTCGGTGAGTTATTGTGTACCTGGCTGCATATGTATCGTACACATAAAGACACATAGTGTGGACTTTTAAATGTGTGCTTCTCATAAAATGTCCACTTATCCAAAGAAGACTTCTGACATCTTTTAACATTTAAATAAGAATTCTAAAAAGTAGCATGTATACAAATACTGAAACTTTTGTTTCACCCCCAAAACTTTTTGGACTAATTGCAAAAATACAGCATAAAGTGCAGAACTGGTGTCATAAAAAAACACTTTTATTGCACTCTGTATTTTATTTCAATATGTCATAAAGGTAATTGTCCTTCACAAATGCTCACTGTAGCCCAACACACTGCTATAAAACTTATTTTGTAACAACTGTCCCGGGCAAAGCAGTCTCAGGTGTCCCACTTAACATTCTGCAGAGCTTGTTTACAGAGACAAACCTTGGACAAAAGTGTTAAATCACAGTAGGTGGTTTCACTGTGTTGATGGATAAATACAATCTTGTTGTTTTATTTGGGGTAAGAGTGCAATGATGTGTAACTTTATGCCACATCTGTTAGCTTAGCTACCATTCTTGTCCTTTCTCTGTGGCACTGTCTGCCATTGCTTAGATGTTGATTATAATGACTGTGACAGAATTAGCGGTGCAAGTCTTTTCAAACAGTGGACACAAGTGACTTTGGTTATCAGTGGATCCTGGACACAAGTGTCTTTGGTCTTCAGTAGATAGTGGATACAAGTGTCTTTGGTCTTCAGTAGATAGTGGACACAAGTGTCTTTGGTCTTCAGTAGATAGTGGATACAAGTGTCTTTGGTCTTCAGTGGATTGTGGACACAAGTGTCTCTGGTCTTCAGTAGATAGTGGACACAAGTGACTTTGGTTTTCAGTAGATAGTGGACACAAGTGTCTTTGGTCTTCAGTAGATAGTGGATACAAGTGTCTTTGGTCTTCAGTAGATAGTGGACACAAGTGTCTTTGGTCTTCAGTGGATTGTCGACACAAGTGTCTTTGGTCTTCATTAGATAGTGGACACAAGTGTCTTTGGTTATCAGTGGATCCTGGACACAAGTGTCTTTGGTCTTCAGTAGATAGTGGATACAAGTGTCTTTGGTCTTCAGTAGATAGTGGATACAAGTGTCTTTGGTCTTCAGTGGATTGTGGACACAAGTGTCTCTGGTCTTCAGTAGATAGTGGACACAAGTGACTTTGGTTTTCAGTAGATAGTGGACACAAGTGTCTTTGGTCTTCAGTAGATAGTGGATACAAGTGTCTTTGGTCTTCAGTAGATAGTGGACACAAGTGTCTTTGGTCTTCAGTGGATTGTGGACACAAGTGTCTCTGGTCTTCAGTAGATAGTGGACACAAGTGACTTTGGTCTTCAGTAGATAGTGGACACAAGTGTCTTTGGTCTTCAGTAGATAGTGGACACAAGTGTCTTTGGTCTTCAGTAGATAGTGGACACAAGTTTCTTTGGTCTTCAGTAGATAGTGGACACAAGTGTCTTTGGTCTTCAGTGGATAGTGGATACAAGTGTCTTTGGTCTTCAGTAGATAGTGGACACAAGTGTCTTTGGTCTTCAGTGGATTGTGGACACAAGTGTCTCTGGTCTTCAGTATAGTGGACACAAGTGACTTTGGTCTTCAGTAGATAGTGGACACAAGTGTCTTTGGTCTTCAGTAGATAGTGGACACAAGTTTCTTTGGTCTTCAGTAGATAGTGGACACAAGTTTCTTTGGTCTTCAGTAGATAGTGGACACAAGTGTCTTTGGTCTTCAGTAGATAGTGGATACAAGTGTCTTTGGTCTTCAGTGGATTGTGGACACAAGTGTCTCTGGTCTTCAGCAGATAGTGGACACAAGTGACTTTGGTCTTCAGTAGATAGTGGACACAAGTGTCTTTGGTCTTCAGCAGATAGTGGACACAAGTTTCTTTGGTCTTCAGTCGATAGTGGACACAAGTGACTTTGGTCTTCAGTAGATAGTGGACACAAGTGTCTTTGGTCTTCAGTAGATAGTGGACACAAGTTTCTTTGGTCTTCAGTAGATAGTGGACACAAGTTTCTTTGGTCTTCAGTAGATAGTGGACACAAGTGTCTTTGGTCTTCAGTAGATAGTGGACACAAGTGTCTTTGGTCTTCAGTGGATTGTGGACACAAGTGTCTCTGGTCTTCAGCAGATAGTGGACACAAGTGACTTTGGTCTTCAGTAGATAGTGGACACAAGTGTCTTTGGTCTTCAGTAGATAGTGGACACAAGTTTCTTTGGTCTTCAGTAGATAGTGGACACAAGTGTCTTTGGTCTTCAGTAGATAGTGGACACAAGTTTCTTTGGTCTTCAGTAGATAGTGGACACAAGTGTCTCTGGTCTTCAGTAGATAGTGGACACAAGTGACTTTGGTCTTCAGTAGATAGTGGACACAAGTGACTTTGGTCTTCAGTAGATAGTGGACACAAGTGTCTCTGGTCTTCAGTAGATAGTGGACACAAGTGTCTTTGGTCTTCAGTAGATAGTGGAAACAAGTGTCTTTGGTCTTCAGTAGATAGTGGACACAAGTGTCTTTGGTCTTCAGTAGATAGTGGACACAAGTTTCTTTGGTCTTCAGTAGATAGTGGACACAAGTGACTTTGGTCTTCAGTAGATAGTGGACACAAGTGTCTTTGGTCTTCAGTAGATAGTGGACACAAGTTTCTTTGGTCTTCAGTAGATAGTGGACACAAGTTTCTTTGGTCTTCAGTAGATAGTGGACACAAGTGTCTTTGGTCTTCAGTAGATAGTGGACACAAGTGTCTTTGGTCTTCAGTGGATTGTGGACACAAGTGTCTCTGGTCTTCAGCAGATAGTGGACACAAGTGACTTTGGTCTTCAGTAGATAGTGGACACAAGTGTCTTTGGTCTTCAGTAGATAGTGGACACAAGTTTCTTTGGTCTTCAGTAGATAGTGGACACAAGTGTCTTTGGTCTTCAGTAGATAGTGGACACAAGTTTCTTTGGTCTTCAGTAGATAGTGGACACAAGTGTCTCTGGTCTTCAGTAGATAGTGGACACAAGTGACTTTGGTTATCAGTGGATCCTGGACACAAGTGTCTTTGGTCTTCAGTAGATAGTGGATACAAGTGTCTTTGGTCTTCAGTAGATAGTGGACACAAGTGTCTTTGGTCTTCAGTAGATAGTGGATACAAGTGTCTTTGGTCTTCAGTGGATTGTGGACACAAGTGTCTCTGGTCTTCAGTAGATAGTGGACACAAGTGACTTTGGTTTTCAGTAGATAGTGGACACAAGTGTCTTTGGTCTTCAGTAGATAGTGGATACAAGTGTCTTTGGTCTTCAGTAGATAGTGGACACAAGTGTCTTTGGTCTTCAGTGGATTGTCGACACAAGTGTCTTTGGTCTTCATTAGATAGTGGACACAAGTGTCTTTGGTTATCAGTGGATCCTGGACACAAGTGTCTTTGGTCTTCAGTAGATAGTGGATACAAGTGTCTTTGGTCTTCAGTAGATAGTGGATACAAGTGTCTTTGGTCTTCAGTGGATTGTGGACACAAGTGTCTCTGGTCTTCAGTAGATAGTGGACACAAGTGACTTTGGTTTTCAGTAGATAGTGGACACAAGTGTCTTTGGTCTTCAGTAGATAGTGGATACAAGTGTCTTTGGTCTTCAGTAGATAGTGGACACAAGTGTCTTTGGTCTTCAGTGGATTGTGGACACAAGTGTCTCTGGTCTTCAGTAGATAGTGGACACAAGTGACTTTGGTCTTCAGTAGATAGTGGACACAAGTGTCTTTGGTCTTCAGTAGATAGTGGACACAAGTGTCTTTGGTCTTCAGTAGATAGTGGACACAAGTTTCTTTGGTCTTCAGTAGATAGTGGACACAAGTGTCTTTGGTCTTCAGTGGATAGTGGATACAAGTGTCTTTGGTCTTCAGTAGATAGTGGACACAAGTGTCTTTGGTCTTCAGTGGATTGTGGACACAAGTGTCTCTGGTCTTCAGTATAGTGGACACAAGTGACTTTGGTCTTCAGTAGATAGTGGACACAAGTGTCTTTGGTCTTCAGTAGATAGTGGACACAAGTTTCTTTGGTCTTCAGTAGATAGTGGACACAAGTTTCTTTGGTCTTCAGTAGATAGTGGACACAAGTGTCTTTGGTCTTCAGTAGATAGTGGATACAAGTGTCTTTGGTCTTCAGTGGATTGTGGACACAAGTGTCTCTGGTCTTCAGCAGATAGTGGACACAAGTGACTTTGGTCTTCAGTAGATAGTGGACACAAGTGTCTTTGGTCTTCAGCAGATAGTGGACACAAGTTTCTTTGGTCTTCAGTAGATAGTGGACACAAGTGACTTTGGTCTTCAGTAGATAGTGGACACAAGTGTCTTTGGTCTTCAGTAGATAGTGGACACAAGTTTCTTTGGTCTTCAGTAGATAGTGGACACAAGTTTCTTTGGTCTTCAGTAGATAGTGGACACAAGTGTCTTTGGTCTTCAGTAGATAGTGGACACAAGTGTCTTTGGTCTTCAGTGGATTGTGGACACAAGTGTCTCTGGTCTTCAGCAGATAGTGGACACAAGTGACTTTGGTCTTCAGTAGATAGTGGACACAAGTGTCTTTGGTCTTCAGTAGATAGTGGACACAAGTTTCTTTGGTCTTCAGTAGATAGTGGACACAAGTGTCTTTGGTCTTCAGTAGATAGTGGACACAAGTTTCTTTGGTCTTCAGTAGATAGTGGACACAAGTGTCTCTGGTCTTCAGTAGATAGTGGACACAAGTGACTTTGGTCTTCAGTAGATAGTGGACACAAGTGACTTTGGTCTTCAGTAGATAGTGGACACAAGTGTCTCTGGTCTTCAGTAGATAGTGGACACAAGTGTCTTTGGTCTTCAGTAGATAGTGGAAACAAGTGTCTTTGGTCTTCAGTAGATAGTGGACACAAGTGTCTTTGGTCTTCAGTAGATAGTGGACACAAGTTTCTTTGGTCTTCAGTAGATAGTGGACACAAGTGACTTTGGTCTTCAGTAGATAGTGGACACAAGTGTCTTTGGTCTTCAGTAGATAGTGGACACAAGTTTCTTTGGTCTTCAGTAGATAGTGGACACAAGTTTCTTTGGTCTTCAGTAGATAGTGGACACAAGTGTCTTTGGTCTTCAGTAGATAGTGGACACAAGTGTCTTTGGTCTTCAGTGGATTGTGGACACAAGTGTCTCTGGTCTTCAGCAGATAGTGGACACAAGTGACTTTGGTCTTCAGTAGATAGTGGACACAAGTGTCTTTGGTCTTCAGTAGATAGTGGACACAAGTTTCTTTGGTCTTCAGTAGATAGTGGACACAAGTGTCTTTGGTCTTCAGTAGATAGTGGACACAAGTTTCTTTGGTCTTCAGTAGATAGTGGACACAAGTGTCTCTGGTCTTCAGTAGATAGTGGACACAAGTGACTTTGGTCTTCAGTAGATAGTGGACACAAGTGACTTTGGTCTTCAGTAGATAGTGGACACAAGTGTCTCTGGTCTTCAGTAGATAGTGGACACAAGTGTCTTTGGTCTTCAGTAGATAGTGGAAACAAGTGTCTTTGGTCTTCAGTAGATAGTGGACACAAGTGTCTTTGGTCTTCAGTAGATAGTGGACACAAGTTTCTTTGGTCTTCAGTAGATAGTGGACACAAGTGTCTCTGGTCTTCAGTAGATAGTGGACACAAGTGACTTTGGTCTTCAGTAGATAGTGGACACAAGTGACTTTGGTCTTCAGTAGATAGTGGACACAAGTGTCTCTGGTCTTCAGTAGATAGTGGACACAAGTGTCTTTGGTCTTCAGTGGATTGTGGAAACAAGTGTCTTTGGTCTTCAGTAGATAGTGGACACAAGTGTCTTTGGTATTCAGTAGATAGTGGACACAAGTTTCTTTGGTCTTCAGTAGATAGTGGACACAAGTGTCTTTGGTCTTCAGTAGATAGTGGACACAAGTGTCTTTGGTCTTCAGTAGATAGTGGACACAAGTGTCTTTGGTCTTCAGTAGATAGTGGACACAAGTGTCTTTGGTCTTCAGTAGATAGTGGACACAAGTGTCTTTGGTCTTCAGTGGATTGTGGACACAAGTGTCTTTGGTCTTCAGGTCTTTGAACAGCACTGGTGAAGTCCCTTTCCACTCTGCAGCCTCAGAGAAACCGTGGACCTCTGTAGTTCTGAGTGTAGTGGGATGTTTTCTTCTCCTTCACCTCTGTGACACAATAACCATCAGATCTCTTGTTGAAGTAACTTTGGTACCTTGAATAGAAATACGTAATTCACTGACATTTGAACAAGTTTTTTGTTGTAATGTTTTGTGCAGTCAATATTATTATAGCCTACTAAATGTTTATCTGACGATGATAATGTTAGCAAAGATCACCTTACTAACTAAAAACCAGCAGCTAACGTACAGTAGCTTATTTATGAAAAATAATACTAAAAATGAGAAACTAGGTAGAAGCAATAACTGAAGACATAACACGCTGGTGTTATATCAGGAAATGTGACCATCAGAATATCCCACCACCTAAACCTAGACTAAACTCTAGATTCTAATTCCTTTCCTAAACCAGTGACGGCAGGATAATATTTCACAGTAATCACAAAACCCAAAAAATCTTTTGCTTTCACTCAGAGCGCTAAATAACACCAGATCTTGTCTGCCAAGTTACATTTTCTTGTCGAAACCAAACCAAAGCACTGTATCGACCAGGCAGAATTCAGATTGGCAGCTCTGATGCAACACCAGCTAGTAACGTTAACATGTACTTAATAATCCAGAAGGAAGAAGCCAAACTCTACATCCATCTTGAAAGCGCACGTCATCATCGACTGAAAACCTTCCCAAGGTTAACTGTCTTTTTCGGTTCTTGGCTTCTTCTGGAAGTATCCTCTTTTGTGTACTGTAAAGCAAAAAGTTAAGCACGTTGTGGAAATATTCAGGATTTTTGTGAAGGTAAAAACGTTGCCCTGTATTGCTTTAATGATGTTATTGTTAATGAATTAATGTAGATGCCCATTTTATTTTCTTATCCAAATTTAGCTGACCACAAGCTTTCTTTCTTGGCTTTGCAACAAAATCACATCCATTCCAAATCAAGTCATTTTTCTGTGCGTTCACCCACTTCAAATAGCTCCTGAGTTGCCAAAAGTTGCTCTCGGAGGCAAGTCTCAAAAAAGGCCTTCGCTCCCCTTTTCATTGACAGTATCATTTAATGAGAGGCACTTACAGTAGACTCTAACACAGTTAGGAATTTCATGACACCCTCAGGAGGGAAATTAATCTCTCAAATGAAATTGGTCTCAGTGCTCAATATGTCACCCAGTTGGATGCAACTTCATTCCTAATCATCGAACCTCTGTGAATTAAAGCTCATTTTCTGAACGCGTCGCTTCTTGTGGGCTCTCACAGCAGGATGCAGGCTTTCTACCTCGCCAGCTCTGAGAAAGCTTCCCCGCTTCCCATTTGATTCAGGGATTAGATTTTATTACAGATTTGAGCTGGACAACCTCTGTGACAGCCGAGCAATCTCTTTTTGATAAATTTACATAAAGCTAATGGAATTTTGGATTGAGATTCTTTTCCAATTCTCCTACAGTTCACGTGCACCAGAAGGATGGATTACAGCACATTAGGAAAAAAAAACAATCTTAGTCATAGAACCAGAAAGTTATTAGTTGACTGATATATTGTTTCCAGCAACTGCGTCTGTTGCTACTACAAGTACTAAAATGACAATCAGTTGTTTTCATCAGGCCGTACCCGCAAACAATACACCGTTTAACTGTGCACATCTTCAAATGTCATGTTACTGCATAATAAAATGACCATTTTCAACAACAAGACAAAGACATGTTATCTTTTTCCCTTTGGTGGAAGTGTATTGTCTAAGTGTGTGTAAACATATTTTTCTGACAGTAGCTCTCATGTGAGGTGTGCCGTACAAGCAAAGAAACAATACAACCAAACTCCTTACTCACTCATAGTCCACATCTAGGACAGGTCGGCAGCAATAGAAAACAAGTAATACATCTTTTCACTTTGCGTATTCATGAAAATATCTGTTTTTATACAAAAATTAAATACAGTTACAGTATGTTACAACTTTTTTTTTTTTTTCCATAAAGGGGAGCTGAAGCATGGCAGCAAAGCTTCCTAGAGAGGAAAAAAAAACAACAAAAAATACTACACTGGTACTTGGTCAAAGGGCTTGATAATAATACATGAGCAGCATTTGGCAAAACAACAGTCACCCTTAAGCAAAGAAATCACCAGAGTCACCAAAGCACAGGAAGTGAGAGAGTAAAGGGAAGAGTGACAGCAAGGAGAGAAGAAGGTAACGAGTAAGGAAGGAGGCAGCAAGGCAAGATGCTTTAAGATGTCCCGTCCACATTATTATTTTTTAATGACTTCAGGTGATACTTGGAAATCATGTTTGGATTTGTACAGTTTGTTCTCAAAAGGGTAGTCTTCATCTGCCTTCAATGAAATATCATTTATAACAACAATCGCTCCAACTGTTTGCTCTTTGAAAGTTAAAATCAGCAGTGACTTCATCAAGCCTTTCATAAATCCTTCTGTCGCTCCACATAACCTCCTTATGAGTAATACTGTCACCCATGACTGACTGTGGCCGTGGATGCGCAAAAGTGTTGCTTATGCCAACCAAGCTTATTGTTCACATATCCTTTTTTTCCCCTTCATGTCCTCAAGGTTGAGAGTTAAGTCTCATCCTATGTAGTCCTTGAGTTTAGTTGAGGACGGGAGGCCTGTCCGATTTCTCAGCAAAGGGGAACAGTCAGCAGCGGGAGCACTGCGAGGGCAAGAGCGAGGTGGCAGGTGATCAGAGGATGATGGAAAGTGGCCCGTCCAGACAATTGGTCATCACACTCCCCTGGGCCCTGGCAGCGAGCTCTCTCGCACAGGATGCCCGTGAAGCCGGGGGAGCAGTGGCAGCGCTGGTGATGGTGGCACGTGCCGCCGTTCTGACAGCGCAGCATCGCGTTGTCGCACACGCGAGCTGCAGAGACGAAAGCAAAAAAAAAAAAAGGGCAGGGGGAGACAGAAGGAGGTGATTAATAGATCACTCAGGGATAGGGCAGCAGAGAACATCAACAGGCAGGTTCACGGGGCACAAGCTGCCTCCTCTGGTCCTGTCTGCATCGCTCTGTGTCCTTACAGCTCAGCTGACACATTAGGGAAGGCAAAGCCAAGGACTTTTGTGAAGGAGTGCAGAGAGGAAGAGGAGACAATAAGCAGGCACATACTGTATAAATACAAGAAAGCAGCTTCTTTCCGTGAATGGATGTCCATGACAAAAGCACACACACGCAGACATTTCGTGGATATTCTTTTTTAGGAGTTCACAAAGGACTTTAGGGCAAATCATGCTGGCACAAGAGAAAAGAGCAAACAAATCATTGTGATGATGAAGTGAAGTTAATGAGTGAATGAAAGGGATGTCAGAATATTATGTTCAGAAGTGAAATCGTTTCCCTGCGAATGCAGAGAGCAGAAGATGAGGGAATGACATCTGGTCCCGCCACAACAACACCACCACCACCTCCAGGTAATTCAGTGTTTTGCTAACTACAAGAAACATTGTTGAGTCTCGTAGCCAATTTACTGTACAATGTAAGGCTGTTCAAAACAAAAGATGCCCAGCATGAAACAATAGTGGCAATTTCTTTGATTTTGCCAATCTTCTGCTTCTTTTCAGGGCAAATGTCCTCCGCCATTTTCATCACACAAACTCATCCTTTGTGAAAGATTCAGCGATTAAAATGGCCACTTCATAGCATGCTTTGGTGATGTTTTCATATGTACGTATGAGCCGGCGTCAAGAGACACTGGTGGAAGTTTGAGCCAATCCCAGCAGACACAGGGGCGAAAGGTAGGGTAGACCCATCACAGTGCCAACATACGCAGACAACCATTCGCTCTCATATTCGGAGTACCCAGAGAGGATACACACAGGGAGAACATTCAAACTATACACAGAGAGCCCCTCGGTCAGCCAGGGTCATGAAACCCCCGGTATTTTTTTTTGCTGTATGGCAACAGTGCAAGCCATGTGTTGCCCCCAGTTAGTCTTTTTACACTGAATTCCTTGGCAGCAGCAATATTTTTATTGCCAATTTAAAGCGGAACTAGACCGGAAGTTCCTATTAACGCTGTTTTTTTGGTGTGTATCTGCGTCATTACCCTTGTTTATGAAGCCCTGACGGTTCGAAACAAACAGTTCAGCCATTGCTGAGAACGCTGTGTTTTATTGTAATCTCGGGGCTCAACGAGATCACTGAAAATCCCGTAATAGTTACGTAAGCAGCGGTTCTCCTGAACAACCGATCGTCCTGCTCCGGGCGGTAGTCCGGGCACATCCGGTTACGTACATTGAACCGCAGAAGAAGAATAACGTCCGTTGTGGAGGTGTTTCACGAGCAACAGTGTCTTCTGACTCTGGGTCTGACTCTGGTTTAAAGTCATAAAGGGACTGCGGCGGGGAGTCGTGAAGAAGCTATTTTTAAACACTGTTAAAACAATGTTTTGATAATGAGGAGCAGTGCATCCACCGTTCCAGAGGGGGGCGCTGCGCTTCTGAGAACGGATGTGCTGGATAGTACTGGCCAATCACAAGACTCTGTCTTCTGGGGGTGAAAGTTCACTCTGAAATCTCGCAGCAGAAAAACACAGTCAGAAAAGAGGATTGCTATCGGCTCGTTTAGAGCAACTAGGAGGTGTTTGACCATAAAAACAAGTTAATATATGTAAGTAGACCTCCATAACTAACATTTATGTGCAGGACCACTCTATGTCATCTTTAAGCAAATCAAGCAAAGAATTTTTCAGTCCTGGAATTGTTGGTGCTCCTTATTAACCCTTCTCTTTTTAGTTGTGGTGACCCTGCGGTGTGATGACACTGATGAGAAATAACTTGCAGCTTGGACGTGTTTGTTCTTTTTAAGGATTACTTGCGATATTCTGACAGTGTCAGAAAGTCAGGATGACCATGCTTAGGGTTAGGCCTGCTAACCGATGACACTCAAACATGAAATGATATTTTAACCAGCATGCCACAGTCAAATACAATGTTAATTATGGGATGAGGGATACAATGTCTGGGATCTGCTGCCTCTTCTTTGAATATTTCTCCATACACTTAAATAAATGTATGGGCCCAACTGCCAGAGTGCAATCCATCTGATTCTGTTATGTAGCACTGGCACATACTAATGATGTTACCAACATGCATTGCAGCTAACGACATAGCTAATGATGCTGCTAACTTGTGTCGCAGCTGGTGTTGTGTCTGATGACTTGCGTCATAGCCTACAATTCAATAGGTGTCAGCATGCGTCGTTATTGATGTATTAGCCAAATGTATCTGTAACATCCACAGTGTGGTTTATAATCTCACTGGATAGATATAGACGATGTTAAGGACTCCATAAAATAATAATCCTATTTCCAGACAAAAACTCAGTTCTAAATTATTCCAGGAAGCCTCTCTTGCTGGCAGAAGGTAAGATCCTGGGAGAAGTAATATTTACCAAGAGATTTCAGTGTAATTGGATCTCTCGCTCTGCATAAATAGTAATCACATTTTTGGTTTTCAGCAACGTTGCTCATGCAGCAGAATAAACTCAACAAATAATCATTGCTGCTGCCAAAACTGATTAAAAGACATTGGGAATGGGTTAACGTCATGATATTCCCACCTACTTCACTCAGTACAATACAGTATGTACTGTACTGATGCAGACTTTTATAATCAGTTTGAATTAGGTATAATGTATAATGTGATTGAAGCATTAATATAATAACGCTTTATAATTGACTGGGTAATTACCCAGTATTTTGGCCATTGTTCTTACCTTCTAATTACAGGTCAATACCAAGTAACACATTTCTGTTACCATATATTTACTGGGTAAATAGCTAGTAATTGGGGGCTGTAGCTACCTGCTTATTACCAGCTTATAACCCAATAATACACTAAAATTCACCATATAGAAACCATTTAAATACTCTATTTTTGTTTACACTTATTGGACTGTATCCAGTAATGTCCAATAAACATTTAACAAGCTTAGTAGCTCCTGGATTAAAACTATCAACTGTAATTCACCACAGGCCGCCAGAAATGTTTCTGTGGGCCACCATTGGCCCCCGAGCCGCACTTTGAGAACCAATGATCCAGAGAGACCAGATTTTGGAGTTTGAGGGTGTAGTTTGTTCCAGTCTTTTTATAGTGTTATTTTTTAAAGCAGCAGTGAACAAGCCTTTATAATATAATAAAGGCTTGTTCAATGTAATTAGGTGGCTATATAGTAGCTCTTTTAGCATCTTAGGATACATACGGCACACAAATCAAGCTACTGCATACACATATAAATATTGGACTTTGTCAGGTGGTCAGAAATATAATTACAATAATTAGCTGATAATATGTGTGTGTGTGTGTTATGTTACTTCTGCCACCCTTAGGCAACTTTACACATTCAGCTTTTACTGGTTTAATTAGGATTAAATCCTAATGTTTTTAATTAAGTGTCATCCTGACACTGCATGCAATGGGTTAATACTAATAACCCATGGGCAATACTAATAGTATTCCAAAGCCTGGCCCAAGTGTGTCTCGGGCTCTTATCAGTGCTTAGTCATGCTTGATAAAAATGATCACCTCACCAAATGTGTTTGCAGGCCCTATCCTATGTCAATAGCTGTGCTGTGTGTTTTTGCACACATTTGCTGTGGGAACTCTGTGGTCTCTCCTATATGCATTAAGTTTGTTGTGAGTGGTCGAAGGATTATCTGTCTGCCCTCCATCAGAACCCCCAGGACCACTGTCACTCTAAAAAGCATTAGTAGTTCAATTAGTTTGTTTAAGCCTCGGGAGTCACAAGTCAGCAATGCTGAAAACAAATCACACACTGATTTAGTATGTGTAAGATAACTTTTGTCGGTTGATGTACAATATGCACAAAAAGATGGCTCACTAATGTTTTTGTAGTCGGCCTCAGTCTAAGTACAGGAGATAAAACACGCGATGTTGAGCTCACAATAACTCTTATAATAGTACTTAACTGTTACTGTAATAACTGCACTTCCTTTATTGTTTGTCCACACTGCCATAATTATTGATGTCTTCCTGCCTATTATTTATTAAATTTAGACTGTAAGCTATATACTTTCTCCTATTTTATTGCAAAGTAATTTGGTGGTTCACTATGTTATTAATATAAGATATATATATGTGGGGACCGTATCTATGTTCCCCGGGTCCTTTGTTCCCCGCTTTGTATGTGACCGGGGAACATAGGACCCTTTCTCTAACCCTAATCCTAACCGGGACCGTATCTATGTTCCCCCGGGTCCTATGTTCCCCGGGTCCTATGTTCCCCGGGTCCTATGTTCCCCAGGTCCTATGTTCCCCGGGTCCTATGTTCCCCGCTTTGTATGTGACCGGGGAACATAGGACCCTTTCTCTAACCCTAATCCTAACCGGGACCGTATCTATGTTCCCCGGGTCCTATGTTCTCCGCTTTGTATGTGACCGGGGAACATAGGACCCTTTCTCTAACCCTAATCCTAACCCTACCCTTTTTCAAAAAGAGGGTCCTATGTTCCCCTGTCACATACAAAGTGGACCTTTTTTGGGAAAAAGAGGGAACATAGGACCCGGGGAACATAGGTACGACACCATATATGTGGCCCTCTCGCAAACTCGAGTACGCGACGAATTATTGCGCGAATACGACTGGTTGCAAGGCGCCCGTTGGGGATCGACGCTGGGCAGAAGACGGAGCAAAACCGCGGAACGTCAACGCCGCGGTTTTTGCTGACGCACTCGGTGGAAATCTGGAGTGAGTGTGTCTCTGTATTTGCCCTACAATATGTAAACTTCCTCTCACCAGGGTCAGCTGGGACTGGCTCCAGTCGTAGTAGAAATGATGGACGGGAACAATGACAAGTTACAAGTAAGAGATGGATAACAACAATAAAACATGAGAGCAGCAGCGCCGGACATTCTTTCAGACAGAAAACATTCTACTGTACAAATGGTACAAGGTGAGGTACTTTTGATGGGTAAATTTGGTGGGTTGTCCCTTTAGTCATACAGAAAGTACAATATCATCACACTGTGAATGATTATCCAAACACACACACACACACACACACACACACACTGCTGCCTTATATTGTGGGTGTTGACAAACTTGCCCCTGACACTCACTTCTTCTCGGACTTGTGCTGGCAGCGAGTGACAACACAGCAATCAATTCCCCGCTGAGCAGCAGCTCTCGCTGTCCCTGAGACCTGCATACGTGCAGCTCACACCTCTGTCATATGTGATGTTTTAGCAGTATATCTGTTATGACAGATGCATGCTGGGGCCTCGGTGATGCACGAAGCAACAGATAAAATTCAACAGAGCAACAGCAGAGAAGAAGTCAATAACATTTCTTCTTGTTGCTTATATGACTCGAAGTGTGATTCTGATATATCTATCTATTCTACATACTGTACCACAACATATAATGCAATATCTATCTATCTATCTATCTATCTATCTATCTATCTATCTATCTATCTATCTATCTATCTATCTATCTATCTATCTATCTATCTATCTATCTATCTATCTATCTATCTATCTATCTAAACACACACACACACACGCACACACACATTATAATAAAAGCCACTTGAAATCATGTTTACGTTTGTTTTAAAGGGCCTTTAAAACCATAGATTCCTCTCTGCAATTAACTATAACTGGAGACAGGTTTCAGATACAGGATCTGCTAATTATATGCACTGAGACAGAATAGTGTTGCTACAATTACACTACATCATTGGTTCTCAAAGTGCGGCCCGCGGGCCAATGGCGGCCCGCAGAAACATTTCTGGCCGCCCCGCAATGAATTACAGTTGATGGTTTTAATCCAGGAGCTACTAAGCTTGTTAAATGTTTATTGGACATTTCTGGATACAGACCAATAAGTGTTAACTGTACAACTGTATTTACTATGTCATCAAATTTTGGATGACATAGTGACGAAGTATAGTATGACGTTTTTGTCAAATTTTGGCATTTACATTTTTTCCCAAAAATGTGGGACGGCATATATGTCATTTTTGTCAAATTTTGGACCAAACTGTTTTTTGGAAAAAAAAATTCAAATTTGGGACGACAGTATTGTACAACTGTTTTCCCCCAAAAATGTTAAAATTTTGAACGACATAGTATAGTATGACGTTTTTGTCAAATTTTGGACCAAAAATTAAAAAAAAAAAAAAAAAGTCACATTTTGGGCGACGTAGTATAGTATGTCGGTTTTGTCAAATTTTGGGCGCCATAGTTATTACAAATGGGATTTCTTTCAGTTTTTTTTCTTTTTTTTCCTTTGGCGGCCCTCAGTCCAATGTTGGGTTCCTAAATTGGCCCTCAGGTATCAAAACTTTGAGAAGCCCTGCACTAGATCAATATCTTTTGCCATGGTGTCAGGGTAAGTTGTTCAGCCCTGCCTCCTGTGATCATATTAACGTGAAGGCTTCATCATTAGTCATGACTCGGAGCTCTAAAGTTGTCAGCTGCACAGGATCACTTGACAGTGGCGGAGGATATTACTGCTTCTAAATGTGTACATGTGGTGTCACGTCAGAGAGGGAAGATTAACAAGACCTGTCAGAACAGGAAACGTCAAAAACCACGACGTGTCATTACCTGATTAAAATAAATCTGACGTTTCATGGAAAATAACATATTATGTTCAAGTTCGGTGGCAGAAAAAAATGTTAGCTTAGCACCAAGCATTGAAGAAGAGTAACCAGAAAGCATTTGTCAAGATTAAAATATAAGTTGTAGTTTGTAACTTTTGGCAAACAGTAGGGCTTTGTTACTTTGCTACCTCTTCCTTGACTTTCAATGATTACACTGGTCAACACCAAATTTATTGTTTAAGATTTTTTCCGCTGATTTAGGATCATTTTGATTTTGATGAATTTTGATGCGCTGTATCCAAAAATCACATTGCTTCTGCTCAAAATGTTTGTTTACATGTATGGGTATTTTCAAGTCATATGATGCAAAATTCTTTAATATTTCTAGGAATAAACAAATGCTGAAGATTTTGCAGGTGCCAACTTATGACTAATTGTTTTTTTTATATATATATTAAAGGTGAATGAAATGGCTTCGACTTGAAGGTCTTGCAAAAATAAGGCCGAAGTGTTCTGCTACATCTGCGCTGAAGACACCATTGTTCCTAACAGGAATTTTTTGTTTTTCTCCTAAAACCTTTTTTGGATGAGAAATATTAACGGAAATCAAATGCTCACAAAAATTTCATAAATTTAGTCAGAAGATCTTCCAGAAAGCAAGATGCCAAATCTGCCGCGCAATGTGTTGTGCTACATTTATGAATTTACATGTACAGTAAATATAGCTAAATGAATAGAATCAAAACACACCGTCTAACACGGGCAATATGCAAATGCTTGGCAATGTCTCAGTTACGCTAATTAGCATATAGCATGTTCTGGTGACGTGCAACTAATTTTGAGGCTTAGTTTAGCTAATTTCCATTCAAAGTAGTGTAGTTGGCTACACTGTTTGAGCCATTCAGCTTCATCCTTTCCACCTGTGTGTTAATTAGTTAGCTTAGTCTAAGCTAAGCTAGGCAACAAAGCTAATACAAGGCATTTCTGAAATTGCCTTATGGGTCCTTCAAACTGCTGCCACTGATCTTTTTGGAAAAATGATTAGTCTTTTCATTCTTTGTTTTCACACTGCTTTTATGTCATTGTGTTATCTTTTATTCCAGTAAAGACTTGACACATTATTGGGTTACAACAAATGTGATGATCTTATGTTGCAGAAAACTGAATTCTCAGTGCCAGTTTTGTTTAAGTGGGGATTTGTAGGACGCATAAAAACTCTGTTATAATCCACAAGGGTACACAGCTAATTAAAGTTCCAGTGCGGAACCTCTATTGCCCCCTGTGGACCTCTGAGTAATTACCACAACACTGCGGTAGTGACTTGACCTAGTTTTTTCTCCCGCCCACACACACATACACAGGTTCATGCAGCTTTCCTCATCGAAGCCTTAAGGCCACATTATACTTCTCCGACTGCGTATGCGTTATCCGACTGCGTCACCACGGAGACGCCTCGAGCCTTCATACTTCTGCGTCGTGGTGACGGACACGCGCTGCAATTTCCCGCCTGATCAGTAGGGGTCGCTACGCAAGGTTGTTGTGCTTCTGGCTACGGTGAGCAATGGCGTCCGAGAAAGAAAGAGAAAGAAAGACTGTTGTTGTTGAAACAGTGGCCGTTTCTCACTTTTCTGTGTGACGGAACGCAGTTTTAAGATAATTTGAGGCTAGAAATTGGCCATTTAGAGTCTAAACATGTGCTGTGTGTGTTAAGATGTGACATATTTATAGTTTGGCAGCGGCGTTGTCGGCGGTGATCAGCTCCGCCACTGTGGCCGGCACAGAGCAGCTTAGCTCGGCCTGTTCTGAGGACCAATCGCAGCCCTTGCCGTCTCCGTTGTCCCTTGACGGAGTGACGGACACTTAAAAATATTTCTTTTTATGTACTTTTTTACGTTTACGTTTATTGTAAGCAGTAGAATCCAGTATTCAGCCGTAGTGGTGCTGGGCTGTGGGTCTGCTCAGTCATGATGTAATATGCGGCACCCTGTGTGCAGCATGGGAATGTTGCCACAGCCACGAAGACAAAATAAAAAAACGCTATACTGAAAGAGTCACACAGAGAGTCATGTGGAGCTGACTGGCTTCATCAGCATAGTGTGAACGGAATTAGCAGTGGTTTAAAGGTAACACATTCTTTTCATTTAGAGTTTTGTGTACATTTTTTGTATTTTTTAAGTCACATTGAAAGGTTTTCCAACCTTGCCAGTTGTTATTCCAGTTCCAAGAAAAAGAAGTGAACATCCTCCCTTGATCATGGAAATCCTAAAAGTCCTCTTCCTGTGACTTACCACTCACTACACAGGATATTTGCGCCTGAGGATTAACAGCAGATAGCTGGAAATCAATCTACACAAATCCCCCCATCCTCCCCCCCTTCCTCTCTTCTTCTCCATTTTCTTTATTTCCTGAACATGGCAGAAAGAGTGCACCTCCAGAGAGCATTCAGCGGTAATTAAAAAGAGGGCACGATCAAAGAGGTGAGGAAACTGTGGACTCGGTGATCGCGGGGGCATGAGGTCTATTCCCACCAGTGTTCTCACAACAAAAGATCAGTCTTGTGAGGATGAAAGTGTGTTTGTGTGCATGCAAGATGGAGGCATCTGGGCTTTGGAAAAACAACCTGCTGCATATATAAATATATATATACTGCTAATTGCATATTCAAACGTTACACTCACCCACCAAATTGACATGAGGCATTCAGTTTTTTTTCCCCTTTGTATTGTTAATGTCATGCTGAAGTTACAAACCCTATAAGCCTACCTTGGTTACGATTTGCAACACCAAGAGATGAGGCATTTGCTCGATCTGTGTAAAAACGGAAAAGGTTATATATTAAACTGAGTCATGTTATACATGCTGTTGTGTGGTTAAATCACAGGGACAGCATGCATGGACTTGTTTACAGTAATTGGTATTATTGGAAAAAAAAATTGGGCACGTATTTGGATAGATAGGACGTGTCGGAATGTGCATGCTGCTTAAAGCGGAACTTTGCAAGCCTGGTCAATACCACCATTCTAAAAAAAAGCCGGTCCGATGTTTACTAGTGTGTCGTTTCCTCTTCTTCACTTCCTCCAACAGCAGTTTTTTTCGCCAACTCTGCCATGATGAACGTCTAAAATAATAATAACTGCCTTGATATTACGGTCGGTACCCAGCGAAGGTGTGCGGTGCTGTGAAGCAATTAGTTTTTCTCTCAAGCCTGTGTTTCCAATCTCCCTGCAACGAGCCATTTAACCATCACAATGACTCCCAAGCTGTTAAATTAGGGTAAAAAATCCTGCATAGTTCCGCTTTAAATGAATGATTTTTTTTCCACAAAGCAAAGGCAGAAAAAACCCACATACAGTCACTGCTTTTGTCGTCCAGTATGAGTCACTTTCAGACGTGAACATGCACAAAGATGCATGGTGGGAACCACATATTCATAAGTTAAAAATAAGAGTGGTTTGAAATATTTTTGCAAACTCTTTGATTTCACAGCATGAAAATCATTTCAGCTGCTCAAAACCTCCCTGTGATGTATAATGTATTCTTTAGTAGGTATTTAGTTTTCAAGACTCCACTTGCTGTTTCACTGGTTTCAGCAAATGGACCGATATCAGCCTCTACCTTTCTTTTCACTTGCCAGAAAACGAGGACAGCATCTCACACAATATGAAATAGAACCACATGTTGTCAGGAGGTTTAGTGAACATGGTTTGAACTGTAATTTGAGTTGTGTTTAGTTCAATCAAAAACAGATACAACTTTTGAAATGAAACTATTCTACACGTTTCAAGAATCTTAACATGAAAATACATTGTTTCTCACTGAACTTCAGTTCACTTGTATTTATTTATTGCTGTTATGTAAGATTTAATTCTATATTCATTATTTCTTGTTTTTCCACTGTAGCAAACCAAACGTGGTACTTTTAAAAGTAAAGACCGAATTACATTGGTACAGTAGAGCGTGTGTTTCCCAAACTTTATTCTATATCGGGAAACTATTTTTTATGAAGGCAAACTGTCATGGCTGAAATTGCTGAAATTCAATTAACAGTGTGCAAATAGGAGCTGAAAACAGTCACCAGTTTCCAAGCACAATTGCTGCGTGTGTGAATTTACAAGAAAATAAATACTACAAAGTTAGCATGGCTGTAGGCCACTTAGCTGAAACCTCCTACGGAATATTAACATTCTACCAGCACGACTAAAACTGACACCTGTCACTGTAGTGTCGGTGTCTGAAGCTCAATCTGACTACAAAAAAACACAAATATTTTATCTCAAACTATTTTAGACCCCTATACAGACTCTCTCTGGCTCTCCTTGTCCGAGTAATCACATCACATTTTATGTCCGAGATAAATCAGACAGGAAAGTCATAATCGTATATTTGTGGTGTGGAGAAAGAAATGAAACGCGGAGAAAGAATGTGAGCGAAATGCACACACTCCAAAACGAGACGTAGCACAGCAGCAACAGGTGTAAGGACAATAAAACGTCGAGTAAATCATCAGTGAAAACTTTACCTCCACGTAATTAACAGGCAAGTTGGATTTGGTTATTGGTGATTTGGTTGATATGAGCTTAGTTGAGCAAGACTACAGAATTCCAAGTGCAAGCATGATTACTATAGGGTTAAACCTGATGAATGGTAATGCAACATAGGGCATCATTTCTCCCACCAACAGCCAAACAAAAGAGTCATCTTCACCAAGAGTTAGTCAACATGCAAGTATATACAAAAGCATGGTCAACTTACGCACTGGTCCATGATTGCTGGGAATACCTGCAAAAAAAAGAGCAAATAAACAGTATTTTACTAAAGTGGGTACATATGTCATTTTATTCTCCAAACTTTAGTTTAGGAGAAAGCTGTTTTTTTTGTGTTGCCTTCAAGAATTTAAGCCCACCATTACTGATTCAATTGTTTGTCCTCTGTGTCAACTGATTAAGGGCAGTGTTGGATCTCCTGAGAACCTTAACAATCCATGATTCAATGTCTGCCTTCCTCTGATGATATAATAACAGGTCTGCCACTGATGAAATGTCAACAGAATCAAAACATGAACAGACTACATTCATTAATATTCTCATATTTTGAAATACACCTGCAATTTTGCTTTAATTGTTATTGGTTTCTCTTAAAACAGTCATTTTGATGGCAATATTTGCTAGTTTGTATTTCAACTAGATTTTGTTTGTGGCCTGGAACTGCCTTTGGCAACGTGATGCAGCTTTTGTCTGATCCATATTTGTTATGTGCCTGATACGGTCTTCCTGTGATGTTATTGTCATCACTGGGCAAATCCAACCCTATAATTAGCGCAATTTCTGATTCTTTTCACACACTTTATTGCTTTGCCCGTCTGTGATTATGTTTCTGTGGGGGAGCTTTCGTATTGTTTGCGCCCACATTCATCACCTCATTACCAGTTGGGGGTCTTTCACAACAACTGTTGGCGACGCAGCAGGAAAAGTGCAGATTTTAAGCTCCAATTTGCAAGCGATCTAACAAATTCTGTATTCCTAAGGAACACTTGTTATATTTTGAGAAACGGAAGGCAGACAATATTACCCTTTGATGACAAAACACATTCTACAAAGTGATCAAAGTCGCAGCCCCTAACCTCTTAACCTGTGAACCTGTTCTCAAACACAAGATGCGTTGACGCTCCCTGCAAAGTGGACTGTCAACATAATTCCCGATTTTTATAACACACCTACTTATTTCAGGGACATTTTTTTTTTAATAATACCTCTCTGCCAGTTACAACTGTAGCCCATAGAAACCCAGGGCTCCATTTTTGGCTCTAATTTATCAGATGAAGGGTCATGTATGTCCATTACTATCTAACTTGTGAGGATTTGAATATGTAATGAACCTTAGCCCTATTTCTACCTGTGAGATAAATGACCTCCATGATTAAAGAGGAAGACTTGGTGACAGATGAACGCTATTAAATCATAATTAGATTTTGCATGTTCAGCACATTTGTCTTGATACAAGGGCTGTATAGTTAATATCCTTATTGGAAATATGAGCTTCATATAATGGATAAAGGCATGTTACAGGGCCTGGGCTTTACTTATGAGAGAAATGGGAATAATTCAAGACAAAAGTGTCTTCATCCAACACCTGAGGGACCAATATTCTTACGTCATTTTCATGTGCAACATTATTGCATTTTATGCCACTGCCAAACAAGTGCTAATATTGCTTTTGATATGGCTAGACCTCGGTTTCATCAGTTCAGTGCAGATGCGGCCAAGAGTTGGATTTTTTAATAACAAGCCTGTCAATCTAACAGTGAGCACCGCACTCAAAGGAGACTCATAACACAGAGGAAGACGTGTAGGGATAAATCCAGCAATATCTCCTTAGAGTTCACAAAAGTTCCCGCAAGCAAAATCCCACACACAATCTTAACGCGTTGCATGTGCACAGAGGCCAGACACATACAATTATGTGCGCATACATGCATTCACAACGACAGAATTATACCTTTCTCATGCTTCCTCATAAACAATAACTGCATAATCCTCCAATTCTTCACTAACAAACCACAAAATAACAAAAAAAGAAGGAGAGAAAAGTGATAAAGCACACTTTTACTGGACGAACTTACCCACACAAAGTCAGTGGATCAATAGCAATATCGCATTTCTGAGCAAACCTAATCAAAGAACCACATCTGAGAATTTGAGACGGACAACCAAAGCGTACATCAGAAAAAAAGTTGCTGTCAAACCCACTGCTGCCATGAGAATTTCTGACTGTAAGTCTGACTCAGTGTGAATGGAGAGAACCAGAGGGCTGGATCTTCTACCATCTGGCCTTGCTTGTCTGTCCACCACCTCATCCCTTAGTGGCTGTATAAGATTTACTGAGGCAATGAGCCCCCCTGCCTCAGGCATGGGATTTGATGTGTGTGATTCAAATCCCGTCCAAGATTATAACAGAGATGATGTGAAAGAGCACCTTCTGCCTCAGAGATACCACATGAGCAGACAGAAAAATATCCAGCACGAGTTCACACGTGCCGTAGAGTCGAGGCATGAATGTAGATGTACTGTTTGTATCTAAAAACAGAAACATGACACGCAAGTGGCCAAAAAAAAAGAGATTCATTTTCAAGATTGAGTTCGAGGGGTTCATTTTTTGATGTATGAAAAAAAGAGGTCTGAACACGAGGTCCAGCTTCATTAGTAAGTATAAGCTGATTAAGTTCACAAGTATTGCTTTTCCAAAACTGTAAGTGCTGTTTTAAGTGGATACGGTTAAAGCAACAGTATGCAACTTAAGCATGTTGAGTTTGCATGTTCTCCCTGTGTGTCTCTGGGTTCTCCAGTTTCCTCCCACAGTGCAGAAAACACAATTGGACACTTGAAATAGGTGTGAATGTGAGAGTGAATGGTTGTTCGTCTCTGTGACTTGGGCCTGTGATGGACTGCAACCTGTCCAATGTTTACCCCAACCTCATGTTGAGGATAAATTGGTAGACAATGAATGGATGGATGGATGGATGAATGAATGAATGAATATCCATGTCAGACCTGTTAGCATGCTGCCTTTACCAAATACAAAGACAGTGCTCAGGGCTATATTTGAAAGAGATGCTACCCAGAGACAAAGAGCTGATAAGAGGTGCATAAATACCCCAAAGGCAAGCAAAACAAAAACATTGAAATACTTACATATATTTGCAGTTCCTTTGGGTATAGGGAGGTAGGAGCCCACACTCCAGGCTCTTCCGTGGTAGTGCCGCTTACAGCGGCTACAGTCTGGCCCTGTGGTGTTGTGTTCGCATTCGCAGCCCAGCTTCCCCTTGTCAAACACACAGCTGTTGGCATGCAGGTTGCACTTGCATCTGAGACAGACAGATAACAACAGAAGACAGGGACACGGATGAATTTCTACATTTTTGACAGGGGTAAATTGAAATCTTGGCGGGTTATTGACCTGGATCATGCCTCCACAAAGATCCATTATGCTCTCCCTAAACAAAAACAATACACAAAAGAAAAACAAGGCCTCATTTGTCGCTGTCTGATCATATCTTGAGATTTTCTTTTTTTAAAACTATTTTCTTATAAATTACTTTGTTATTTGGAGAGGGACGAAAGCCTACCAGTCAGTGGAGGTACTTTATTAGACATAAAACTGTGTTGACGGATTCTCTTGACAGGAGCAGGGAGAAGGCCTGACGGCTGTCAGCACATGGTTGAATTTCTACATTCCACCCCTCTTTTTTGACCGCAATAAATAAACGCACTTGTATTTCCAACCCTTTGGAAAAAAGAACAAATTGGGTGCAGTTTGAGTCGTAGACCTAAACACCTGAGTGGGCAGAGAGTCAATCACATATTGGCAGAATATAATATTTTTGTTTTCAGTGAGTGTTGTGTTTACTTCCAGTAAAGAAAGAGCTTAAACGGAGGGAGAACAGGCAGTGTTTGTTGTCATATGAGATATTACGGTTGCATATTCCACTTGATTCCAAATATAATCCACTGTATTTGATCCCTGTTCCTAAGGGGGAAAAAGGTTACAATCTGTGACCTCAGCTGATTGGGAAATTAGTGGGGGGGGGGGGGGGGTTTATACAGTTAGGAATGGAGGACGATAGAAGACCAGACACAGTAACCCTCCCCAGAGGCTTGAAAGGCTCATGGCTTCATATCATGCTGATGTTTGTTGTTACAAAGTGCTTCCAAGCGAGGATTTCTCCCGTTTGATGCAGAGGAGCTGGGTATCCGTTTGTGTACAATCATCAGTGAACATGAGACAGAGAAATGACAGGAGCAGTCAGAAATATATCCATTCTAATTGACTTCCTGACCTTTACGGTGGTTATCTCACATTAATGATAGATAACAGGGGCAAACAAAGGAAACTGTACCGTGTTCAACTTGAGATTTCTACTTCAAAAATGTCCTGGTTTACAAATCTATAATGAGCTGTAGCAAATTATAAAATCAAAGTAGTGTAGATATCTAGGGATGGCCTTTTAGCTAGTTGCTTGTAAAAAAAAAAAGGTGCTGGTTTCTCATATAGCTTGTATAGCTTTCTCATTACGGAGGAACTTCCTCTCTCACTTGCTCAAAAAACACCAGAACACAAATAAATGAATGTTCTGGTTCTATTTTTTTTAGAGATTCTACAGTTCTACAGTCCAATGAATACTCAAAAGGATCATATAAACAAAAGGTCCATGGTTACTTAAACGAAAAACAATCATCCTTTCCTCAGGTTAAGCACCGTCTCTTGCACTTAGTGGATGCAACTGAATGAGCCCACATCACAATAGCTCAACACTATGTACCTCTCACCACATAGTCCCTCCAGTCCTTAACTTTTTAATCAATTAAAGTCCCTGCTCCATAAAATTAATGACTGGCTGTAGCTCTTCTGCAATGCAGACAGCTGCAGCTCCCTGAAGTCAAGAGTGATGAGATTTGACCTTCCACTTAATTAAAAACCAGCAAAATCTGGATCATTGGGCCCAACCGGTGTAGGTTGCGCGCTGATAGAGAGGAGAATGTGTGCTCAGGGGAGTTTTGGGGATGAGATGCTTTTGCCGCTGGCATTGTCATATTGAAATCTGAGCGTTTCTCTGTCCCCGGTTTGGGTCACAAGAGGAACACTATCCCCCTGTACGTCCACCCCTTTTGAACTGGCACCATTACGACGACACATTTTTATAAAGTTTTAATGACCTTTAATACTGTGTTCAGCCCAGTAGCAACTGCTATTATCCATTATCCAAACAAGAAACTGTCCCAGAGGAGGCACTCCAAAGCATCTATTTCCCTGCCCTAAACGCGCTCTTTAAAGAGACAATTAAAATGAATGAGGTTGTGGTAGAGATTTAAGTATGATTTCATGTTATCTAAAAGGACTAAAGCTAGGGTCTGTATGTGCGAAAAGCTAGAAACTGTAGGTTACACCCCTTCAGTCACGCCAAATCAAATTTTCCGTGGTGGAACTGTGAATTTTTCTCCACTTTTTCATTAATCTCTGGTTATTGTCTTTTTTTTTGAGAGCAAAGTCAAACTAAATGGTCAATTGTGTTTTATTAGAATATGGCAATAGACACGGTCTATATAAAAAGCTACTGGTACATGAAGCGGTTTTCAACAAATAGCACAAAAAGTGTTTCATATACAGACAAATTATTTATTTACTTTACACACACATATTATTTATATAGTTTATATGTATATAGGTGTATTTCTTTCTTTTCTTGTGCGTGGGGATTTGCACTTTTGTATATATACAAGCAATTTGAGACCAAGATACAAGCAAATAGGAAGTCAACTTGTGATCATCATGTGTTTTAAAGGTATTATACTCACATGTTTGAAATAAAGCCTTAATTCATTCATTCGTCAATTCATACAAAGCTTTAAACAAAATAAAATAATATAAAATGAATATATCAGCTGATATTAATGAAGGTAATGCAATGCAACTGATGACGTGACCAAGAAGGCAGCAATATCTGCTCCTGGTCTCTTTCTTCCAATTATCCACTGGATATTTTCTTGCCCGTTTTCATGGGGGCTATTTCTTCAATTAAATTTTCTCACAGCGAGGTCTACGAACAGTTCAGAGCATCCACAACATTAACTGTGGAAAGATATATTATTGCTACTGAACCTTCTACGAATGAAGGTTTCAAACGACACAGATGAATTTATCTTCTTTGTATTGCACGGTGTGGAGGCAGGAATGTCACAGACAGCAGACGTAAGCACATGAAACCATCTTTTTTTTTGTGACTTAAAATAGACCAACCGTTTATTGAGCTAAATGAATTCCCAATTCAGTATTAATGACATGGATATGTATCAATGTTAATCAGTGACAAAAGACACCATACAGTTATGTATCTGGTTTTGATGCTCTTTACATTTATATAATATTGTAAAGCCTTACTATGTCAGTACATTGAGATAATCTACGTGGTGATATGGCATTATACAAAGGAATTGATTTGTTTGGCCTGTGCACGCCACAAATGAAATCATGACCCAATCTCTATATAATGAAGAACATGTGAGTGTTTTCAGGGTCGACAGTGTGTTATCTTGGAGGAAGACAGCTGCACTACCCTGTATCTTGTCTTCTGGCTGTTCCTGCACCATTCTGACAGACCCAATGTGTCTTACACAGCTTTTCATTCCTGTGACAGCTCCTTGCATCTCTGATTCATGACAAGAGAGGTGCACAGACACAGTTAAATAAGAACCTCAAAGAAAGGGAAACTGAAGTGAAAGGTTAGAGGAAACTTTCAGTCACCAATTTTCAAATTGAAGCTATAAAATGTCTTTGAAATTACAGATGAAATAATGCAAATTTTTTCTGTTCGATAAATGACTCTAAGATTGTCATTATGCAAAGCCAGGTTGGTTCAGACTCTTTCTCTTTGAGTTTGGATGTTCTTCCCATGTCTGTGAGGGTTTTCTGCACGTATCCAGGTTCTTTCCCCACTTTGAAGACATGGACACTGTTCCAAATGTGTGAATGTGAGTGTCAGCCGGGCTCCATATCCCCTGCAACCCTCAATATAATGATATATATGATATACAGTATAAGCTTGGCTATGTTTTTTATTTTTATTTTAAATTTTTAAATAATTTTTCTCTATCAAAGACAAGTGTGTGATGTACCTATCATTTCTTGCATTACCTTCTGTTCTAAAGCCATCATACTAATTGACTTATCTATAGTCTAAGGTGTGGGTAAAGACCTTTAGTTAGAATAATTTTTCAACAATCAAACACCCTGAAACTTTATGCAGAGGTGATTCCACTTGTTTGTTTCAACCTTTCAAAATGTGGTTGTGGACTAACTGTGTTTGACTGCTGTCTCACTTTATAGCTGCAAACTTGAATAAACCACACACATTTTTGATAAGCCTCAGATAAGAATAGTAAATTCCATGCAGATACTTAAATTCCAGGTCTTGTCACACTAAAGGTTTTACTGCTCAACCGTTTTTATGAGACTGTCCTTCCATTAAAAAAACAAAAAAAACTTCATAGGTCATTTGCGCAAGCAGTTCATTTACGACCCATTGCTTTATTGATAAGTGATGACCAGCAGTCATTTCAGACATCATTAAGTCTTTTCTGTGAAATCCTAAATTCTGAAACATTTATATTGACGTGACAAAGTGGCAGTAACATATATGACGGGATCAGTGGAGGAAGTCAGCTCAGCTTCATTTTTGTAGATAACAATAATTACATGTAATGTAATTGTTTTCATTTTACCTATTTTATGAATGGTGAAATTCTATATTAAAATATAGTTTTATCTTTGTTAAACACTTTTTTTTTTGAAAAGCCTCAATCATCACTTCGTCCAGTGATAAGCACGATTAGCTTCTAGTTATCATGGAAAACACTGGTTCTTCTTCAGCAAACGGACGCCACGGAAGTCCCACCCATAATTCATGAAAAGTATCATGGGTAATAAGGTGGATACATCCTGCTCCAATTCTGTCGTCCACATCAAGTTCCCAAAAAAACAGAGAAGTTTAAAAACCCTGATTAGTTTAAGCATTTCGTGACCGTGTCTCAGTATAGACAGTATCTTGTTTCTGATTGGTTCTTATCAGACAAGACCCAACTATCAGTTGTGAATACAAATTAGTACTTACAAACAAGTAAGTTATTACCGAAATCGTAAATAAACTTTTTTTTTGTATATTTTCTTCCACCGCTAGGGGGCGATGGTTTCAAATGTGATCATTTTTGCATAGGTGTCTTCAGCAACTACCCATCATGATGCTACATCTGTAGCATCATGGAAGGCTTTGAAAAGTCAGATCATTTGGCAGTTCGGAGAGGGAGGAACTAGGGTAGGAAGGATAGGATATCCTTAAGATAAGAAGGATAGTCTTAAAGAGATTTGGGCAATAAACACAAAAAAACATCAGTCAATATCTCCAAAATGGAAAGTGTAATTTCTAGTGTATTAAACATGATGTTAAAGCTCACATAGAGTGGTCCTGTTGCACATATATGTTAGTTATGGAGGTCTACTTACGTACATTAACTTGTTTTTATGGTCAAAAAACCTCCTAGTTGCTGTAAACGAGCCGATAGAAATCTGTCTTTTCTGACGCTGTTCGTCAGCCGTGATATTTCAGATATAAATCTCAGCCCCAGAAGAAAGAGTGTGTTGTGATTGGCCAGTCTACGTAGAGCCTTCGCAACTGTCTTGTGATTGGCCAATACCCGGAAGTGACATATTCAGCACACCAGCTCTCAGAGGCGCAGCTCCCCCCTCTGGAACGGTGGATGCACTGCTACTCATTATCAAAACATTGTTTTAACAGTGTTTAAAAATAGCTTCTACAAGACTCCCCGCCGCATTCCCTTTTATGACTTTGACCCGGAGTCAGACCCAGAGTCAGAAGACACTGTCGCTCGTGAAACACCTCCACAACGGACGTTATTCTTCTTCTGCGGTTCAATGTACGCAACCGGATGTGCCCGGACTAGTGCCCGGCGTTCTCAGCAGTGGCTGAACTGTTTGTTTTCGAAACTTCAGGGTTTCTTAAACAAGGTAATGACGCAGATACACACTAAAAACAGCGTTAATTGGAACTTCCGGTCTAGGTCCGCTTTAATGTTAATCTGCCCATGATCTTCTAAGAATTTTCACACTCTCTTGTCAGACAACGATGATCCAAATACATTTTGATAACCAGTAGATATTTGTCCTGGGATCTGCCAACTACATCTTTAATCACACAGAAATAACTCAACAAGAAATACGTTTTCTACCGCTTTATCCTCCACACGAGGGCCGCAAAGGGCATTGGTGCCAATCCCTGTGACATACATTAGGGCAAAAGGTGGGGTCGTCACCAGGTCGTCAGTGCATTCCAGTCATGGTCATGAGGACTTTGGGCCAAAAGACACTTCACCTGTTGCTATGTTACAAAATATTCAATACTCATTAGTAGTTGTCTGCAAGGTTAACAGAGTATACACTGAAACCACTGTTAAAGCTTCTACACCTCTTTTTCTTCAGATTATTCACTTGAAAACATATTGCACTTGGTAAGATCTGCTATCATGTTAGCTCAATATTTATTTGTATGGACAAGAAAGTACACTAACCCCGGTTATCAATTTTTTTATGGTGTCTCAGAGCTGCTGTCCTGAGCTTATACACATGTATAAATAAACATCCCTGGCAAAGTTCATGTGAGAGAGCATACAAAGTTTCATGTGGTTTCATCTGGTTTGGTCACTGTTGAAGACGTCACTGTATCGCCATCATCGACTGCAAAGAATCTGGGTGTAATCCTCGACAACGGACTTTCCTGCACCCCCAACATCATCGCGGTAGCCCGATCCTGCAGATTTGCTAGCCCGATCCTGCAGATTTGCCCTCTACAACATCCGAAGGATCCGGCCCCTCCTCACAAAGGAAGCAACGCAACTCCTGGTTCAATCCCTGGTCATCTCCCGCCTCGACTACTGCAACTCGCTATTGGCTGGACTCCCTGCCTCTGCGACTAAACCGTTGCAATGTATCCAGAACGCTGCAGTGCGCCTCGTTTTCAATCTACCCAAATTCTCCCATGTGACCCCCTTCCTCCGTGACCTCCACTGGCTTCCTGTTGCGGCCCGCATTAGATTTAAGACCATGGTGCTGGCCTTCAAAGCCATCAACCGAACTGCACCAGTCTACCTCCAAACACTGATCAGACCACACACCCCAGCTCGAGCACTTCGCTCTACTACATCAGCCGGCCGTCTGGTACCGCCATCCCTGAGAGCAAACAAAGGCCGCTCAACGAAGTCCCGACTCGACAGCAGATTCGCTCGCCATCTTTCGCAACAGACTCAAGACTCACTTGTTCAGACTTCAACCTCGACCCCACATAGCACTAACCTAAAGTACTAATAGGTGCCTACCTTCAGCACTTGTATCATAGCACTTATGGAAAGTTCCTTTCTTGTGACAAATACTTATTGTAAGTCGCTTTGGACAAAAGCATCTGCCAAATGCCCTAAATGTAAATGTTTCCATACAGTTTGTTGACTCCTTTGGAAAAGAAACTAACTAATGAATGCATATTCAATTAATATTACAGCTCGTATGATTTTTTCAATATATATTTAATGTAGTTCAATCCCTGCAAAGTAAAAAAAATCCCAGAGGTTTGCTGTTAGAACTTTTTGGGTTTATAACTGTGAATTAAAAATGTACTTGATCAAGCGTCACTAATTAATGCAATGCTTCCAGGTCGTCTTTCATACATTCATTAAGATGCACATTTGCAGGAGCAGTGCAATGACAATGTTCCTACTTTAACAGCAGCTTTTTGAGCAGGAATGAATCAAATCTGCTCTCATTTGAGAGCAGTCCCGTGCACCAAATCCTCACCTTTTCAGATGCCACTGAACTTCTCCAGGAGGAGAGGGCAGAGTCTGCAGAGTCACCTCATTACACCAGGCTGTGTCACCGTGAAATTGAAGAGTCTGATTAGGCTTGTTTTTGTCGCTCTGCGCTGTGGCCAATTTTGCCATTCTTTTGGACGCAATGCAACATGTATCAGGCAAATTGTTTGCGTCGCAGCAATCGAAATATAAAGCAGCCCCACCAGAGCTCGCTAAATTGTTGGAGAAATACTGGATTAGGAGTGGATCACAAGTTAATTCGTCCCTGCTCCAATTTTCTGCCGAAGCAAAATGGAATTTGAATTTTGCACGGCTTGGACAACTGCCACTGGAAGCCTGTGATTTGTTTCAATGACAGGGCCTATTATTGAGGTTGTGCATTGATGTAGGCATACTGTATGGTAATGACCACACAATGGATGGCCATGACCAGTCATGTGATGTAAGCCACTTTGACAAGGAGGATGCCATGAATAAATATATATATATATATATATATATATATATATATACGTATACATATATATTTATAATATTTCTGTTTGTTGTTATAAACTGGAAGACATATTAATATGGAAATCAGGGCCCTGCTGTATGTTCTACTGTGTGTGTGTGTGTGTTTAGAAGCATGTAATTGCTTACTGCAGGCATTCACCCACTACAGTGTGAAGGGTGAATGTAGAATTGAATAGTAGAAACAAAAAAAACAAACAAACAACAGTTTCAGGCTCAGTGATAGAGTCATCCTTCCCCTGTAAGGTTCTGGGTTCCATTCCCGGTTACACTAGTCTACATGCCAATGTGTCCTTGGGCAAGACACTTAACCCACTTGACTTGCTCTTGACGGCTTTGCTGGCAGCATGTGAATGGATGTAAAAAATGTGCGATGAATTTTAATAAACATTTAACAAGCTTAGTAGCTCCTGGATTAAAACTATCAACCGTAATTCATTGCGGGCCGCCAGAAATGTTTCTGTGGGCCGCCATTGGCCCCCGGGCCGCACTTTGAGAACCAATGCTTTACACAATTTGAATGCATAATGCCACAATAGCCTTGTATGTTCTGCAACATGTAAGACGTGATACACAGTTTATGGCGATGTACTTTTTTCTGCCACCGATACATTATTTACAAAGAAAGTCTGGGCCTTAATGAGCACTAATTAAACGCTGGAGACGAAGAGATGACTGGCAGAAAAGATCGCAGCATGTGACAGACATCTGGTCGAAGATAAGTGAACAGGCATTTGGCAGAGCTGGAGAGAGAAAACGCTCGGTGGTTGTAGAGCAACACTGGGGGCTGCACCAGCCTGCACCTGAACCTGACTTTCAGACTCTGTCAATCAAGCTGGCTACAGCTGTCACGGTTCACAGGGCACCAGCTTGGTGGTGATGTGTGTGTGTGTGTGTGTGTGTGTGTGTGTGTGTGTGTGTGAGAGAGAGAGAGAGAGAGAGAGAGAGAGAATGTGCGCCTTGCATGTAGAGCTGCAACTAACGATTATTTTCGTAATCGATTCATCTCTCGATTATTTTCTCGATTAATCGATGAATCGCTTGGTCCAGAAAATGTCAGGAAATGCTTCACTTTGTGGACTATGTCCAAACAATCAACGATTGCACGCAATGTAAGTATTTACTTTGAGTGATTCGTGTATTCATTTGGTCACGAATGTGCTGCTACGTATACCAGCGAGCCACTCGAATATAACAATATTCAAATGTAAGTCGTTTCAATGGGGCAGGGACATGCACAGGGTTATTACACAGCAAATGATATGGCGCAACATCACTTTAAATTTTTCCTTGGATTTCTATGTGCATCCGTTGGAGACCACATGCTGTAGATTTTCCTCAGGATTATTATCATCTTCTGTAGGTGTTTCAATAAGATGGAGCATCATGCTCCATCTATAAATGCATGGCAAAGGAGCTACACATTTAGAGTCATTTTTGCTGTGTGTGTGTGTGTGTGTGTGTGTGTGTGTGTGTGTCAGAGAGAGAGAGAGAGATTCAGGCTACAGCACTTTTATGAGCTCACGATTCCCACCGGGAGAGTGAGATAGAGGGTTTGTCTGTGGCTCGAGGGAACCACTAGGGAGCATAATGTAACAGTAAAATATTTCATACTTTATCTTCAGGATTATTCTTTTGTATCCAAATTGCCTATGAATAATTCTCTTGTAAAGGCTACCTCAGAGGGAGGGTTCATGGGTGAAATATGTTTTTCTTTTGTCTTGGAAATTTTGCTTTTGTTTAACACTTGTCAGCATAGACAGTTGGTTGGGAAGGAAACGTCTGTCTCTAATTTCCATGAGCCTGCTTTCATGTTAATATTAGATACGCTAAACTCCTGCATGCTAGAAAGCAGCATCTGCAGTGCAGAACTGCACCAGACAAAATGTTGTGGCAGAGCTGAAGAGGCTGGGATTTACGTAGGGGGGTGACCAGGATGAGTGTATGTGAGGGACAGCGCAGGTTTGAAAATAAAGTATAAGAGAGGCAAGGTTAAGATGATTTTGTGACAATGGAGCTGTCAAGCAGAAGGAAAAGAAGAAGACCACAGAGAAGATTCGTGGATGTTGTGAAGGGAGGACAATGAAGACAGTTTATGTCACAGAAGAGGACATGAGGGACACGACAACATGGAGGCAGATGATGCACTGTGGCGAAGAAAAACGATTAATGTGCGGCGCGGCGCGGCATGTATGTAAATTCCCATGCTAGAAAAAGACCCTGAACGCACCAGTGTAACTGCGGCTCCAACTGGTGTGTGGATCGACAACACGAGGAGAGAACGTGGAAACACGACAGAAAGGCAGCCTTTGGTTGAGAAGAAATGTAGGACAACATCTACATCTTTCTGCAGTGCTTTCAAACGCATGCTCCTCATATCACCGATCCACACGCGCCACCCGTAACCGCAGGCACGTAACTGGTGCGTTCAAGGTGTCCCTCCAGCATAGGAATTTACACACACGATCAACAACAAAGGGCTTGTGAAGCTTGTGAACATTTTTTTCATAAATAAAATATATCCACTGGACACAAAAATCTTCTGAGGCTGGAAGTTTGTGTAAAACACTTTGCTCCGCTGTGCTCCGCTCTTCCTCCCTCACCTGCAGTCTCGTATTTCACAGGGACAAGGGGGAGCTACGGTGGAGCTGTGAAGTACTCTGCCTGGTGGGGTGCCAACATTCACGGTGAAATGTCCGCACTGTCGTCACTTGGTCAGGAGGTGTAAACATCGCATGTTTTATCGCCTATACTTACACAAATTGAAACCATTAAAACGTGACTGAGTCTTGTTTTTTCACATTTTGGGGACTGGTATGGCCCACTGAGTTCCAAATATAAGTACTAAAAGATTAAAAAGTGGATTTTGCACAATAGGGGACCTTTAATATTGGAGTTGTATATGACTGACCCCATACTGCATATTGTTGATTATTTATTTATTTGTACTTTCTGTCTTTTTCCTCTTTCTTTCTCCACCCATATATTTACTTATTCATTTGTATCTATCATTTTTGATTAGTTTTACCACGAAGGACTGAGCCATGTTGGACTGTTTGGGTTTTCAAAGGTCACTTTGACAACTGGCTAAAATAGGTAGTGAACGAGAAAGAAACTGAGAAGTAGGAAAGGTGATGGTGGAAGAAAAGAAAATTGAGGATGACATGGGTGAAGAGAGAAATAGCACATTAGCACTTATGGATTAGCTGGCTCTCATTCCCAGGCCCTGCAGCACCCTACAGATGTGCAGCTCTGACCATGCAGCCAGTCAGAAGTAGTCGTGTCTTAATTAACGAGCAGACATCTGATCAATAAGTGAGGAACGATGGAAAGGGAGATGTGAAAGGCAGGGCAGCCTGCACAGTTCAAGGTTTCTATTTCCTGTTGATGCAGAATAACATTAGCAATCGATAGCATGACACAAACAAAGTCTAACCAGGAGGGCAAAAACAAATAACCATGTTCTTACTTTTCCACCATTCTTTTACCCATACATGTTCCATCATCATCAACACTGGAAGGTTTACCAAAATGATTTAGTGCAATGGTATTCTCAGTGTCAAAGCCAGTTTTATGAAGTCATTTTCTGTGAAACTTCTTAGATTATTAAGAGAAATCTACTGTGATTCTTTGTATATTGTATTGTGCAACATCTGAGGCTCCTCAGGATTTATCTGTTTATGAAATTGTATTTACTTTTATTGGTGAGCTGGCTTTTCTTTCCTTCAACTCACAGCAGGCACTGAAAACTTGAACTATATTGCAATGATTTCCAGGACTGTATAGATCATTATAAATGTACACACACATCGAAATACATAGGTTTGCTTATTTCAATAATTTCTATACAGAAAACAAGTTATATTTTGTTGTGTCTAAATTGCATTTATACATCATACAGGCATCAATTTAGAGCCCTGAATGTTACCTTACATTGCAAATGTTGAGCCCTATGTGCATGTATGTATTTATGTATGTATGTGTGTGTGTGTGTGAGTGAGTGAAAGTTTATCAGCATTTATGGAGTATTTTAGAACAGGATGGTTATTGTGTGTGATAAGGCTTCCACATTTGGTTGTAGCCAGGAGGCTGCTGAGGCTGATGGGAACTCCAATCAGTCTCCCCCCCCCACCCACCTCTATCACCCTCTTTCAAGTGAGTTACTTATCCACCTCTGGACAGAAATCGTATGTTTATTTTCTTCTCTTTCTCACTGCAAACCTTTGGTCGAAAATTGAATTTGAAGCCCAGGGGCAGGATGGAAAATTGGTCAAAATAGCTTATTTTCCCCCATACAACCTTTTGCTTCTACTTTCTAATGAATGACCAAATAAGATATCTGTGGGAGAGATGCTGGTCTATGCTGGGCAGTCAGTCTTGTCATTTTAAACGTAATTCATGTTCACAGTAAGGGTGAATATTAGAGTTTGTTGACTGCAGAGGTTGCGTCTCTGCTTGATACGGCTGAAATTGCCACCCTCACACTAATGTTATGAAAAACGTGGCATGTCATCTAAAACATAAACATCAATAAACAACTTTGACAAGTTGGTCTATTTTTTTAAAGTACAGATTTCTGATGTTGTGAGTTATTTAAAGTGAAAACTGCATCTTACTTAAAAATGAAACTACATTCTGCTCATAAATAAACAGGACAAGACCACACTTGGAACTAGAGCCGGGCAATTCTGAACTTCTCTGTGTTTTACTGACGTGTCCCTGATGATTACCATTTAATCAGCTGCAAACGCTCTTAATTACAAGATTAGTCTCCTACCAATTAGCCAACAGTGCTAATGGTTCTAATCTGCCACTGAAGTCGACTGAATTCTAATTAGGGACTAACTGTTTCAATTCACCTCGGCCCCATCTGATGGGTCATTACCAACCTAGTTATCCTCATATAAACCAACTGCAGCAAGCAACATGGGCCCCATTTGGAGAGCAGCTGTAGAGACTTTATGAGCATCATGTGGGCCATTTCCATGTGTTGTGAAACGACAATGTTTCCATTCCCCAAGAATCACACAGGCATTTTGACGACTCACTGGATATATTCTACCCTGCAAAATTGCCAGCTGTGGGACTGACATGTTAATATGACAGAATTAAAGTTCTAAAATAATTTAAAAAAAATAGAACTATGACCTTGTAGATGAAGTGGAAAGAGATTAAACCAAACCTGACAACTTTCTCTCCATTAAAGCTGCATTTTTAAATAAAATAAAATGTGAGTGGGAGTCTCTTGTAGCTCAACGAAAAGTAGGCACATATCTGTGCACATACAGTACATTGTGGAGAATTAGAAGAAAGAAATGGTTGATATTGCTGGTGGAGACCAGACAAATTGGACTTGCCTTATTTTACACGTTATTGTTGCCATAAGCCTAGTAGAATAGACGACTGTTTGCTGTAGGGGGTGCATTGTGTATACATGTACGTACTGGTTTTGATGCACCCAAATGACCACAAAATAACACGATGCAGATTTCATTTAAACTATTGCTAACTGTTACATCTGTAATGCCTGCCATTGCAACTCATTACTTCTGCTGTTCATTACTTTTCCCAGAGTTCCTTTCTCCTTCATGGAAAGCTGATCAGCATGTGCTATCTTTGTTTGCGAGTATAAAAACTTTCAGAAGATCTGCTGACTGCCACATAACATGTTTTGCTGTTGCTGTAGAATAATTACCACTCACTCAAATGACCTATTCGATTATATCGATTGAGCTACCTTTATTCCATTCCACACCACTTTTTTCTGTATATGGGTATGAAGCGCGGTGTGAGTGAGTGAACGACTTGGCATTTGGGTGGAGTTAGCTTCAGAAGAAGGGGTTTGGCTACGCTTGAAAGTGAAATAGATGATGCTTATTGGTTTAAATGTTTGAAGAAGTACTTTGGGGGATGATTTCCGCTCAAAAAAGTCAGTGAAAAGGAGTAAAGGGGTCAAGTAAAAGGAAGTTGAAAGATAATTGAAACCAGCAGCATACCCGTACAATCAACAAACGCCATTAACAAAGGAACATAGCTCTTACCTGCCCTGCACTTTGATGTCAGAGATCGCGTAGAAATATCTGGACAGGTTGTTCTCATCCACCATGGTGGCTCCTGTGGCTGGCTTCAGCAACTTTATCCTCAGGTCAGTGATGGTAAAGAAGTCCCTCAGATTCTTGGTGGTATCCAGTTGGCCGTACAGAGAGGCCATGTTGTGTAGTCGAGGCCCGGCAAAGAGGGCAAAGCGGTCCTTTATCTCAAAACGTACGGTCTTGTCATTCTTCCACACGTAGCCTCTGGAGTAGTCCTCAGTGCAGATGATGTCCAGCAGGGTGCGCTGGGTGAGATCACTCACTGTTTTGGGTTCCATCGTAAATGCGTCAAGGCAGTCTGTGGCATAGAACTGGTACGGGGTCCAGGTACGGCCATAGTCGAGAGACTTTTCCAGCACCATCTGTTCAGGTCGGCCTGACTCAAAGGTCAGGACGATGTCATCAGTCAGCTCAATGGTCTTGTTCCATGACAGTGTGATGTTGACCTGCAGGGGCTTTGGATATTTCTTCCATGAGGTGGACTGCCAAAAAGTCGTGGGGTTGCGACCCTCAAAGTCAAACATCAACTCAGGAGGATGAGCCAGCTCCTCAGTGGTGGCATCACATTCATTGTTGCACATGTAAGGATTTTCCTGTCAAAAACAACAGACACAGATACACACACACGTCAATGCACGATGCAAAACCGGTGTATAACAAATCAAGTATTTGTGCCTGAATCAAAAAATGCTTTTAATTTAGCTTTCTTGGGTAGTAATACAGCTAAGCCACACTATGTGGAGTGAGGAGAAGATATTGCAATGTCATAAAATATAGTTGAATTTTAAGCCCGAATGAAAGAGCAATTATATAAGCATTTGTTCGTCGCAAGTAGCTCAGTGTAAATGTCTCTGCTTTGTGTCCAACTGCTGTTGGTCTGTGGCCTTGAAGTACTATTTCTGTGCCTTGTTGGCTTTTTCCCCCCCAACCTATCATTCTACCATTGTACTCAATGGGATTTTCAAGCCAATGCAGGTCACGGTGTATTTTGTAATCTGTGCAAGTAATGTTGGCCACAGAGCCACAGAGGACAGTGACCCTCTCATTAAGATGACACTGAATCCCATATTCTTGTTCAGTGTATTCAAACCTCATGCTGCCGCAACAAATTGCCAGTGTAATTGAAATTCCTGTGCGGTATTTCAGCTGAGATGGGAATGGAATCCAGATGAGTGTTTTATATGAAACACACAAAGGGACATGCATTTTTCATGGACCTACGTCTGCTCTCCGCCATATAGACATCCACCGGTTCCGAATGTGTGCGCGAGCTTGTTTGTGGGAGAGAAAGAGGAGATGAATATGTGTTTGTGTTTGTTTGTGAGAGGGATAGAGAGCACTGAATGTGTTTGCCTTTGTGTGCACATGCAGTGTGTGTGTGTGTGTGTTGGGGCGTGAATGGGAAAGGGAGAGAGAGCTGAAACCAAGCCAGAGAACACAAAACACACTCCAATTGACATTCCTCTCACCTCTGCTCTTGGAACAATGAGGTTAAGTGCTGATGAGATTCAGATCAACTGTAAAGCGGTTCAATAATAAGCAATCATCTGACATTCTACCCACAAAATTATCTAAAGGTGAGAACAGGGCTATCTGCAACATTACCCGCTTACATCTCCACTATTGCAGTGCATTCAACCCAGACTGCCACTTTGGCGAGTGAAGATCACAGGCAGGAATACTGATAAGCAGGCGCCATTACATTTGAAGAAAACACAATACGTCCTTTTTGTCTTTGAGTCCTAAATTATTCTCCAAATAATGATGTATTTGATGTGTTATCTTCCTCAAATAAACATGTAGGACTTTCTTGCTTTTTAGATACAGATTTCCACCGTCGATTTTTATTTCCTGCAGTTGCCATAGTATGCAATCTGCAACCTGCTCCTCAGTTATATGAGTGATAACTTTGCAATGAGGTAGAACAAGACACTTGTATAATAATTGTGGGTCACTAGGCCTGCTCAGCTGATTCAAACCAACGTTGCATGGTCCAATTCAGAGGGTAATAAGGGTTATGCTGCTAAGAAAGAGAGTGAGAGAAAAAAAAGAGTGGGAGGGAAAGGTTTTAGTAGGAGCATTCTGTTCCCCCACACACACATGCAGCTCTACAGGTCACAATGTGGCCTGGAAACAGAAACAAAGATGTCAAAGAGGGAGTTGAGCGGTAATAGGTAGTGTGGTAGCCTGTGTTGTTTTTGACAACCATCTTAGATTTAGCCTTAGTCTTAGTTTTTTGGACGAAAATGTTTATTAGTTTTAGTCACATTTTAGTCACTTCTAAATGTGATAGTTTTAGTCCAGTTTTAGTCGACGGAAACTCAAAAGGGTTTTAGTCTAGTTTGAGTCGAAAAAAGAAGTATAGTCTTTTAACAAATGTATTTAGGTCAATAAGTATTGGAGATTGTTGTTGTGCAGTGTCGCACATAAGTTGTGAAAATAGCAGCAGACCTATACACACACTGCAACACACTGTGTATATTATATATTGTGTATATTACTGTGTATACTGTGTGTATACAGTGTATACTACTCTCCTTTTACTCTATTTTATTGCATTTATTTTTATTATTATTATTATTATTTTTTTTTTAATAATGTCAACCTGTATTTTTATTTTATTCAAAAGCCCTACCAGGGACAAGTGTTGTGAATTAGCTTTAGCTAAAAACACTATGATGCATGCATCAGATGACTGTTCAAAATTGTCTATGTTTTTGTATCTGTCCCTATCTAAATAAACCTTAATAATAATAATACTGTGAGCTTGCAGATTGGCTATTATTACACACAGAGAGATGACCACACCGTCGCTGAATGTAAACATGGCTAAACATGCTGCTAAAGAAACACACACATAATGAATTGGCGTTAGCGTAAATAATCCATCTGTTTGTTGTTTGCTAACACGTTAGCATAAAGATCGCTAGCTTAAAATGCTAACGAGTCCACTTACATAAGTGTCGGGTTAGAAGAAGTACAGCCGCAGTTCAGTCCCTCTGTGTGATTCCTTAGGGATTCATTATCCATCGTCATTCAACGGTGAACACACACGCACACGCACACGCACACGCACACACACACACTGCAGAAGCAGTAGCGGGGTACGTGCATATTAAGTAGCCATGTGCTTTCTCCGTGACCGTCAGGTGATTGGCCGAAAAAACATAAATGTCATGCGTTTCAAACGTCTGACAGACCACCCACTGACATTTTCGTCCATTCTCGTCTCGTCAACGAAAACTCACACAAGCCTCGTCATGTTTTCGTCATCAAAGAGTCATGTTTATCTCATCCCCGTCTCGTTATCGTCATGAAAAAAAGTGGTGTCAACGAAAAGATTTCATCATCGTCATCGTTGACGAAAACAACACTGGTGGTAGCAGCCTGAGTTTAGCCATTGGGGCAATAAAGTTCTAACCTGGCTAATGCTAGAATGTATGTCAATGACGTCACAAGAGGTCACAAGAGGCGTGACCAATAAGCGTAGATGAAAATGGCTCTGTACACAATTGGATAGATTTTCAACTAATCAGACGGATCAGGATAATGCACGAGCGATGGAAAACATGCTTGCTGAGGTCTCTAGCATTGACGACTTTTGCCCAGGAAAGTCCCTTAAAACGGAAGCAACAGCCAAATCAGAAGATCTTCTGTGCCTGCCATGTGGGATATCCCAAAAAATCTGTCATTGTGTTAAGCCTACTTCTTTCATAAAAGGGGTTTGTGAATGGTTTCCCTTTTTTTTTTTTTTGAAGATTCTGAAGTGTCTGATGTGTCTGCAGAGTGAAATCAAATCGCTGGCAAATTCGACTGGCTAATAAACTGCTCTTGTGTCAACTGTTTAACTAAGATGTGTGCAGAAGCTCCTTATATTCCCTTTCTCTTGAACAGCCTTGGAGGTCTGTTCCAAGACCCTGACAATACGAGAGAGAGAGAGAGAGAGAGAGGGGGGGGTGGGAGGCAGGGAGCGAAATAGACTGAAAGAGAATGATTTCCCTATTGTCATGCAATAGTGTGAATTTTTCACTTATATTTGTTTCATTTGTTTTGATGTCGGTTGGTCTAGGCAGGGCAGTGGGGCGGCTGCCTTTGCATCTTCCGAAAACGGGAGCCTCGTTCTCAGACAATACCGAGAAGTGAGACCACAACATCCATGGCTAATGAGAACAACTATTTCCCAACTGAACTGTAAGAGTAAACAGAGGCTATAAAGAGAGAGAAATGCGCTTCATTCAGCCAGCATAAGAAGTGTTCAGAGACCAGAGGAAGGCGGTCATGAATTCAATCCATAATCATTCTTTCTGTGCCTGCCTCAAATTCAGGCCTTCAGGGAACAGATCATTCTAACAGAGGAGCCAGTCCTCATATGGGAGCTGGTTGGCTGGCTGACCCCCCCACCCACTGTTAATGACACTCAATAATGCAAAGGCAGTTTTCCAATTGAACATTAACTGACATGTACCATATTTACTTTCTCACAGTAAACTGCAGTATATACTGCCGTGCTTTCTTGCAGCGTGGTGAAGGTGAAATGACAGCAAAAGGGCAGGACCTTGTATTGGATTTCCTGTGGTGGTTATTTAACAACAAAAACATTTCCTTATGAAGATCAATATTTCTTCTCTGGTCATCTAAGACCCAGGGCTTCAGTTCTATGCCAAGGGGAACGTATTGAAGAACAATAAGCTCTCTCAGCTTGATCCCTTACCTGTGATCATGGCTCTGGGAGAGTGAAATGGTCAACAGAGAATTAGAGAAGGACAAGGGTTTTGTTCTAAAATGAGATATTGACTAAATGAACTATGTAACCTTCACAAACACACGTATGAAATACACCTCCATAGTATGCATGTTGTCATTTATTTTCTCATTTTTATTCATGCTTTTGAGTACATCACATAATTACTACACTTATCCAGATGTATTTAGTTTACATTTCTATATGTTCTATGAGGAGAACATTTAAGTATACTCTATATGTGTATGTATACATATTGAAATAACAAACTAACCCATAGCTAACCCAAATAGCTAACCCAAACCCTAACCCAATTGGCAAGTTAAATGTGGTTTTATAATAACGATAATAAAGCTGAACTTGTACAATTCATTTCAATGCTAAGTTGGTGTAACCTTGACAGTCTCTTATTGGCATTGCTAACGTCGTGTTTGCCACCATGGCTGCAGTGTAACCAAGCCCAGCCGGGTTCTATCAATGCTATATGATCCGTCCGGGGGCAGTGACTTAGTGCAGGAGGCCTGAGCGGCAAGTCTGCAGCTGGTCACAGCTAATGATGTCCCGATCTCTGCAGCCTATAAGGTCAATCCAATACCAGGGTGTCAGTGCAAGAGCAGTAGAACAAGAACAACAGAGAGAGAGAGAGAGAGAGAGACTTGAGCTTGGAATGTGAATACAAATGTCATTCACTGGAATATAAAGCAATCTGGATGCATGGCTCTTCAGATCATCAGAAAGGCTCAGGGGATATTATTATGTAAATTGATGGGCTTGTTCAATAGTTCATATATTTTCAGTTATGGGAATCAATGAGTCATGGCATAACAACACAATCGGTTGTACACAACACGACACAAAATGCACTGAATACATTCCACACAATTGGATAAATAAAAAATCTGCAAACACATACATATAGTAATAAAATAGCTTATTTTCTATGACACCCTCACACACACAGGCACACACACACACGGGCACACACACACACACACACACACACACACACACACACACACACACACACACACACACACACACACACACACTGATGTCAGGGAGGTGTTGAGATGAGTGACATATGGCCTATGAGATTGACAAAGCACAACCTACTGTTGATGTGCCTCCTGACACGAGGGCTGGCTTGGCAGATAAATTCTCAGGCCATTGACAGCTGCTGTTGAAGGATGGGGGGCAGGCGATCCAACTAATCAGTTTAGCTGACAGATTTGTGGACACGAGCTCAGATCACAGGATTGAACACAATTTCCCTACAGCAGCCAAACTCCCTTTGAATTAAATATTGTCATTACCTCTCATTACATTAATAATGCATTTTCGTTGTCTGTATATAAATACAATTCCTCATAGAAGAGGTTGCTTTGAGACAGATTTGTTTGATGAATGCTTGCTGAACTAATTTGGCTTGGAGGAAACCCTTTTTAGGGAAGGAATAAATATATTGCACCATCAGTTTCCAAACAGAAACTTATGATGTTTATGTTTGGTGTCAACAGAGAATCGCACAATATAAAGAGATCATTTTGTAAATAAATAACACAGCAGGTTAGTCTGAGGACACAGCACTGGTATTTATACAGTTTGTTAGTATGTTGCAAAAAATTATACAAAGTTTAAAGTCTATTTTTCAAAAGTGTACACCAGCTTTCTTAAAAACGACACATGCACACCTTAAATACATATGGATGTGTTTTTAAGACGTGAAATAATGTCATGTATTTCATGATTTAAAATAGGATGTCAAACATTAATTTATACAGTTCATTGTTTGGCATAAGAGCGGATATTACAAACTTTAAAGCACATTGCTTTAATTTGATATTTATAACATTAAATGCATTTGACTTATGTGATAAATATTATTTGAATTACGAGAAGCTGAGGGATAATATAAATGTAATGTGTCTGAAGTTTTATTTTGGTTTTAATGTCATCGCTATCACTAACACAGTTGGAGGGGGCAAAGGCCACTGTTTTATTATCTTCACCATGAAAGTAAAAGTAAATGGGAAGCCTGTGGCAGAGTGGAAATGGAATTGTGATTGTAACTGGAGGGTTGCTGGTTTGAATCCTCATTGCTCATTGTAAAATTGGACACCCTTAATTGAACCCAGCCAGGGGGGGGGACCACATCCAGTGTATTCCTATTACTCGTCCCAAGCCTGAATAAATGGAGGGTTGTGTCAGAAAGGGCACAAAAAAAAAATGTCTGCCAAATAAAATATAAGGATAATCTTCTTTGGCATGAAAGGAAAGGACAAGTTCCATCAATCCCTTGAGGCAATAAATCAAATAATTTCACATTTCATTAAACTGTCTTAATTGTGATGGGTGTGTTTCTGTAAGGTAATCCTGCAATGTAAAAGTACGGTCATATAACTATAATGAGTCTGTGACCTGTTTGTACAGTTACTTGATAGTGTTATGCTGAGCCCTCTGCAACTCAGCCCCTGCGGCTATGAAAGAAACTCTCCCTCTGGAACTGAGGTGTTGCTGGGATTAATTATCACATCATGAGGCTCAGCCTTACCCCACCTGCCACACAACACCTACAGACCTGTGTCGCTGGCCCAACCTCCCCTCCATCACACCTCCAGATGACCACCACCTATTCTTGGGAGGAGGGAAGAAGTTGACTACGGCTTGGTGATATAATTTGAGCTCCAAGTTGGTTTTTCAGGGAGATAATACTTGAAAATGACAATGATTTGAGCTGAAGCACCACTTGACCAAACCACAAGATGCCCATCACAGAACACAATACAGGTGTAAAATACAGACTCTCTTTGGCCTGCACTCACACAGAACTTTGATATGACTTCAGGATGATATGTTTGTGGTGATACACAGATGGCAGGCCCAAAATGATATCAAAGAAGATCTAGGTTTGCTTTTTTAGAGGAGGAAATGGTCAAGTGTATCGTGAAACACAGAGGCTGGCCGCTGATCCTTTCAGCTTGGTATAAACCTTGACGGAAGAGACAGCGGAGATGAGCCATGGTGAGATATTGGAAGACTCAGAGCTTTGGCAGAAACTCAATAGAGCTTTAATAACCGACAGTCAGGGCCAGAGTGGCTCACAACAGAGCCGTGCTTTTCATTCCCCTGACCTTCAGAGACATGAAGGACAGCAGGATTGCACATCTGACCCGTGAGTGCTCCATCATATTGTGAGGTTGGTGGGTTATGGCTGTCAGAGATATGATAGCAGATAATGGCAATTCAATATCAAGAAACATCATTGTACATGAGATCCTGATAACCTAAATGGTCAGTACATGTGAGCAGCAGCTTCAACATCCATCATCTATGTCTTTACTACTGCTTGCAGATATTTCCAAATTGGGTGTACTGATTACTGTTGATGAACAATGCAGAGGATGCTGGTGTTTGAAAGAAATAAATAAAAATAAATGAAAATAAATACTGCATACCTTCCCTGTCATTCCAGGCAATGGCTTAACAATTAAGGTGGATTTTCAAAATGAATAAGCTTAATGTGCTTGAGCAATTTAATTTTTCATGTGTTTCAAAGTGAACTAAAACAGAAATGTATGTTTTTTTTTGTCTTCTTCTTATTCTTTGTTTGGGTTTTTTTCTTCTTCTTCTTTGTTTGGGTTGACAAAGACTCAGAGTTTATGTTTGGTCAGTGTAGAGAATTGAATGGATGGACCTGTCCAGAGTGTACCCGTCTTTCACCCTATGTCAACTGGGATACCAAGAGTATTTAGCCACCAGCTATAGAATTTAGTGGAGGCTGTGCGCTTAGAGATGCAGCCGTGTTCTGCTGTTGATACCGTTTTCATTTTGAATCCCTCATGACTAACAAGACATAAGGAATTGGTCAAGAAGAAGATGAGGGCTAACTACTAAAACAACTAAAAGACAAAGTTTTTTCAATTTACAGTGTATTGGCAATCTGAATGGCTAATGTGAGTCCATGTTTCCCTTAGCAACACCTGGCCAGAAGTTAAGGAGCTGGTTTATTTTAGTACATATAGTCCAATAAAGTTCAACTGTTTACAACAGAGTGAAGCACCAAATATGATCACAGCTTGGTCTAAAAACAGTTTGCAATTCTTGCCTCTTGAACTAAAAATCACGAATCCTCTGTTTTTTTGCAAAGACATGAGCGTGTCTCTTTCTGTGAAACCCATGAGGCATTTGCATCCGGTGGTTAAATAAATAGCACATCAGAGGCGGCTGACGTGATGGCCCTAACTTCCTATTGACCCAGATGTCACATCAAAACAAAAACACAAACTTCTCCCCCGTGCTCATGTTACCATTTGCCACATGCCAAGCCCTCCGCCCTTTGGAACGTAGCCCTTGCTAACGCAGTCCCTTTGAGGACTGTAGGACAGCCAGTCTGGCCTTTTGAAGTGCACTGCTTGGCAAATCAACCGCTCCACGATCCAGGGCCACAGCCTTCCTTAGGATTCACGGGGTGTCCGCAGATGAGGGAATACGTAATACACATTAATTAACACCTGGCCTCATTATCTATCCCATGTGGCAGAGTCTCACTGGGGTACATTTAATACTGCCATATTATCATGGGGAATGGCGATGGTGAGCTTGTGCACATTTGATTTAGTTTGTGAAATTCTCTCTTTTCTGTATTTATTTCTGTGTATAGAGAACTGCAACATTTGCTTGTGTATTTGTGTATGTTTATCTATAATTGTGCATACCTGTACATGTTCTCAGAGTGTGGGTTGAGACAGAGCTTGGGTGTGTGAAAGATTTAGATTCCCTTTGATGTCAGCATTCAATAAAAAGCTTTAACATTGCTGGGATGAAAGGATGTTTAATTCTCTCTCTATTCCAATGCAGCTACTGGATGAAACGTCTATAGCCTGTGTGTGTAGAAAAACAAATGATATTGATCCTGTCAAGATACTTTGGACACAATGCTTATTTCAGGTTTGTATTTGTGTCTTATGCAAACACATCAGAAGAATTGCCAGGTTTTTTTTGGCTTTAGATCATTGGTTCTCAAAGTGCGGCCTGGGGACCAATGGCGGCCCACAGAAACATTTCTGGCGGCCCGCAATGAATAACAGTTGATAGTTTTAATCCAGGAGCTACTAAGCTTGTTAAATGTTTATTGGACATTACTGGATACAGACCAATAAGTGTTAACAAAAATACTGGGTATTTACCTGGTTTCTATATGGTGAATTTTAGTGTATTATTGGGTTATAAGCTGGTAATAAGCAGGTAGCTACAGCTACCAATTACTAGCTATTTACCCAGTAAATACCAAGTAACAGAAATGTGTTACTTGGTATTAACCTGTAATTAGAATGTAAGAAAAATGGCCAAAATACTGGATAATTACCCAGTAAATTATAAAGCGTTATTATATTAATGCTTAAATTACATTATATTAACGCTTATATTACAATCTGGTCATTAAAATGATTACAAATGGGATTTCTTTCTGTTTTTTCCCTTTGGTGGCCCTCAGTCCAATGTTGGGTTCCTAAATTGGCCCTCAGGTATCAAAACTTTGAGAACCCCTGCTTTAGATGTATTAAATATATAGAGAGATCCCGGATTCAGAGATACATTAACCCAGCTCATGCAATCAACTTCAACTTCAAAAGTATTTTTTCAAAAAGTATTTTTTAGCATTACATGGGCACCAATCTCTCATGCCTCTGCATTAATCACGGAGCTAGAGCTGAGAGGCAATTAGCTTCACTTGGAAGCAAAGAGAAAGCATTAGTTTCCCTCACAACCAAATGAAATAAAAGCCTTTCCACACCTACAAACTTTTTTTCTTTTTATCTTCACACACAGTGATGTACAGCGTACATGTATCGGCAGGGAATTGTACATGAAACACGTACTTGCTTCCGTTAACAGCCATCTGAAAAGCAGCCCAAGCATTATTTCTCAGCATTATTTTTGACACGTTGGACCTATTTTTTAACAACCTTGGATACATGTCCATATCTTGCACTGCATCGTATACCGTGTGTGTTTGTATTTGCCACCTGTTTAGGACCTTTTCTGGCATAAAGGTTGACCTTGTATGAGGAACTGGTAAAGTTTGGGGCAAGATTTGAATTGTGGTTTGGTTAAGATTAGGGCTAGACAATAACTTGTGCCATAAGAACACATCCCTGTGTGTGTGTATGTGTGTGTAAAATATGCTGTTAAAAACACATTTGAGTACAAAACTATCTTTGGGTGAACATTTTGACCTTGTAAGGACATTTTAGCTGGTCCTCACAACTCAACAGCACTCCATTTCTCTGGATGTCTCATTCCCCCAAAAATAGACCAATTCAACTTTTGTCTTTGAATTATTGATTATGACTTTTTCTGGTTATATATAAGCAGCTTTAAAACATTAAAACCAGTCACTGAGGGACTCAGAGTGTTCCAGGGACACAGACTATGTGCACTGACTAATCAGATGCAGAGGTCATTACAGGGAAATTGATAGAAACTGGGATGAAAGAGTGACATAAAGAATGAGATGGTGTGAGAGTGGAATTGCTGCATTGTTCATCAGTGTGTTAGCTCACAGTGTGTCAACACCCCCTCAATCTTTTCATCCTGCATAGTTATTAGAGGCTTTTATTAATTTGAAATGCCATAGAGAGGGAATAAAGCACTAGTGAAATGTCACCTTTTCATCGAGCATGATACAATCATGCCTACAACCATTTTCCCCCTCTGTACTTCCATCCCTGTGTTGAGTCTACTCTCCTCTGCTGCACAGTCTCTTTCACTCTTTCTCAGTGATCAATATAGGCCTGACAACATGATGGCTGGGTTTCCTGAGGGGAGCTGGGTGTCATCTCACTACTGTTTCTCTATTTTAAATCACGACTCTATTTTAAGTCATGACTCTTTAACGCATCTCTGCATTTCATAAAATAAATGAATACAAAAACTATGGAATTTTAGTGTAGCTTTGAAGGCCTGGTGTGTTGGTGAAATAAAAAAAAGGGTTAGGGTTAGGGTTAGGGTTAGGGTTAGGTCTCGTGATAATTTATCGCTGTTGTTATCGATGTTAATTTCCCTACCCACTCTAAAGGCCATATCCTAGATCTCGTCTGCTGCTCTGGCATCACTTCCTCTAACTCAGGGGTCTGCAACCTGCGGCTCTAGAGCCACATGTGGCTCTTCAGCCACTCTGCAGTGGCTCCTTGTAGCTTTAGAGATCAAGGCGACAAATAAAAGTGTTTTAATATCTTGTGCAACATCCAACGTCGACGTAAAATTCAATATTCGGTACATGTTTGGATGCGTCCCGTCCATCTTTGGATCCAGGCTTTTTCTCGAGCACGAACAACATACAATCCAAATATTTGCTTCATTTATTTCAAAGTGGGTTCATTTTAATTTCTTTAGTTTGCCACAAACAATGAAACAATGGAAGAACCAGGTCTACGGGTTCAAGAGGTTGGGTATAAACTGAACATGTTGTAGTTCTTAAATGTCATAAATGAAAGAGACTATTACTATTGTGTATAGTTTGTCTGTATAATAAACTTTATACGTGTTATTATCTCCATCTTGTGTGTTTTTTGTGGCTCCAAATGAATTTTATTTGGGTGGAGAGACGACAAAATGGCTCTTTTCATCCTAAAGGTTGCAGACCCCTGATCTAACTGTTCTGCTGATGACCTTCCCATTTCTGATCACTTGTTAATATCTTTTAACGCTACCTTAACACTAATGAAAGTTAAGCAGTCTCGGCTTATTTCTTTTTCGAAACATCGAAAATATTAATTTAGCAGATCTCACCACAGGCATTAACAGCCTCCCCAGCCTCAGTTTTTCATCCACTCCTGATCGACTGATTACCCAATTATAATCTTGGCCTCCATTCCCTGCTGAATTCACTTGCTCCTGTTAAAACTCGGGCTGTGTCATTCACCAACTCTGCTCCCTGGTTCACACCCCATCGACGACAACTCAAAGCCAAGGGACGTCAACTAGAGCGGCTCTAATCAAATGTATCATACCCACATTTGTCTCTATAAAGACACCATCTCCTCAGTTAAATCTCAATACTATGCCGGTTTGATCCTATGGACCAAGGAAATAAGAAAACGTATACATTTTTAGAAAATCTGAGAACTTGTAATAAGTAATTGGTTAATCGTTAAACGTCATATATAATGATTATTATAAATATGGACTTGGACTTAGAATTAATCATAAAAACATGCCTACCTCAACCGAAAATGCAAACTGACTGCTGCTGAATGGATGACATCATGATATCATGATAAGTTGACTGAATCTATACTCCCTGACTTAATTTGAATCAAAACTGCCTTGACTTTATAAATATAATATATAACAAAGTAGGAAAACACAATATCAAAGAATATCAAGGTCTGCAATACCATGCAGCTGATTATATATCAGTGAAAATAGACTGACCTACAGACACATTTTTTTTTACAAAGATAGTTTTTTCAATTCTGATAAACCTGTATTTAAAAGGGTAAGAGAATGTGTGAGGATTAAAAAAATAAAAATAAATAAACCTGTCACCTGTCACAGATACCAGGGAATAACTCAAGACACACACATCTCTACGTGTCAAGTGCTCACCCTATATGGAGCGTCTAACCTCCACATGTTCGACCAAGGCGTGGATATTATGCATCATCAGCTGACGGAAAAAACAAGGGAGGGAAGGAAATTAAAAAGCAAAAGAGGTGGCAGATGACTGAAAGAATCCCCCCCCCCCCCCCCCCCTCCCCCGCCACAGTCAGGGGACATGTTGCATGTCATCTCAGTGTCTCAGTACGCAGTGGTGCGGCTATGATGTGCCAGGCAGGGCCACTTCACTACAGAGTCAAGGGCACTGGGGTGACAGGAAGCTAAACGCTCCAACTGTTCCCTGTCTCCAGACAAATACATGGCTGAGTGAATTTTTTACGCCTGAAGAGGGAAAGGTACAGAGATCAAAAAGGGGCAGTGGCAGTTTTAAGGTTTGACCTCTGAACTTGTTTGGTTATTTCAGCGCCTACACATTGACACACTCTATTCAAGATAGTGATGATGCTCAAACTGGTTAGTCACTGATACAAGCTGTGTCAGAGACTCACTAGATAGTAGGCTCTACTAAGGCTGGGAGATGTGGCTGAAAAATAATATATTGATATTTTCATATATCACATATGGCAAACACACGGAGTGGGGCCATGTCCATGCTGTTCGCCATCCATTTTGCATGTTTCTGCATTTTTCAATTCCCGCAGGTTGAAAAGAGCTGGTTTGATGAGAGCTGGTTTACTTGTGTGCGACCCCTCGCTTGGTCAGACAGTCTCACAGTTTCATCTTTATCTGCTAAAATAACGCTATCGCCGCATTGACCTTATATGCGTGTCGTGCCATGAAGCACGTGCCATGTGTTTCTCGCAAAAACCTGATTATGAGAACTCCGGGTTGGCGGCCCCGATCTTACTAGGCTGATTTTTCCGTGACCTGGCAGTAGAAGGGAGTGGACACTTTTCACACCCATTTTTCCTGCAACAATTCATTTAATCATCACGCGGCGTAGTGGTTCACGCTCTTGCCTTTGCAGCAAGAAGACCCGGGTTCCAACCCCCGGTTGGAACAAGGGCCTTTCTGCAAGGAGTTTGCATGTTCTCCCCATGTGTGCATGGGTTTTCTCTGGGTTCTCCGGCTTCCTCCCACAGTCCAAAAACACGAGATATGGGGATTGGGTGAATTAGTCACTCTAAATTGACCGTATAGGTGTGAGAGTGTGAGAGAATGGTATGTGGCCCTGCGATGGTGTACCCCACCTATCGCCCAATGTCAGCTGAGATGGGCACAGCACCCCCCCGCAACCCTCCAGTGGAGGATAAAGCGGAAGATAATGGATGGATGTTTATAACATTAAATACATACTGTAGCTGTGTAATAAAGGCTTAAAAAAAGAACAGACATGTATGTTTTCTGTAGATGCAAACAAATGAGACAAAAACAACTAAAGAGGCCAATGACCTGTTGTGGGGTGTGTATATGTATATGTATATATATATATATAATTAAATCATCACCAACAGCCTTTTCCTGACTGTAATTACATTATCTTAAACCTGACAACATGAGCGATGCAGGACTCCGACTGCCCTGTGTGCTTTCAAACCTTTACAAGACTGGAAAGAAATGTTGGCAGCAAGCTCACTCCAGGCAGCAATTACATTTCCTTTAAAAAACTAAGTGAGTTATTACTTTACAAACACATTTCCTATCGGCAGTAGAGTTGACTCAGTAGCCATTCTGCAGATTTGCTGTTTATGCCCCCGAACTCTCAGGCAATGCAGCAAAGGTTACTTCCCCTTCCTTTAGTCTGGAATCTGGTTTCTCACTTTCTTAATTCTATTACATCAGTTCTAGTGAGCACGGAAGACGAACATTGAAAGTTTACAATGGCTCCTGTCATTGCCAGCAAAGATAAGTCTGCTGCATTGACTGTCAATAACTTCGCAGTCTCCGAGCAGCTTAGCGGGAGCTCTCATCTTGTCTTTCCTCCCTAAGCCTCGGAGGGGGGGCCTTGTGGTGAACTGACAGCCACAACCCCTTTTATCCCATTCTGAGAGAACTGAATAAAGTCGAGCAGAATAAAAAAAGGACTCTGCCCAATAACATTTTAGAGGAACTGGAATAAATGCAATCACTGAATCAGCTTCACAGATGTTTATATACAATTGCCAACAAAACACAGATGAATCAGCGTGTCTGCAGATACTATGGAGCAGTATCTGTGGGCCGCCGACTCCTGACTCAAAGCTCACATTCATTCATTTAGATCAATAGCCAGACCACTGAGGATACTGTGTGAGGACAGAATGTCTCTTAGCTTTCCTTTCTAAGATTCTCCCTGCTGCTTTTAAAACCACCCAAAACACTGCGATGAAAATGTTCCAACCACTAGTGAGTCATTTAAACACTGACCGTGTCTGTCTAACAGGCATGCATATTTACCATTTACCACAAATGGTTCTGTTTCTCTGAAGCACATGACAGATGATTCCCTCGATGATTATGTCAATGATATCAAATTCTCCTTTTGAGAACTGCTATTAAAATCATAAAAGACAACGTGATTATAGAGAAAAAAGACGTGGACTAAAAGTGTTTTCACTCCAAAAAAAAAGTATCATGGGAGGTTTTAGTTGTTAATGTTGTGCTGATATAACAATAGAAAGACAGAAACAGAAGCACACTGAAATTCCTATCTATCAAACATAAGGAGAAAGCGCCTACAAAAGAGACTACAAACTAAAACAACCAATGCCTCAGCTGAAGGTGTAGAGAGCAGAAGATAAGGCACATCCAATAGAGCAGGGGTCTGAACCTCAAATGTGTAAATCTATATGTGTTGGTAAGAAAAGTTTTCATGCCAACACATTCTGAAGAGCCCCTGAAGGTCTGCAGCTTAAAATAAGAACATGACTTACCCCCCAGTCGCCCTTTATCCTAAACCATCTTTATCATTTGTCCTAAACCCTCAAGAGAGCATGCCACGAAATTTTAATTAACACCAAAATACCTCAGCCATATCAACCAAAGACAAGACTATGTCAAACCTTAAGATGTCAAATATGCACTCGTGAGCACGGATTGGACAACATGAAAGACTCCAGAGGAAACCGATTGGACCAGACCCCACAAACTGTAGGCAACGTAGGGATCGACCGAAGCTCATTTTGCACGCTCCTCTCATCTCGCAACAAAGTGTCAGGAAGCACTGGTGGAAAAGGTCAGTGGTGTCAGTCTGTCTGTGTGCAGGCCCAGAAGGGAAACACATCACAAGTGTGTGCAGGAGGGGACTGTGTTCCTCATCAGCTCCACAAATATACGTCAGAGGTGATAGATATACTCGCCGTCACGTGCAGAGACATCTGAATGTGAGTATCGGCTGTAGGTCAGTGTTTTGTGAACCTGTGCAACCTGCATACGTCATGTCAAAGTCTGATTTAATTAGTCGTGAAAACATTAACACAACGTAACTGGAAATTACATTTCTTTTTAAACTCATGGATCGTCTTCGATCAACTGCTGTTTTGCATTGTCGATTAGATGAAATTTGGAATAGATTACATTAGGTCAGCAGAGTTGAGAAGAGTAGGGTAGATTGCATTAGGTCATGTTAGATTAAATTAAATCAGGTCGGATTAGATTAAATTTGATTAGGTCAGATTAGAGTAGAGTAGATAAGATTAGGTCAAATCAAATTAAATTGCATTAAATGAGATTGAATTGGATTCAAGTTGTAGATACAAATGTATCCATACAGTTATTTTTCTGATGAAGGATCTTTGGTTATGATTCATTTATAAAATTAGACCTTATCATTTATGGGATAAGGATAGGAAACTGTAAGGAGAACGCTAAGATTTGCATTTAGCACTAAATGGATAATGTCTTTAGTCAAAGCAGAGTTGGTGACTGATTATCATTTTACTTTACACCTGCAGCAACATCTTCCGTCAAAATGTCAAAGTCTTAAATCAGCCTCAGGGTAAGTGTAGGTGGGGTCTGTATTAGGCCTGAGCGAAAATAAACATTTCTTCAATAGCAATCTGACAAAATATCAATAGACTGATGTGATATTGGTGTGTTGCACAAACACACTTTGAAGAATAAGAAATAATTGGAGATGAGCATTCACCGTTAACAAAGATGAAGTATATGAATAATGTATTCATTTATAACTCAATTAAGGTGAATAACATTAATAACTGGTTAGTTAAAACATCAATTAACTGTTCACGTGTGCTTAAAACAGCATTAAGTAATGTTAATTAATGTACCCTTATTGTAAAGTGACACCAAAATGAAGGTGCCATTTTTAAAGTAACTGCATATAAAGCTTTATCTCTGAATAATTGAAAAGGCAGTTCTTGTGACAGATACACTGACATGTAGTGAAGCATTTGTCCAACCTCTTCAGCTCTTTGTTTATCTTGTTTTATGTTCCTTGTCTTATGTAAATGTTGTGTATTCATGATAATCTGGGCTGATAAAGGTTTTTTTTCCTCTCCATTGTTTTGATATAAAACTTGACAGAATGTCACGCACCACTGGAGACCGGGCTCTTTTTTTCCTCATCCTACAGTGGCATTAAAATGTCTCAGTGCCATCTGGAGCCGTGCAAACACAAACTCTCTGTTTTTTAAAGATGCTTATTTTAATTGGTAAATATTCACTTTTGCAGGCGCTCTCAGCGGGCGGGTGCACAGGACTTTTAATAAAGCACTTTGAAGCCTATGGTGTTCTCACCGCTTTCATTGAGCGTCATTCCAAACAAATGCTACCTGGGGTTGAACTGTTGACAATAGTTAATAAGGGCCAGTGGAACATGATGCTGAACAATGCAGTGAACATGCAGCGCACAACAACTCTGCCAGTACCATTACCCTGCCATTGTTAACTGTGTTATCTTTCCCCTGACTCTGTTTGTTGTGTCTTGCGCAGTTATTTGTGGATGTTGATCGAGCGTGTGCAGTTATTTGTTGCATTTGAGAATGTGAATTTAGTTATTTATAAAAAATAAATGTATTTTACAAAAGTGTATGCTGTCATTTATAAAAACTGTACTGTACAAATAGAGTTGGGTTTGGTGACTAAGTTCTAATATTTTCTCAATATTTGACCAAAAAAAAAAAAAAAATATTTGGGCTGCTTTTCTCCAAAGTCTGTAAAAGGAAGAGGAAATTACATATAAATACTAAAAACATTTCATACAAAGCAAAGGAAAGGGAGCTCTTATTTTGACAATATTACGTCTTTTTTGGGCAACAATATAAAATCTGTCTCCTTCCCCCCCATCCTCCAACACCCATGTTGCCACGCGCATCTCGGAATGTCTGGCAGACATTTCCACTTGGACAACTGCTCATCATCTCAAGCTCAACCTTAGTAAAACTGAACTTCTCTTCATCCCGGGAAAAAACTGCCCTCACATGGACCTGTTGGTCACTGTTGAAGACGTCGCTGTATCGCCATCATCAACTGCAAAGAATCTGGGTGTAATCCTCGACTACGGACTTTCCTGCACCCCCAACACCATCGCGGTAGCCCGATCCTGCAGATTTGCCCTCTACAACATCCGAAGGATCCGGCCCCTCCTCCCAAAGTAAGCAACGCAACTCCTGGTTCAATCCCTGGTCATCTCCCGCCTCGACTACTGCAACTCGCTATTGGCTGGACTCCCTGCCTCTGCGACTATACCGTTGCAACGTATCCAGAACGCTGCAGTGCGCCTCGTTTTCAATCTACCCAAATTCTCCCATGTGACCCCCCTCCTCCGTGACCTCCACTGGCTTCCTGTTGCGGCCCGCATCAGATTTAAGACCATGGTGCTGGCCTTCAAAGCCATCAACCGAACTGCACCAGTCTACCTCCAAACACTGATCAGACCACACACCCCAGCTTGAGCCGGCCGTCTGGTACCGCCATCCCTGAGAGCAAACAAAGGCCGCTCAACGAAGTCCCGACTCTTTTCTGCCCTGGCACCTCAGTGGTGGAACGAACTTTCCGACCAACATCAGGACAGCAGATTCGCTCGCCATCTTTCGCAAAAGACTCAAGACTCACTTGTTCAGACTTCACCTCGACCCTACATAGCACTAACCTAAAGTACTAATAGGTTCCTACCTTCAGCACTTGTATCATAGCACTTATGGAAAGTTCCTTTCTTGTGACAAATGTACTTATTGTAAGTCGCTTTGGACAAAAGCATCTGCCAAATGCCCTAAATGTAGATGTAAATGTTCCAAGGAAAGCACAACTTTACTAAATTATTTTTGCAGGTGTTTTCTCCTTTGCTTCATATCATGGCAAGAAAAACAACAAGGAAAACATCAATACAGTGGAAAGCACACACACACACACACACACACACACACACACACATGGCATGGCATAACAACACAACCGAACACAACACGACACAAAATGCACTGAATACATTCCACACAATTGGATAAATAAAAAATCTGCAAACACATACATATAGTAATAAAATAGCTTATTTTCTATGACACCCTCACACACACGGGCACACCACACACACACACACACACACACACACACACACACACACACACACACACACACACACACACACACACACACACACACACACACACACACACGTTCCTCTGTGACCTGTTGTATGTATGCAAGCTGTTTCATGTCTGTGTGAATGTGTCCACACACATATACAGCATTTTGACTGTGTTCAGACCTGTATCATTTTAGTGAGTATATATATCTGATTAGATCCGGTTGTGTGTCTGTGTGCATTAATCTCCGCTGTTGTCTTGTATGTACTGTTCTCTATCCCTGACCCAGTACGCTGTGAGATCTTGCCCACAGCCTCATTTGTCTCCATCAGGGGAACAGGCGAGGTTACGACTCACCAAAGCGCAGTATGTTTCTGGCGGATCTCCACACGTGATATTCGGGGGGTCGAGGGCCACTCGCAGGTACTTTGTCATGTCAGTGGCTTCCGGCTGACAGGCCATGTAGTCCCACGCCAGGCCCTCCTCCGTATAGATCTGGGACTTGCAAACGTCATAGTGCCCCCAGGCCGCTGGGTAATGTTGCATGGTATGCGCCATGCTGGTGCAGACAGCTTGTAGAGTGAACAATATGGGCCAAAGCATCGTTGATCTCTTTCTGTACGGTTTCTCTAGAATTCTTCTTTTCTTTTTGTGAACCTTAACAGCTGCTGCTTTGTCACAGAAACAGCGATACTAGTTTCTAAATGAACTGCAGCTTTGAACGGTGAAGTGAAGGGTTTGGCTTCATGTTGCTACTTATGTTTCAGCAGCTTCAAGCAACGATTAGCATTTCCCCATTCGTTTATTTTGTCTCTGCTACCACTTCTGCTTGGCCGATGAGGTGTGTCCACCAGTAAGCCTCTCTGTAATAGTTGAGTCCTGATGACGGGGGTCAACTGACGGTCAAATGAGATGAGAAGAGAGGAGTGACACTCCTCATAAGTCAGCGGTTGTCAGGCGCCTCAGCTTGATCTCCCGTTAATTGAGGTTTTTGGCCACAAGCGACATCCTAGACGTAAAAGAGAAAGACAGTTTGGTGAATAAAGTGCAACACATGAACACAGCAAAAACATTTGACACAGAATTAAAATGTTGGTTTAGTGCGAGGGCACTGAGGTGGATAATAATAAGTGCATCTCAGTTAGAGGTGGGCAAGAGTATATCGTCTAAGACAGGGGTTCTCAAAGTTTTGATACCTGAGGGCCAATTTAGGAACCCAACATTGGACTGAGGGCCGCCAAAGGAAAAAAAACAGAAACAAATCCCATTTGTACTCATTTTAATGACCAGATTGCAGTTCTACAGTTTAGCGTTAAGTAATATAAGCGTTAAGAAAATGTAATTTAAGCATTAATATAATAACGCTTTATAATTTACTGGGTAATTACCCAGTATTTTGGCCATTTTTCTTACCTTCTAATTACAGGTTAATACCAAGTAACACATTTCTGTTACCATATATTTACTGGGTAGAACCAATGGTCTAAGAACATGGTTCTCAAACTGTGGTTCGTATACCACCAGCTGAGCAGTTTTGAGAGCATATTACAACAAACAAAAAACGACAAACTAAAATAAATGATATAACGATTATTAGATTTCACTATACCAGTGTGTGAGGTATATTTGAGGAAGAGGAGGATGATGAGAGAGCAAATGCTCTTATTGGGAATAAATCCTGCCTCCTGTGAAAAGTCTGTAGCTGACTTTGCTCGACCTATTTACACCACTGTATTTTAAAATGGGTGATAACGGTGTTCCTTTTGTCAGGTGGGACTGAATAATACGTTTGAGAACCGCAGATCTAGGCTAATATCCTGATTGTTGTTCTAAAGATATGCAAAAAGAGATGAAAACACACACTGAAACTCCACACATATCCCTGAACGTGTGCAGCAGTGAGCAGGATTCAGTGTCACATGACCATTAGTGGGGCTTACTCGATCACATGACCTCTCGATGGCATCCTTCCTGCCACAAAAATGCGATGTGCGTGGCTGTACTAATAGGGAGAAGAGATGGAGACACCAGCCCTGACAACTAGGTCTTTGAAATAGCTTTATGAGTTGCTCTTGCTTGCATACACATACTCATACACAAGTTCACACTTAATATGTATCCCTCTATAATTACCTTGTGAAAATGACTGTATACAATTCAAACCAAGCTTGTTCTGTGAGGCCTAATCTCCATTCGATATTCATACAAAAAGGCTCATTTCCATGTGTCGAGTTGCTCCGTCTAACTTATTGCTTTTGTTCCCCTGACTCTTGCTCTTCTGTTTGTCCCAAAGCCGTCAGAGGCATTTGGGGGGAATATTAAAGTCAAATTGGGAGACAGAAATGGTCTATTTGAGGGATTGTACGTTTCTCAGAGCTATCACAACCCATCAGTCACATGGCCTAACTCGTGGGATAATGGCGCCTGGCAGCAGTCAGTGGAGACTGGCAACATCTTAAGCCCAATTTATACTCCTGCGTAAAGTGCTCTGCGTAGGTTACGCAGAGCCTCTGCGTCGTCTCCCACTGCACGAAATATTTTTTAAGTGTCCGTCACTCCGTCAAGGGACAACGGAGACGGCAAGAGCTGCGATTGGTCCTCAGGACAGGCCGAGATGACGCTGCTCTGTGCCGGCTCACAGTGAGCACCCGAGTGTCCACAGAGGCGGAGCTGATACCCGCCGAGAACGCCGCTGCCAAACTATAAATACGTCACATCTTAACACACACAGCACATGTTTAGACTCTAAATGGCCAGTTTCTCACCTCAAATTATCTTAAAACTGCGTTACGTGACACAGAAAAGTGAGAAACGGCCACAACAACAGTCTTTCTCTCTCGACGCCATTGCTCACTGTAGCCAGAAGCACAACAAACTTGCGCAGCGACCCCCTACTGATCGGGCGGGAAATTGCAGCGCGTGTCCGTCACCACGACGCAGAAGTATGAAGGTTCGAGTCGTCTCCGTGGTGACGCAGTCGGATAACACATTAACGCAGTCGGAGAAGTATAATGTGGCCTTTAGTGTCTGCGGTGAAAATGACGTGTGCATAGATAAAAGAAGTAGCTACGTGTATATACAGCTGTCACACATGCAGTAATGACAGTGTAAATAGAAGTTAAGATACAGACAATGGGCTCATATGGCCCCGAGGTTTCAGGTCAGCAGCTTTGGTCTACTCCCTTCAGGCAACAGCGCCCCCTCCCCCCCTGCCAGGTGAGTGGCAGCCACTGCTGACATATAAATTTTCCAGTCACCTGGTGTCTGAAGCCTGTGGTGAAACTTTTATGTTCAAAGGAAAGAGCTGTGTTTGGATTTGTGTCAGAAGATTTTTTATTGGCAAAAAATTCAAGTAAAATTACATTAATGAACGAGAGGGCCATTAATAAAAATTACATGATGTGATGTTAAAGATTTGGATCAAAAAGCTTTTGAAAAACAAACTCTTCATTGATGCAGCACTGTGACGGCGAACACATGCAGGCAGGTTCCGGTGCTCCCTGCTGATACGGTGGGGCATTAAAACTGAACGCGTTTTTGACCACATCTAAGGTAATTACTACCTTCCCTCTCCCAACCTTATGGCCACCTTTAAAAATGACTCCAGGCCTGAATACATTACAACTGTAATGAAAGAGCGTTGTACGAGTCACAGAAAATGATCCGTGCTGTTATTCAGACCTGGCAGAAGCCTTCGGTGAGTCGTGTCAGGAGTTTCAGGTGGAAAGCTTCATTTGACAGTCCTCGAGTGGGAAAGAGAGGTGGAGGTGAGAAGTAAATTAACAAGATCACTAAGGAGAAGCTTGCAATTAAAAATAAGATTGTTTTTATTTTTATTTTAATGGGATATACATTATATGCTGTACAGGAAAAAGTCCTAAGCAACAGCAACCTTCTGTTTGAGGAAACATGCAAGAGGTTGAAGTGGGGATTTCTTTTTTCATATGCCACTCCCTGATCTGACACACACATGCAACAAGCTAAATCCTTTTTCATTACATTGAGGTCGACTTTCAATAAAAAAGAAAAGAAAAGTCAAATTAGGTAGCGGCGGCAGCATGGTGTCAGTGCCTTCTTCTTCTTTTTATTCGAGAGGGAAAGTTCAAAGCTAATAAGCCATGGTTAATGGAGCTATCCACGGGAATATTGGTTTTAATTAATGGACACCTGGAGGAATGCAATCCATACGGCTTTAAGTGACGGGATGTGTGACAACAGAAATAATTCAACATTAGAACTATATATATATATATATGTGTGTGTGTGTGTGTGTGTCTATACAGTACTGTGCAGAAGTCTGAGGATTATTATTTCTATTTCACATTACTGGAACACATCCAAAAAATATGTATGCAGTTTTTTTGTTGCAAAAAACCCCCCCCAAAAAAAACATCCTCTACAGGTGTGAAGTATAACAGCTCTGTTAATACTGGTGTGGAACCTTCATCAGTGTTCCTGGTAAACCCTGTGTGTTTGTTCTACTATTTCATTTAAAGAAATATCTGCTGTAAAAAAAAATGTCTCTTATACCAGGTTTATTCAAGACAGCATCTCGTACACATGTTGCGCGAGTTAAACTCACTGAGAGTTCACTAATATATAAGAGCAGCTTTAAGTCGCATCACTTCATTTCACAATTCACGTGATCACAGAATTTGACAGACAAAACACAGAAAAAAAAACAACACAGTACTGTATATATTATATATACGCACACACAATGTTTTTTTAATCAGTGTAATGTTAAAAATATGTATATAACCAATCATGTGTCCTGTCACTAACTGTTTTACCTCACTGAACAGCACCATTACATCCCTGCATCGCCATCTAATACTCGCCGAAACTCAGAATGCGAGCAGAAACCCCCCGGAATGTCATCATTTCACTGAGAAAAAAATATGAGCTCAGATTCTATATTAAAAGTCATCAATATTTGAGCAGCTCTCGATATGCATGGAGAGAGTGTAGAGCTTAGGGTGACCACCTCTCTCTCACTCCATTCACCCCCCCCCCTCCCCCCCATCTCTTTTCCTTCACTTGTTCCTGAAGCCTCTGAAACACCCCCTTGTGTCCGCTTGCATTCCATCCCCTGGGCAGCTCATGCATGGCGGAGTGTTTTAAAAGTCAGCAGGCAGCCGTGTCCGTCAGACTCTTAAAAGAAAGCATGGCAAATGGATTGCATTCATTTTTACAGTAATCCAAGCCAAAGTGTGGTTTCGCCTCTATGTCCCCATACACAGCCAGTGTGGAGGGTAGCTTTCCATGGTGCTGAAATAAAGAATCAGCTCATTTACACCTCACTAATTATACAATGCTCTGAGTTATTAGGTTTTAAATGGTACAAATTGGTCCACTGACATGACAGACGGATGCCCCTTGTGTTGTTTATCCTGCAACAATTGCTATTTTTGTTGTCTTCTTTAGTGTTTGGAGCACCTGGAATGGATTTTTGGATTTGCACGTGCACAACGCCACTGTGTTGTGTTTATTGATTTTGCTGACTTCCGACCAATAACTCGTGATCCATAGCCAGTTTGAGCAAGACCGATGCTTTGTGGCCGGCCCGATGAGTGCGACAATAAACGGGTTAACGCTTCCGATGCTCTGCGAGCCAAGGACAAAGCCCTCCATATGAGTCACAGTGGGATCAACTGCTAAAACAGAAGCATGTCTGTTCTGCCACATATTTGTCTTCTGATTGTCTTTTGCTTTCTCATTGCCTCTTGGATCCATTGTTCAACCTCCCAGTGCTGCCAATTCTCCTTTCCTACCTTCTCCATTTCTATGTGACGAGCAGCCTTTCTGCTTCTGATCTATAAGCACATTAAACAAACACAAAGGTTATATGGCTGCACTTTTAACCTCTGAGACTAAAGTCACATTGCTTTGCTTCCTAAAGTCTTCTGCAAATTCCTGAAAGGATGTGGTTGATGTAGTGACAATGTGAGGATCCCTCAGTGTGGAGTCTAGTCAGCTCACACGACACAATTCTGCCGCCATGCATTATTCAAACTTCTTCTCCCGGACAACTACAAAAATACAAAGCACGTCACACACGTTTGAAATCCAGGACATGTTATAACATTCATGTTCTCTGACTCTCAGGTCAGAAAACAAGCGAAATGTATAACACTTTTCCTTTCGCCCAGATTTTAGTTACAACGCAAAGGGAAGCAACACGTTGGTTTGCATCATTCAGATATAGGCTTTTGTCCACTGTCTTCCGGGTCACATTTTGGCGCAGAGGCAAGACACACCTTGATCAGTTTTCTGATCTTCTGCGCAACAGGTTTATTAAGTGGCATTCCTCAATTTCCTGGGGATATACTTTTAAAGATTACAGCAGCTTTAGATTTGACACAATTTCTTTAAAAGCTACAAATAATCACCTGAGATCTGAGAGGAGTAAAACTCCTTAAAGAGTGGGACTAGTGAATCTTGTGGAGTGGAGTTTAAGTGCTCTCACATCAGCTCCCACATTCCTTATTACTTTGAGCCACTTAACCGGATGGCTGTTAACAGCCCACTCTAATTACCCCCATGTTGAACATGAAAATACACAAATTGAATGCTGAAAACACAACACTACTTACGTTTAAACGTGCTCCTGGGACGAGCTGCCCAATTCAACAAGTTATTTACCAAATCTCTTACTGATTCCTCTCCCCTATAATTTCTTCCGATTTCCTTCTCCAGACGCACGAGAAAAAGTGGTGAATGCGCAGGAAGCGCGCATTATTTTTTTGATGGGAAATTCTAGTATAGCACCAACTTTAGTTTCTGAACGTGTGCGTTTCAGAAAAAAACAATCTTTCCCCCTCCCTGAAGAAGAAGAGTCCGCCACTCGTGCACATTCTCTATCGCCGCTGAGTAAGTGAGACAGGAGATCCACGCGAGCTGTGTGACTTTACGCAGCGCAGCCTTCACCGAGAGTTGCGCATATGACTAATAATTGGTCTCGGATTCATTGAAGTCCTTTAAAAAAAACACATCCGGAGAGAAACTCTTTTAGTCTTTGGCACGATCTATCAGCTCTGCCGGGAGAGGAAGACACAGGGAAGCAATCTTCTTTAAACAGAACCAGTGTCCAGTAACATACGAGCGCTCCGCCGGGTCCTAAAGACAAATCTCATCTCCTGCCTCTGTTTTTACGCGGCTCTTAAATCCCTATAATTGTACCAATTATTAGGCTTTCTCAAACAAATGTATTCCAAAAGGCGAGTGAGTCATTGGAGCACAGCATTGTGAGGTTGTTGTTGTTTTTAACTCAGAAAATTACGTGCAATGTCGTATTTAAAGTTTCCCGATAACTACTTATCAGTGTGTTCGATCGCTTTTCACAGCAAACTGCTGCAAGTGCAAGTGCAATAATGCAAACACTATATGAGCCATGCAGTACATCAGTAAAGTCAGTGAGGTTTTATTGTCACATTTCAGGGGATATAAAAGCAAAGCTTGGCATGTGGACTTAACTGAGACGAGTCCTGCAGGGCACTACTACATTCACTACACAACACAATTAGACGATAGGAAAAAAAGGGGGGGAAACCTCTCTGTTTGAAAATACAATATCATTTAATATAGTTTTCCGCTGAGGTCGTAGACCCAGATTATTACCACTATAACACCGCTTCTGTCCCTGCTTTATTGAGAACAGCACCAAAAAAAAGATCCTTACCTTTCATCTATGTGGGAGATTGGAAGCGCTCTTGCGAAGAAAAAGAAAAAAAAATCAAAAGGAGCTATAGAGAGAAAGAGAGAGAGGGAGGAAAAAAAAAAAAACTCCTCTGGTCGAAGTTGTTGGTGTAATTATTCGACAGGCAGAGCTGAGGCAATAACTACAGTTAGGTGCGGGTGTAGCCGTCTCCCTTGGCGAGGAGTCAGAGATGTCACCGTCTCCACTGTAGGGAGCCGGAGCAGCACACGGCAAACAGCCGCGCTCACATCTCGCTTTGAACACGCATTTTTAATTGTGCTGTAATGACAAACTGGATAAGAGTGACCGCGCCCAGCTGAAGGTCACCGCTGTAATTGATGTCGGCGCAATAAAAGCCTTGTGATGCACAATCAGTGGTCACACGCATTTTTTGTATTATTGTGTTCCTTCCTGTTGCTGTTTGTAAATCGTTTAACATTAATGCAAAGGTGCCTCCTGCTCTGGGAAGCTGCTTCACAGCTTTATGGAATGGACTGGTTTTCAGCACCACGGACAGCACCTGCCAGAGTCCCTGTAGGAAAACTTAACCACGTGCTCGAGTAAAAATCTTAACAGTATGTAGTTCATTGGAATAATGACTAATCTGTCATATTCAATATGGTTTATTGTAATATTTTATTATTCTCTGTTTATTAATACTCCTCTTATATTGAATCAAGATGTTTTTAATTGTTTCATTCATTCCCTATATCACCAATTTCCTCACTCTGTCTCAAAATTGAACGAATCCAATGGAAAACCTATTTTCTATTTCTTTCAATCCATCCCATATAGCAGTGCATAATAATAACAATCTTATTTCCAGTTCTCCTTTCCTTGCTTTGCATCACTTCTTTCTGTTTGCCGAATGTTAACTCAGTGGTTAAGTGTTTCAATACCCACCCCGCCAAAACAATAAATAAAAAAAATAGCACCACAGCCGGTATTGATTTCGGGCAAATTAATATGCAATGAAGGACCTGTCATCCCATTAAAGTCGTACCATTTCTGCTCTGATTAAGGCAGATTTTGGTGGAAGGACGGAGCTGAATGAGAAGTCTCTCATCCCACTGAGGCAAAAGGCTCACATTGTATGTGAGGGTTCAGCCTTGACATTGAAATCATTCCTCCCATAGAAATACTGTCATAGCAACCCGACAGTCACATACATGACTGTACTGGATCATTTTAATTCTAAGTAGGAAAGATGGATATATAGATATAGATACAAAGACAATTGACCTATGTATCAGGAAAATCAAAGAATCAATGTATTCACCGAAATGCCAGCAACTTCAAAGTCTGCACAACAGCACCCTACTATGTCACGACACCTGGATTTATATGTGCTTTTTATTTTCATCTATTCTATCAAACGTTTTCCCTTACAAATCTATATTTTTTTCTGTTTGTGGTTTCCTGTTTTTCCTCATTTCTTGTTTTATTTTGTAGTTCTTCCCAATGTGTGTACGTTAGGTTTGACTTCCTGTCCTGTCCTCCCTGTCTGATTGCATCCTCCCTTGTGTATTTACTGTACATTGCTGCCAGTGTCTAAGGTTCATTCATTCTGTTTGTGTTAGTGCATGCTTCAAACCGTGTTGATTATTATCACAATACAGTGTCTGAGTGTTGCTCAAGAGGGAGTGTTGAAGAAAGCAGACAAATAAAGTGGGATTTTAAACATTAGACAGTTTCTTGAACATTTTTTAAATGTTATGGAGTCAGTTTTTACTCTGAAATCATATGTTGGTTTTAATTATTTCCCAGCCCTGGCTGAATGTGAAACTAATAGTTATACTTTGGTTGTATAAAATCAATGTAATGTCGGCCCTAGATTGACTGACTGAGGATTAGCAGTGTTATTAAGACAAATGTGATACTTAAGTTATTTCAACATGCTAGTTTTGCTAACAACATCCCAAACTTGTGAACTTAACTTTTGCCGATTTCACGCTCCCCTAAATGCGTGTAGTAGCACCACCACAGCCGTTAAACCGTAGTTCATTGAATATTGATGCCTGCAAACTACAATAGCTGAGGGTTGTGGGAGTAAAAACGCTCCAGATGCCTGCTCTCCTTTTCTATCTACTGTGGCTTCAACTGGGCAAAGGTTGTGGGGGTCAGCTGAACGAATCCACAAAGTCTTTTTTTGAAATCGCAAGAGAGTGTCAGGAATCCCTCCATGCTTTTTTTCAGCAGAGTGCCTCAGTATATGAGGATACAGAGGTGGAGGGCTGCCTTCACTCCTGCTGCACGTCCTCCCCCCCCCCCCCAGTGCCACCAAGAGCCCAGGTTGACAGAGACGGAGGGTTTCCTGTTTGATTCCGGCTTCCAGGGGTCTATTGATGGTTTCAAAGTGGAGTCCACCCGCCACGCTTTAATCATCTGTAACCTCACCTGCATGCTGGAAGATCGCGGGATCAGCAACGCTGTATATGCTTGAGTGTTTGTGTGCAAGCAGCCAAGAGAAAGTGGAAAAAAAAAATGCAGGAGAGAAAGGATAAAGGAGCATTCAGACATAGAGAGATGAAATGGGTGAAAGCATGAGCATGTTGAGCCACTTTTCAACCCGGTTGTCATCAAATCTAAGTGTGGGCTGTGATTTTCTCCCCACATGCATTAAGATGTGGAATAACACTCTCTCTTTTGATCCCATTCAGCTATGTGTTTCTTCCTCTCATACACTTTATTTCCCTTCAAATGTATTATTGGGGTATGAAATTCCATCTTTGTCCAGAGACGGAGCAGAGTGAATCAGCATGGCACAATTTATGGCTGCCAAATTAATTAAAATTTATTCCAAAGTCTTTCTTAAGGCCAAGGTTGTAATTATGCCATGCAATTAGAGGGGATATAAATATTAGATAACTTCCAATTAGCTGTCAAAGTTAACCTAAAAGTTGTTGTTTTTCAGGTGTGGGTGATTTACACGAAGACGTCAGAGTGCTCCAGGACTGAACTGATGCACAATCTCACAGAACAGCGTTCATGTCATGCATCGATGGTTACATTTAAACGAGAAGGTCTCTACAACTGCTTGCGTTTGTTGATTGTTGATAATTAGAGTGAAGTATTCAACCTTTTTAGAGTGAAAATTTCAGTCAGCGTGTGACAGAGAATTTTTTTTTTTCCAGCAGGCGAGATATAGTTGTGACTTTGGGTTGTTACCACACATGAAAGTCTCTGCGTGTGTGTGTGTGAGGAGTGTGACATTTTTTTTTTCTGGAGAGGAAGCTTCAGCACAGCAGCCTGGAGCTGAAAGTGATCTGGGTAAGGAAGAGGATGGGAGAGTCAGCAAACACTGTGGAATTAGTTCAAGCAACTGCAGTGTGCGTACTCGGGTGAGTTTAAATGTATTTGCCAGCTACAAACACTCTTAACATTCATTTAAATTGTGTGTAAACAACCTTATTTATGTCAACCTTGATATAAAAATGATGCAATTCGAATGGAGCTAAAAGTTTAGTTAAAAGTTTTCCTTGATTAATTATCAATACAGACAAAATCCGTGTGTCGCAGTGCTATTCTCTTTACCCACTCTCATCACAATCACCTTTCTGCATGGAGTTTCCTCCCATAGTCCAAAAACAATTGCAATTACAGATTAGGCTAAATTTAGACCGACTCTGATCTCTTGCCAGATTAGGTCAAATCGTATAGAATTCAGAACAAAGCAAACTGACAGATTATTAAATGAAGAAACCAATCAGAGATCAAATTTGACATATAAGGATGTGTCATGTTGAGATTACTGAACGCAATGGATACTTTTTCATCAATATAAGATTCATTAATTAACCCATGAGATTAAGCCTCAGACGGCCTAAATATCAATATTGGTCTACCTTTTTTTTCGAAATGATATACACATCACTTGGAGTTCTCACAAAAGTAGATCAGTGTAAATATTGAAATGAATGAATGATTTTCCATTGAATAGTATACATTTAAAACTATTACTCTATGAGTTTGGCAGGTGCCTGATATTGATGACCATATGAAGTTAACTTCTGCCATTGGTTCTGCCAACGATTCTTCAATCACTACAGCTTTTGTGCAATTGCTGCAATGAATTCATCTGCAAAGTATTAAATACAAACTTTTAACTTGTAAAGAGTGAAAACAGAAGGATGGTTTTCTCCGTCTGTGTTACCATCTCTCTGGATCTTTTTGTGCGTGGTTTTTTTCTTGATCTGCTGCACCTCTGGACCTTTCACAGCCTCTGCACGACTCCTGCCGCAACTTGGTTTCTCACCTTTTTCTCTTTGCTTCACCGCAAAAACACAAAGTATCACGTAGGCTGGAAAAAGGGGCTGGTAATATCAGTGTATTTCTGTTATGTTTTCACCATTGATGTATGAAAAATTTATTGACTTTGAACTCATTTTAACCAATATTAACAAAAAAACTGGAAAAAAAAAACACAATATAAGTGCACTCTCACCTTTTGGTGGCTGTAAATGGCTTAATCCATGTGATAGGAAAAGAACAACCTAATGCTTTAAAGCTCAACACATTGCCAGTCTATACACACTAACCCCCATTAACATGCACTGATGGTATCTGGACATGTTTGTTTGTTAGCAAGAATCCAATTTCAAGACAAACTAACAGAGAATATTGATCAGTGCATTTACTACCAAAGCAAATTAAATGACACATAGAGTTGAACGTGTGTATTTGTGCTCGCTATCCTTACTACACAGATAAAAGGAATGAAAAAAGCCTGTCATCTTTGCACTCCTGAAATCAGGAATCAAAAGTCTTATTGTGTGGGAGGCACATTTCCATGCGTTGCCAGATATGTGAGCAAGGGGGCGGCACCTCAGCTGCACTATAACCAGGGCATATACGCAGCTGGAGCCTAGATCACGTGCCTCGGGAGTGGTGGGCATCTTGCCAACCTCTCTGCGAGCTGTTCTACATTTCAACAACATGATAAATGGCACAGGTCACTTTTAACCGCTACAACACATCGGTCGATCAAGAGCCCTGCCTTAATATTTGAGGAGATTTGAGAAGCAGGGTGAAATATATAGACACAAAATACAGACACAGAGAAGATGCTGCTGTGGCTGCCTGCAGTGGCTAGCGCATACTTGTCAAAAGCTCATCCAAATGACCAGCTGACCTTGACTTAAAAAGGTCACTGGTTTCGGATCCTAGTTCGACAAAGGACCTTTCTGTGTGGAGATTGAATGTTCTCCCTGTGTACACATGGGTTTTCTCTGGTTAGCCTTCTCAGGTTTTCCTCCAACAGACCAAAAAACATGCAGAGGTGTTTAAATTGAGCATAGGTATTCATGTGTGAAAACACAAAAAAATAACCTGACATTTGGAGGCGAATCTTCCAGAAATCCATGCAAAGACACAAACTAACGTTATTTTATCAGTTCAGCTGTCCCACATGTAATGTTTCACTGTCAGTCAGTTGAAACAAACTATCATCTACCGCTTTATCCTCCACTGGAGTGGGGACGCTGTGCCTATCTCAGCCGACATAAGGCGATAGACAGTTCACCAGTCCATCACAGGGCCACATATAGAGAAAAACAACCATTCACTCACACTATCACGCCCTACGGTCAATTTAGAGTGACCAATTTACCTAATCCCCATATTGCATGTTTTTGGCCTGTGGGAGGAAGCCAGAGATACCTGGAGAAAACCCCCACACACACAACTCCAAAGGCCCTTGTTCAAACTGGGGATCTAACCCAAAAACTCGGGAGCGCTAACCACTACACCAACCGTGGGCCCGAAATGTTTCATATGTGTGTTGTAAATTCAAACCTTGATGACATATTGATAGATCGGACCATAGAAAATGGTTGTGAATTGTCTGTATGGGTGTGAATATGAATGTGAATGATCTTTTGTATGTTGGACATATCCACATGAGGGAGTACCAGTCACGTCAGCTGGATTTGGCTCCAGACCTCCAAGACCCTCATATGGAGGATTAAACAATAGACAATGAATGAATTGATAATGTGTTTACGGGCTGACCAAAAACACTTCAACTGTTCTGTGCCTCAATCTTTGCCAGGATGACATCTGGTGGGACATAAAGGCCTAGGTCTCTTGGAATCAGTGGTCAGTGTTTACTTCTTGTACTGGAGCATATTGTACATTTTTATTTAATCAGATCTATTCTGTCATGGGGAATAAAAAGGAAAATCAATAGCACGAATCAAGCCAAGATACTGTTATTGGTCTCGAAGATTTTCAGTGGTCTTACTGTGTATTGTATTTCATATAATTATAGCTGAATCTGTCTTGTGATGGCACTCTGGAGACAGGTAACCAGTAGAGTGTAACCAACCAACCAACACTGGGAGCATGTTAGCATGGCTTAGCAGAAAATATTGCTACTGTTATTAATTAAAATGATAACAGTGACTCATTACTCCTTGTTTACATGCATCTCTCTCTTTTACAGACAGTGTCATGTGCCTGTTGTCCTGCAAACATGAAACTATTCATTGACAGGAGTTTTCTTGTGTTCTGCCTTATTAATCACCTGACTATCAATTAAGCCCACACAGTCGGTGTTTCGGTATGTTCCTCTCATATATCATGCTATTTGTGTCTGTCATGTTCTGAGCGGTTCATTATTTCCAACATGGACCACTGGCAGCCGACAAGGTAGTCATTGACCTCTAGCTAATCTAATTCTGATTTGAGGGTAACACATTTTGATGTGGTGACTGCTTGATACCGTTGAGGTGCACGTAGAGAACATTGATCCAGTTAAGGCTCAAGAAGACTTTAAAATAAAGTCCACTTTCTTGATTTGAGAGTGTAAATGCTTGATTAAGCATTCCCTCACCCATGACTATTCTACTTTTTGTTGAGTTTCACATATATAGAGGGGGGGAAACCTGAGACTTTTGAAGCCATTTGCCAAAGCTGCCATGTCAGGGTGAACGAGATCAAATCATCATAAACTCCTGTCACTCAGCTCAAGGTATACACATCGATCTTATATAAAAAGTAGATATAGTCGACCAGTTTCCTAGGGGTGAACACGATGGACAGGATTAGAAATGAAGATATTCGAGAGACAGCTGAGGTTGAACAGTTTAATAATAAAGTAAGAGAAGCAAGGTTGACATGGTTTGGTATAGGGGTGTCACAATTCTCCAGATTTCGTAGTGTGGTTCCAGTATGCCAATTATGCTTACTACAGTGGTATGCTTCACATCCCAGCGGCTGGGATGAGAATCAGCACCTCTAAGTCCGAGGCCATGGTTCTCGACGGGAAAAAGGTGGGTTGCTCCCTCCGGGTCAGTGGAGAGATCCTGCCTCAGGTGGAGGAGTTTAAGTATCTTGGGGTCTTGTTCACGAGTGAGGGAAGGATGGAGCGTGAGATTGACAGGCTGATCGGTGCAGCGGCCGCAGTAATGCGGTCGTTGTATCGGTCCGTTATGGTGAAGAAGGAGCTGAGCCGAAAGGCAAAGCTCTCGATTTACCGGTCAATCTACGTTCCTACCCTCACCTATGGTCATGAACTTTGGGTTATGACCGAAAGAACAAGATCCCGGATACAAGCGGCTGAAATGAGTTTTCTCCGCAGGGTGGCAGAGCGCTCCCTTAGAGATAGGGTGAGGAGCTCTGTCACCCGGGAGGAGCTCGGAGTAGAGCCGCTGCTCCTCCACATCGAGAGGAGCCAGCTGAGGTGGCTCGGGCATCTGTATCGGATGCCCCCTGGACGCCTCCCTCGGGCGGTGTTCCGGGCATGTCCCACCGGGAGGAGACCCAGAGGAAGACCCAGGACACGCTGGAGTGACTACGTCACCCGGCTGGCCTGGGAACGCCTTGGGGTCCCCCCGGAAGAGCTGGAGGAAGTATCCTGCGAGAGGGAGGTATGGGCGTCCCTTCTCAGACTGCTGCCCCCGCGACCCGGCCCCGGATAAGCGGTAGAAAATGGATGGATGGACAGTGGTATGCAACAGTTTGGGCATCCCTGTAAATGTTCATGAGTTTCCTTTATAAATCATTGGTTGTCTGGATAATAAATTTCAGTTGATTTACAGAAAATCTGCAATATCAGCAGATTCTGGATGTCCAGGAATCAATGACAAAGTTGAAGTTGTGCCGGGGGCAAACCATCAAACCTGACTGAACTGGAGATGTTTTGTAAAGAAGAATGGTCCCAAATACTTTCCGCCAGAATCCAAAAAATGGAACGAATCAGTTCATGAAGTGATCCCAGTCAGTTCGTTCACTCAAATGATTTGTACTTTTGAACGAATCACTCCTGTATGTGGTTTCACTGACAGCTTAGACCTGGAGGGGGCTGTGCTATGTAAATGTGATGATTCTGTCTCTTGGCTCTCAGAAGGTGCAAATCTTTGAGGCTAAAATTCTCCCCAAAGCAGTTTGAGGAGTGCCTACATTGAAATGGCCATATTTTCCTCAAATATTATCCCATTTGCATGTGTTGGACATTGTTGGAAAACTTCGAAATCTTGCTTTAAGAATCTGTAAATAACTTAAAATGTCCCTCTGTAGACTTGTGACTGGTTTTGGCCACATGTGACCCTGTGATGGACTGGCAACCTGTCCAGGATGTACTCTGACTTTCACACTTTCCCAGCTGGGAATTAGCTCCAGCTCCCCCCCACGACCCTCATGTGGAGGAGAAAGTGAGAGACAATGAGTAAGAGAGTGAAAGCAGCAGTAAGTCAAGACTAGAACTTCAGTGGACTGCTCTACTCCTTATCCATTTACCTCATTGAAGTGAATAGCAGTATGACAAAATATTTTCTACCAAGATATTTTGCCTTTAATAGCTCTCGCTGTATGAGGCCATTGAGGGCCAATGCAAATGAAAGAGCAAATCCATTGTGTGAGAAAATTAGATTTTTAAATGACTTTGACATTGGCAATATGAAATGTATTAATTCAATGGAATGGTCAATAGCAGGTATTAATTTGTGGTTGATTCATCTTCAAACTGTTTCTAATTTGATTTCCGAGGAAATGAACTCTAACCCACTGATATCATATTATAAAATTACACAGACCTTCGGAGATTGTATGGAGCCCACTTCTGCTCCTCTGTTCTCTTCATCAGTCTGTACCTTTTTCCCTGAGGATAACTGGTTTCTAAGTTGTAACTAATGATTTTAATCATGGTTAAGGATTTATTTATTTTCACTATATATTTTCCAATCCCTTAGCGAATAGATGTACTCGAGTGACTCGAAGTATCCTGATAACTTTAGCCTGTATCTCAGAATATAGCTTATCCCTGTAAGCAGAACCTGAATAAGTCGTTATCCAGGCAATCATTTCTCGATTTTTCTATGAGCCAAGCATGACCCGTCAGGTCCACTAGGCGTGAGTCGGGTATCTTTTGCTCTAGTTCACACATATTCAATCATTCGTTGGCAGTAACAAAAACAGTTTGTTTGTCTTCACTCCAAGTATTAAGAGGCATCAAGCTTCCTCCAGCTCAGATATTTCATCAGAAAGTCAGATGATTAAAAGTAGAGGGGGAAGAAGATTTTTGATTGTTGGGATGTCTCAGCCAAAAGTTTTTTTTTTTTTTTCGGGGACCCTGGTTGAGCTGACTTTTATGTGGAATATAACTGTCATCACATATTTTTTTTTCCTACCAATCTCATATCTCCACCAAAAAAAAAAAAAAAAAAAAGCCAAAAGATATTTTGGGAGACAGAGCTACTGTATTTCACAGGCTTACACGTTCACCCATAGAGTTGTCTGTTCTCGCTCTATAGAACCCATGATATATATGTACTTTTTCATCTATTCCTCCCACACAATCAAATACATGTGCCCACCAGCAAGCTGACAACACACATAGATCTTTGTAACACAAATACACATATTTGTATACAACAGAGGCGCCCTCATCACACATTTCCTGTTGTTTTCTCAATCAGGTTTGCAGTGCTCCTTGAAGTAATCTCTCTCGTTCTGAGAATCTGCAATGCAGGCGCTCTTTAGTTAGGCGTTTGTTGGGTGGGCAGGGTGGATACTGCATTATTTATGATGAGGCAAACCAGACGGCAGCCACTCTTACCAGAGTGAAGCAATCATTTAGTGATGCCTTGTGACACATCTTTTCATTTTAAACTTAAAACATTGCATCCTTCCCTGCTGGGAGCCTCGCAGGTGGTAAAAAAGAAAAATTTGAAAGGCTTCAGAATCGGGAGTCCTGAGGGAATGTACCGTCATTTCCCTACAAAATGTTGGTGTAAAAGTGCTGGAGCGTTGGATAGTGCCAATATTTTATCATCCACTACTGAATCCTCTTTGTTTGTGAGGATTTACATTAATCCTAGTATGTGAAGAGCGGCTGACGGAGAGAGGCGTACTTGTGGTGCTCATGTTATGGGAAAATGAATAAAGCATGATGGCAAAGTGTCAAGGTGTGGACCAGGCTTGGTGACTGGAGGGTTTGGGTTGGGTGGCTAGGAGGGCACGCAGGGAGGGAGTGCTGTGGGATCCAGGGTGATGTGGAGGCCACAAGGTCCACAGGCCAGGTCTGCTGAGGAATCTCTCCTCAGTATGCAAGACAGATGCTGGAATCCAGTGAAACCTCTTAAATATTAAACACCAACCACCTGCAGTTTTTCTCTCCCTCTATTCAATAAAGGAGAACAGGAATCGAATATTTCTGTGTGCGAGAGGGCGATAGTGAATGGAATTTACAACACAAAAACATAAACAGACAATTATGTCTGTGTATTTACCTGGGCATATCAGTATATTTTGGTTATTTAAAAAAAAAAAAAAAAATCCCTGGGGGAAATTGCTTTCATTACAGCCACTCCACCAAGGACATCTGTAACACATGTGCTAAGATCAGGAATTAAGCAACAATATACTATACAAACAATAAATATACTATATACAAACACTGATCTGAAAGATAATGGGTGTGTTCCCTTCATGGTACAGTACAGTACAGTACAGTCTGGAACGGTAAAACCCTCGGTCAGGCTTGCATTTCGACTGAGAACAGTAGCTTTACTTGGTAGGCCGGGGTGTGTGATGTGATGTGCCCGATGACCACGTCAGCGTGGCATTGCACTGGTCCAACAACAACGGAACAACGACATCGACATGCTACAATGTTAATGTTGGCCTGAGACTTTTGCACACACCCAGAAACCTGAGGAATCATGTATGCAGTTTTAAAATAAGTAAATAAATAAAAAAATAAACAGCTTTAATCAAGATATATCGTTTCCTTCCCTGAATTGACTTCAGTCCCAACACCCAAGGCCCAGTGTTGGCCTCATTTTCTGATCAAAAGAGTTCTCTGTTCCTTTCTGGGACAGAGCTGGGATTAAATGGCTATCTTTGATGACTCACTTAGCAAAATTACAACCTTGTCTCCAAAGATTAGCCTCGCCACAGCTTCTTTTAACGCCTGCTTTGGAGGTTTGATCACTTATAATACTTAATACTAAAGTTTTTTTTTTTTGTCTTAATCTGTCTCAAAATTCCCTCTAATTGCTGTGTTTCAATTAGACACTGGTTTCTCAGAAAAACAAATTAATAGTGTTCTTCAAGAATCCGGAACCATATTCACAGACATAATGTTGATTATATCGTGCTATAAGCAGTTGTAAAGGTCCTAATGATTCCAGATCCTCACTATCAGACTAGGCAGTTTTTTATTTATTATTTATTTAACATGAGAGAGGAGATCAAACATCCCTCATATACTGGATGTGGAGCTGGAGCTAAGCCATGATGATTATGATTGATACAACCAAAATGGTGAATGCCATTTGAATGAATGTCAAGGATGTAAGAGAGCATATCCCTGGTGGAGCTGTAGACGGTTAATAAACTGTACACAGCATACAGTCTCAGTCATTGTCAGTGCACGGGCCACAAGGGCAGCGTTATGTTGGAATGAGCTTCCGTCAAGCTTTATTTATTTATTTCTATTGTGTTACATTTACTCTGGAGCTTGGAAGTCAGAAGTGGGAGTGATGTCACCACTGAGTTCCAATTGAGAAGTACAAAAAAAAAAACAGTTTCAAGCGTATCGTGGTTGAACCATTCTTAACAATACCAAAATAAGCAGTAGTATGTATAGGTTGGAATTTGGAAATCTAAGTAAAAAATTCAGTGTGCATTTAAATGGAATGCACACAAAAGCAAATTGCAAAATACGAACGCAAATCAAAAAACACAAACACAAATCATAAACGCAAACAAAAAAAATACACAAATGCAAATCACAAAACGCAAATCAAAAACACAAATGCAAAACAAAAAACACAAACGCAAAACAAATGCAAATCAGAAAAAAAACGCAAAACAAAAAATACAAACACAAAACATAAAACATAAAACACAAACGCAAAACAAAAATCACAAATGCAAATCACAAAACAAAAACGCAAAACACAAATCACATAACACAAACGCAAAACAAATAACACAAATGCAAATCACAAAACAAACGCAAGCGCGTTTGTTTTTTGATTTGCGTTTGTTTGTTTATTGATTTGCGTTTGTTTTTTGTTTTGTGTTTGTGTTTTGTGATTTGCGTTTGTGTTTTGCACCTCAGAGCCACCGTAGTAAACCACTCAGAGTGCTACCTCCTATTCCCATTAAAACACAGGTTTTGTCAACGTGAATTCCATATGGAAAAACAATTACATTTGTATGATTAACTGACAATTCTATTCATACCAAAATACGAATAAGTCCATAGATAACAGTTAAATCCATACATGGATCAACAGTATGTCCATCCTGTCTACTTTAATACAAATGTTATGCAATGCTTTTTCTCCATGTGACTCCTTCTACCTGTATTTTCCCTTTTCCTGGTAGGCAAACAAATCAGCTTTCATAGTCATGGAACATATTTAACATGATGGTCTTTTGGGGATAATATATGCTAACATACACAGTATGCACAATACAACATTGTGGTTGTGCAATATATGAGGAAAAAATAGACATGTTGTAGCACAAAAACAAGAAAATATTTTCAGTGAACAGGGACACTTGTATATTGATTATCTGTCACTGGCAATTCCACAGGGAGAAACCTCAAAGGAAATACTTCTGGATTCAACCTTGTCACAGAAAAGGACAATATGATTTTATTTTTATTTATTTCTTAATCAATGTGCTTTTTTTTTGCAAGCACTGGTGAAAGACTCAGGTCCTCATACAACAATTTAAATTAATATAACTTAAATAAAACATATGATTTAGGACAATAGTAAGACAACGGCAGGGCAAATTATGTTTACACTGATATGAATGCAGTTCAATATATTAACATCCTATATCATATAGCCCATTTTCGACAGAACACTGACCCTCTTCTCTGCCCAGTTCCTCTGGGTGGAGGGCCAGAAACCAGCTCACCAACTGAAAGCCCTTCAAGTCCAGAGCTAAACAAGATTCCAGCAATAAGAGAACCCTCTCTGCTGACCTTCAAGCAGCCCCACTTGAAACTCAAATCCTCCAATCAGAGGCAGTGATACCAGAGCCCGCCTAAGGATCAACCTATCTGTAGTTTTCAAAGCCGAATGATCTCCAACTAGCCAACTTTGTAAGGAGGAACCTGAGCAACAGACATCTGAAACATGGTCAACCATCTGCCATCTCTGGACCAATGGACAGCCCCTCCAAAGGACATTCTTCTTGGCCTAGCATAGCATAACATAAATTGGCTAAGCATAGACTGTTTAACCTTGTGACATTATTGGAATTATAAAGGCCCCACCCGTTTGTATCAGTTATTGAGTCTTGATGCAGGTTAATGATCCCCTAAATTAGCTTTTGTCAACGGAATTTGCCATCTTCAAAAAGTGGGTCCCCATATAGAAAGTTTTGGTATACACCAGTATAAAGTAAAAGGATTTATTCAGTGTCTTGTAAGTTTGTATCAAGTTAGCCAATCAGCGTTTTGCTCGTCATTCCCTTTAAAATCCCGATGTGTCTGTATCTGGCACTTTGAAATGGTGAATGCAGGAAACTGGAGAAGTGTATGATTCTCTGCTCATGTGTGAGGTGGAAGGGGCGCGAGCAAATCATCTACAGTTGCAGCAAGAACCATTGACTATAGGGGATACGAATGTAGACCCGCTGCCTTTGCTGTCTGCTGATCTTCTGTTCCATCAACCACTCCATTAGACTGCACGGGAAAAGAAATTGCACCGACGTTCAACCTGCATTTTACTGATGAAGAAGAGGAGAGGCAGTGTAGTGCACCCCTGTGTGTAACAAGTACAGTGTATGTGGATGACGAATCCGTCTATGTAGCTGTTTTAATAAGCATAAGAAAATACTATGTCATTGACTTTAAACAGGTTTTTGTTGGTCAGAGTTGCAGTGGTTTTTCTGCTGCTTCAAAACAGCAATGCACCAACAATGCACCTGACCATATGTCATTTTTACATAGTTATGTTGCTGGTTTATGTGCGCCAAATACTGTGCAAAGGTTATTATCTATTAACTGTTGCTTAACTGATGCTGAAGCACGTTTTTGTGAACACTATCCTTACTGACCAGTTGACCGTATCACAAGCTGGAGCCGCCTCAAGACTGCATTACATCTTAATGAAAGAAAATGCAACACTATCCCCTTTAATGGAGCAGTTCATCAGTTTCCCCTCAAACAGTGTCATCCCAGATGTGCACTTGAAAGTTAATCCTATTTCAAGGGGGCGACTGTGAATGTGTCACTCCATTGATAGACTATAAACCCTTTCCTTGGGTAGGGTTGATGGTGGTAACAAGGCCCAACAGGGCACTATTAAGGTTCCGTTTCAAATGTTGCTATCATGTCATTGTGTTGCCTGACAGCTGTGAATGGCAGAGACAGAGAGGTCATAACGGGGAGTTTCATCTGCTCTCCGGTGAGGGCCAAGCCGAGACGTTGTGCGTCTCTGTCAAGGCGATCCAGAGCTCGGCTGACGGATAACTGATAACTGGGCTTTAAAAGAAATGAGAATGAGAGCAAGTCAAGTCTAGGGCATTATAATCTCTTCGGAAAGGTTTTCCATCTGTCACAAATGTCGGTGACCGGGCTTTGGGTAATTTCCCCACAGGATTTACAGGGAACATTAAAAAAAAAAAAGGAGCCATGTAATATCCCTCCCCACCTCGGAGAGGCTGTCAGGTAGAGAGGAGCAGCTGTGCTCGGCACAAAGGGATATGAGGGTCCAACCTTTGTTTAATCTTACATGATATCTCACAACCAGGACTAATGTTTTAACTCTATTATCGCCTCTCAGCTGTGGCTTTTGTTAGTGAGCATCAGAATTACATTCCTCACGTGCATGTACATTATATATGTATGTGACATGCAAAATACTATTGTTATTATTGTCTTTGCTGCTTGTAAGGGTAGGCTAAACTCAGGACAGTTTGCCACCCTATCATATTATACTATAGCAAATGTATGAGTCCACTGTATTGTGCTGGATTAAACAAATCATTTGGTTCCTCTAGTTTTCATCCATGACAGCACGAGGATCATTGTATGGAAAATAGCAAAGACATTTCTTATGCACTGTCATGATCTTCTTTGTGGGATTTGTTTTGTTTACTTGTTTGTTTTCATTTGGACTAAAACAGTTTCTCTTCTGTTATTTTTTTTTAACAGCTACAGTATTCATGACAGTAAAATAGACCACCCTAAGATAATCTACTGCAGTAATTCCGTTCTCAACCAGTAGAAAATGCTGTGAACACCTGATTATGCATGAAAAAAAAAAATACCGTCAGATACCGTGTGTCAGGCTTTAACAACACTGGCAGGCGGGAAACCCAATAGCACAACAGAAACGAAGGAGACAGAGCAGGTCAGATGTAATGCGTCAAGTTTATTCGACAACGTTTCAAACCAGGAAGTCAGTCCGCGTGGCAAACAAATCAGACAGGGAGCATGCAGGCAGGAATCAAAAAACCAGGAAGACAGTCAGCGTGGCAAACAAATCAGGCAGGGAGACAATAAGGCTGGCCTGCTAGGTTTGAAGCAGAGGGGAAATGGGCTGGTATATAAAGGGGCTGGGTGATTAGCAGATAGGGAACAGGCGTGTGACAGGGGCGGAGCAGATCAGGTGACAGGGAGTGGCAGGTGGAATAAATGACAGGGTCTGGAATGACAGGAGAGTTAGTGACACAGGCAGACAGACAATGACAAATGTACTGATAATGTGGAAACTGTGACACCGTGAAATTTTTTTTTTCTTAAATACCGTGATATATATTTTTGGTCATACCGCCCAGCCCTAGTTGGAAAGCTCTTCGCTGGCTGGCCAATCACAACACAGTCTGTCTTCTGGGGGTGAGATTTCACTGACTAGAGCTTCAGTGAGGAGAGATTTCTATCGATAGGATATGTGCGATAGGACCACTCTATGGCCGCTTATTAAGGTTAATGAAGTTATTGATTCATATATTATGTAAGGGTCTATAAAACTACTGTTATTGTCAGTAATGACTCTTGACCGACGGCTAAGTAACTGTAAGTAACTTGAAAACACTTATGTACAATATCAATCACTTTCTTCTGATACTTTATTAATGCACCTTATGACCTCTGTTTTTTTTAATGTATTTTTTTGGGGCCTTTTTGTCTTTAATGATAGCATAGTATAGAGAGACAGGAAACGGGAGGCAGAGAGATGGGGAATGACCAAAGGAAAGACCGCTTGGTGCGGGAATCGAACCAGGGATTCGAACCAGGAAAAAGACCAATTACAATGTCAAACAAAATGTAATTAGTGAAATATTAACTAAGGTAAATAGAAATCGATTCTTACTAGGATTAGAGAAGTTGCTCATTGTGCCTGAAATCATCTCCTGTTCAGCATCTCTTGCTTGCTTTGCAATATTCCCCTTTTTTTTATGTGATACCCTAATTACAGTATATATATTTACTGATATAATACAGAGACCATTGCAAATACGACTAAAAGGGCTTGAAATACCTCAACAAGGAATCATTTGTTAATTCAGAATTACTCAAATCTGGTCAAATCAGATGACACACAGTTAGAAATTGTGGATCATCCAATACATTATATTTCTAGTAGTAATACGTAAGTATTTTTCCATATGTGAACATTTGAGAAGTTTAATGTCCCTGTGAATGTCCAAGGTGTAGGTGGTATTTTGACCACCATTCTCACAAGCTGAAAATCTAATTTGATCCATGTATTCCACAATAACTTAGTATTCACATGTTCTAGACATTATACTAATCAGAAACAAAATATTTCAGGGATTCTACTTACTTCAGTGTTGATTTATTCAGTCCAGTGAAACAAGGAGATGTGCATTCAGGGAACACTTGCAAGATGTATAATATTTACACATTTACCATCCAATGGCATCGCAAGGCTTAACAATAGGACCTACTGACTATGTAAATGTTTGCAGGTGTGTTTCAAAACCTGTATTCTCTTTGCAATGGCAGTGAGATATCGTGGTTGTAAAAAGAAGTGTATTTTCGAAATTGCCTTCTAAACTTCTCCCTTGATTTGTCAGTGAACATTTCCTAAATTACTTTATGGTCTCCATTATTTAATAAGGCATGATGTTCATGTCCATGTTGTTTTATGTTAAATAAATTGTGCATATTGTGAGTAAAAGTAAAGACTGACACTCATGATGTCCCTCTGTATATAAGCACCAGGAGTGGATCTGCTCTGCATCAGTGTGTATGTAAAGCCTGTGGCTTTCTCTGTTCTGTGGCACTATTGTAATTCACACGGTTGCCTTTTTTTATTTCTCGCCACCACCTACTGTTAGGCAGCTGGGACACCTGATGGGTGGCATTTGCCGCCTCTGTATGGGCGATGTGGGAGAGACCTGTCGGCCAAAATGAGACCTGTGGATGTGAGAGGCAGATGCCTGGGTCCACGTCTGATCAACAGCATGATTTCAACACCTTTTGCTGAGAGGCAAACCTACGAGGGAAGTGGCATATCACCCTGATGGGTAGTGTGTCAGCTACTGTTTGCACTGCTGTGGGTGAGATTGCCTGACACTTTTGTCTAATATGATGCACCGATACTGATACCAGCTCCCTGTCAGGTGGGATGTCTAGTTTCTGTGTGGTCAAAGCAATATGTAATGTGATGATTATTCTGCTGAACGTGCCGTAGAGTACTCAGTACATCTCTGCTTCCTGTCCTCTGTTGAACATCTCTGTGGATCCACACAATGGAATAGTGGCTAGCAACTGTTGCCTTAAACCAGTGGTCTTCAACAGTCCACAACCCCTAGGGGGTCCGCGGAGGTACTGCAGGGGGGGTTCTCAAAAGTTTTTTTTCCCCCCAATTTTGTTTAAAGTTTGGAATAAAAAACTTCAATTGCTAATTTGAATAGCTTCTTTGTATGATTATCATGCGATTGACAAACATTGTTGATATTGGCAGGTATGATTATACATGGCAATGACTGACTGTAGGTTGCACATGTCTAAAATAAAAATCTGAATATATGAACCTGTGTATTATTTGAACAGATTAGTATTGCATGCACAATAACAAGGTATGTTTATACATGGCACTAGACCCAGCTTATTATATCAAAACATTATTTCAAACAATACATATAGTAGGGGGTCCGTGCTCCATTTCTCCATCAGTTTGGGGGTCCTTTGGCCGAAAAATGTTGAAGGCCCCTGCCTTAAAGCAAAAAGACCTGGGTTTGTGACCCACTTCAACCTGGGAGGGCCTTTTTTGTATGAAGTTTGCATGTTCTCCCCATGCGTGTTGGTATTCCAGTTTTTCACTAAGAAAACCTGCAGAATGTTATTGGAAACTCTAAATTGACTCTATGTGTGAATGTGAGAGTGAATGGTTTGTTCCGTTTGCCCTGCAATGGATTTGGCGACCTGTCCAGGGTGTACCCCGCCTTTCCCCTTTTGTATGTTAGCTGGCATTGGCTCCAGTGGCCCTGTGACCCTCGTGTGGAGGATAAAGCGGTAGACAAGGAATGAATAAAATAGGTTTTTTTCCTGTAGTCCAAAATTCAAGAGTAGAAAACAACACTGTTGCAATTAGGCAATTTCAAATATAAAACTGCATGCAATTGAGTAGACAAGGGCAGGGAAAACGTATAGGGTGTACTGTACATATAAATAACGTATAAAACAAGGAACAAAATGTTTGTGGTTCAGCAATTTACAGTTGACAGAAATATGGTGACCTACAAGTATACTCTGCTCCTCTGAAGGTGTCACAAGCTGGGCTGTGACAGAGTGGGCCTTAGGAGACCACTTACAAGATGTTACTCTGTGTCAGTGTACAGCATTGGGTACACTTGCACAATTACACTGGTATGTGTGAAAACCATGGTGTAAGCCAATGTACTATCAGGAAAATGTAAAAGTAGAAAAAAAGCCAAGTGTGAGATGTGCTGTATGAAACAAATGAGTGTGAATGGGTTTCAAAACTATTGTGTAAAGCAGCTTTGGTCAAGACTAGAACAGTGCTGATTAAATACAGAACATTTTCCATTTACTATTATTATCATTATTAAGCCAGTTATTTTCTGAGCATTGAGCAGTGAAATCCAAAATATGATGAATAGACAAGGAAACAACATATGGCTCCAGTTGAGTCCAGTTTCTCCATTTTCTTAGAGACACGTACCCAGGCAAGTGAAGGCTCTTATAGGTGTGACCATTTGTGTCCTGTATCCTTGCAATTAACTGGCAGCCTGTCCTGAATTCCTATATATTTTCAGACTAATGTGAACTGTCGTATGCTTTGGCCTCTGGACGCTGAAAAGGTTAAAGAAATGGAAGAAGATGTTCTCTATAAATTATTTATCCTGCAGTCAACCATTATTTTTAAGGTCCAAATGCAAAATCTAAAACATTGTCCCTGTTGTTTAAATTGATCAAACGGTTCTTCCAGTCGTACCTGTTGACACTTTCTTTTCTCAGCTAAACAGGTAAATATGGCTCTGAATAGCAATGAGAGCAACAGTGCATGGCCTTGAAATTATGCCTGTCTGATGCTCACCCTTGAGACACAGTTGAACAGTTCACCGCTGAACCAGAGCAGAGCATTGTGAATGAATATGCACTTCGACTGGGTGAGTGGAAACTCTAACCCCCTCAGCCGGGCTGCCTGACAGCCTCCTGCTGTTCAGCACTTGGCTCATGGCAGCTTACAGAGTTTTTGTTTTGATTATGTTTTGGCGGATCACATACTGAGTCACTCTCAAATGAGCAAAAGACTTTCTTTCTTTTTTTTCAAGAAGTTCTTGAAGTAGCTAAGCCACCGAAACAACTTCATTATTTGGGCAACCGACAGAGAGGCTGTTTCTACATCAAATGAGTTTGAATATATTTAAAGCGGAACTAGACCGGAAGTTCCTATTAACGCTGTTTTTTTTGGTGTGTATCTGCGTCATTACCTTGTTTATGAAGCCCTGACGGTTCAAAACAAACAGTTCAGCCACTGCTGAGAACATTGTAATCTCGGGGCTCAACGAGATCACCGAAAATCCCGTAATGGTGACGTAAGCAGTGGTTCTCCTGAACAACCGATCGTCCTGCACCGGGCGGTAGTCCGGGCACATCCGGTTGCGTACATTAAACCGCAGAAGAAGAATAACGTCCGTTGTGGAGGTGTTTCACGAGCAACAGTGTCTTCTGACTCTGGGTCTGACTCCGGTTTAAAGTCATCAAAGGGACTGCGGCGGGGAGTCGTGACTAAGCTATTTTTAAACACTGTTAAAACAATGTTTTGATAATGAGAAGCAGTGCATCCACCGTTCCAGAGGGGGGGCGCTGCGCTTCTGAGAACGGATGTGCTGGATAGTACTGGCCAATCACAAGACTCTGTCTTCTGGGGGTGAAAGTTCACTCTGAAATCTTGCAGCAGAAAAACACCGTCAGAAAAGGATTTCTATCGGCTCGTTTACGGCAACTAGGAGGTTTTTGACCATAAAAACAAGTTAATATATGTAAGTAGACCTCCATAACTAACATTTATGTGCAACAGGACCACTCTATGTGACCTTTAGTATGAATTGTCTCACAAATTCATCCCACATTATGGCTTATGGGATACATCAAAGCTCACATAGAGTGGTCCTGTTACACATATATGTGAGTTATGGAGGTCTACTTACATACATTAACTTGTTTTTATGGTCAAAAACCTCCTAGTTGCTGTAAACGAGCCGATAGAAATCCCTCTTTTCTGACGCTGTCCTCAGCCGCGATATTTCAGACAGAACCCTCACACCCAGAAGACAGACTGTGTTGTGATTGGCCAGCCAGCGTAGAGCCTTCCCAACTGTCTTGTGATTGGCCAATACCCGGGAAGTGACATAATCAGCACACACCCGCTCTCAGAAGCGCAGCTCCCCCCTCTGGAACGGTGGATGCACTGCTACTCGTTATCAAAACGTTGTTTAAAAATAGTTTCGTCACGACTCCCCGCCGCAGTCCCTTTTATGACTTTGACCCGGAGTCAGCAATGGCTGAACTGTTTGTTTCGAAACTTCAGGGCTTTGTAAACAAGGAAATGACGCAGATACACACTAAACATCAGCGTTAATTGGAACTTCTGGTCTAGGTCCTCTTTAATGCAGCCATATAGATGGTAGTGATATACATTTTGAGTCTGATAAGCCGTATGCCTTAAATTGGCATTCATTAAAAATTCAACATGGCATAATAGCAGTGAAATATTATAAATGTATAATTCTTAATCTGTCAAAAACAAGTTATGTTGACGACAGCCCTAGTAATAATTTTCCAAAATGTATCATATATAGATGAAATAATGAATGAACTTTAAAAACAAATTGACAACTGACCTTTGGAAATCTTATTGTCTGTTTCTAGCACTTTCTACATTAAACATACATTGTAAAGTGGTGGTATGGCTGTTTTGGTTGGCTCACAGAAGCACTTAACACTTTCTTAGAAATAAATCCCAGTTCCAGTAAAGAGGAAGTTGACTCACTGTAATGCACTGCACTGCACAGCCTGTCACACCGAACAGAAGCTCAGTGGAGCGAGAGGAGCGAGGACCAGAGGGGATATGGAGGGGAGAACTGGGGCTAAGTGTTATGCGAAGGAAGCCGCTGACCTCGTGGGGAAGGTACACACCATCTTGGTTCATGAATTGCCTCCAGATGGGAACTGGCAAGTGGGAAAAGCGGAAGAGAATTGTATCGACAAGCCATGCCTGGGCAGGCCCTGAGCAAGGCCATTAGCCATGTTGCCAAGTCACCAGGGAAAGCTCAGTCAGTCTGAGATTTCACTTCAGCTGAGTGTTGACGGGAGCTCTCTCCAGCTATTCTGTTCAGCAGCCAGACACTGAGGCAGAATCCCAATCAAGGTGCTGATGAGAAAAGCACAGCAAAACTAAAGTAATAAATACCTCTAATGTAGGGAAAGGATTGGGATAATGGTCCCATGCTTCTCTCCCTTGTTTTAATGAGATTATTAGAAACTCCTATTACCCAAATGACTTCCCTTAACTTGTACTAATTCACAGCATCTATTGTTAGTACCTGGAGGTTGGGAGGGCCATTATCACCAGAGGGCTCGGAAATGTTGTGAAACTTTGTGATTTGCTCTCTGTATGGACAGAGGGACTTTACTGAAGACCGAGAGGGTATCACTGATGTAAGTCTTTACAACACTTTTTGCTTCTTTTCAGACATTGACATAGAATCAAGATGACAGGTAATATTGAATGAAACAGGGACACGGTGCTTATATTGCAATCGAGCTGCTTGTGTTTTTTCCCTCTTCATATAACAGAACATATAATCTCCCTCATCAACTTCAGCTCACTAAAAGACAATACTGAAGCTTAAAAAATCAGAATAGAAGACATTAAACAGTATATGTGGTAAGGAGGCGAACAGGTACAGGTACTTGGCTGAGATGGAGCATGAGATCAGCTAGGTGGGTACAGAACTTGAGGTTGCTGTGTGGGTTTGTGTCGAGGGTCATTTATGCTCAGTGTTAGATGTGCTTATGAAAAAGTTAGTGTATCCTTCCATCGTTCTGCATGTCTTCTCATATATATGGGCTTTCCTGACTCTCAATGAGGAAAGTGGCTTCCAGTCGTTAGCAGAGCAGTATCAGTCATGACTAACATTGTATCAAGTGTTGCTAATGTTGCTAAAGTACCAATAAACTTGGTGTGTACCTGCAGTTTGAGGTTAGATGTGCTCAGGGAAGGACAGCTGGTGATTATAAGGCAAGGCAAGTTTGTTTGTTTAGCACCTTTCAACAACATGGCAATTCAAAGTGCTTTACATAAAACACAGAAAAAAGCTATATAAAATCAAAAAACTAAAAACAAGCAGGTAATTAGAAGATTAAAAAATAAATCAAATACAATAAAATCAAAACTAATACAAAAAAGAAAAAAAAAAGGATAAAATCAAGAGTATCAAAGGAAAAGATGTTACAGTGCAGTATTAGAAATTACTGAAATGCAGGAGCATCTTTTGGCATGGTATAATATAATGTTTGGAAAAAGACGCGTCTTGAAAGACCAATACCTGATTAAGATTCTCCTGGTGGTTTGACAAGGACATGGCATAAGGATGACCTCCCTGGAAGGAGAAGTTGGTTGGACATTGAAGAGATTCACCATACGGTTCTTTTTTCCGCCATGCGTTATATAACGCCCCTTGTTTTGCCCAAACAACTCTATTTTAGTTTCATCAGTCCGCAGCACCTTATTCCAAATGTGTTTTAGCAGGTGGGAGGTGGGGGTCTTCCTTTTGGCACTGATTTCTGTAATGGCTAAAGCCCAATGTATTCTCCTGTGTAAAGTTGCAGAGATGAAGTTGATGTTTATATTTTGATATGTTCATTGATTATGCAAGGATGAACAGAGGTCTTGGAGACGTACTATCAAAGCTTACAGGGGATAAAAACGGTGTCTGACAGGTCTAGACCTAGAAAAGCAAAACGGATGTAATTTAGAGTTTAACAAGATGTTACAGACCATTGTCATGTTGTAAAGTGAGCATTCTGCTGCAGTCCCCGCGTTTTGACAGCGGTGATAGACTGCGATGTGGAACTTGCCTGGCTGTGTTGAGAGATGCGTCTATTCTGATCAGCTCCTCTTGGGGTAGGATATATGGAGGGAACACTGTCAAAACCCTCCGTCGTTCTCATCTCAGCAGAAGACAACTTGTGCCACAGAACATCAGTCAAAGACGAGCCTCAATAGCTCCGTTGCCACAAGAGGAAATTTGGTGGGTGAGTCTGGGTGCATAAAAAAAAAAAAAAATGCCAATGACATTTTCTTTAATGCAGAGCAGACACATCTGGATTATCAATTCTTAATAAACTGCACCATGCTAACAGCTGTGAAATTAAACAGGAGGTGGGGTATAAAATATGCTTTAGGAGAACTTTTAAAGTATTCGCTGTATTTTAAATCACAGAGTAATTTCTTGTCACATTGACAGAGAGAACATTTTCTTGAAACTAATAGGATTGTGTGATTAATTAACAACTGTAAAATAATGATTGCTCTCACTCAAGCATGTGTTCCTGTCTTGTAAACTACTCACCATCCCACACCGGCATTTCTATGCATGCGTTTGTTTGTCTCACCTTATACAGTACGCGAGTGTGTGAACATGTTCCTATCTTAGTTGTCTATCACCACCTACAGTATGTGTTGGCGGCTGCCCGTGTGTACGCATGTGTTCGCTGTCTGACTCTATAAGCCGGCAGAGTCGAGGGAGTTGTCAGAAGGCGGTTGCCCTGGTTTCCTTTGCGAGGAAGACGAGCATCTCCTGCACAACCTCGGAACAAAGAAGCAACCTGCTTGACTGTAGCAGAGAAATATAAATCTGAAAAAGCTAAAAAAAAAAAAGAAAAAAAAAAAAAAACAGGTACTTCTGAGACTAATCAACACCTGCCTTTTCTTTGTTGTTATGTGAACTTACAATAAACCCCACTATGTACTGTAACTTAGGAGTCCTCATTTCAGGCATGACTTGTGACTGAGGATTAAAATTCTTAGACAGACTAGACCTTCAAGGCCGACAAACAAAATATTTAAAATGTTTATTCTAGTGCTGGGCACGTTAACACGTTAATGGCGGCTAACAACGTTAAGGCATGTTAACGCATGACACATTTCTATGACGACTGACCCGGAAAAAAGACACGTGTGACGTCATGTTTTACGTGACTCCCGATTGTTAAAATGAGTCTCTAGAGTAACGCTAAGCGCTGGTTATTTGTAGCGCTGCTCTTTTCATTTAATAAACAGACGGCACCAGTGCTAAAAGGAGCTAATGCAGCTAACGGAGCCTGGACTCTGGTGTCGCAGCACGTAAACACGACGTCACGTGTGTCTTTTGCCAGTCAGTCGTCATGGAAACGTGCCCTGCACTAGTTTATTCAATGCATAAATGAACAAAAGTGGAAGAATGATATGTCAACTGTGTCACGGTTTGGTGACCAATAGAAATAGTTCAACTCTGCACACAGACATATATGGGAAAAAGAACTGAAGGAAGAAATTAAACATGAAGATGTGGTAAAACACAGCAAATGACCCCCAACTCCAGAATGTGAAAAGAATTTTGTAAGACATTGCAAGATTATTCATCACACCAAAATGTAAAAAGGGACAATCATCTAATGCAGCATCCCTGCTGGAGACTGTTTGGAGAACAGAATGTGGGTCATGCTCATATTTTTTGGCATTGTATAATATAATGTTTGGAAAAAGACGCGTCTTGAAAGACCAATACCTGATTAAGATTCTCCTGGTGGTTTGACAAGGACATGGCATAAGGATGACCTCCCTGGAAGGAGAAGTTGGTTGGACATTGAAGAGATTCACCATACGGTTCTTTTTTCCGCCATGCATAACGCCCCTTGTTTTGCCCAAACAACTCTATTTTAGTTTCATCAGTCCGCAGCACCTTATTCCAAATGTGTTTTAGCATACCTCAAGCAATGCTGTTTGTGGCAGGTGCAGAGAAATGGCTTTTCCTGCATTACTCTTCCATACAGCATCTCCTTGTGTAAAGTGCCCTGAATAGTTGAACGATGCACAGTGACACCATCTGCAGCAAGATGGAGCTGGTCTGTGGGTTGACTGTGACTGTTCTCACCATCTTTCACCTCTGCTTATATGAGATTTTATTGGTCTGCCACTTTGGGCCTTAACTAGAACTGTGCCTGTGGTCTTCAAATTCCTCACAATGTTCCTCACAGTTGAAACCGAGAGCTTAAATCTCTGAGATAGCTTTCTGTATCCTTCCCCTAAACCATGATGTTGAACAATCATTGTTTTCAGGTCATTTAAGAGTTGTTATGTCATGACAGTATTAGATGATGAAGAGAATTCAGAGGAAAACAACACTGAATATGCACATCCTTCCTCATCTTCTGTCTCCTCAAGTCAAGTCTAAGTAACAAGATAATTTTCCTATGATTTTCCATTCCTAACTGTAATGTGATTACTAACGTTGTCAGCAGTAACGCGTTACATTACTGCGTTACAGACAAGTTCCCCCAACACTGCTGGTAACTGAAGGCTCTGCCTCCCATTCAGACTCCACAAGTAAGCCTACATTTTGGGACCTAAGTGATATGTTAGGGTGATAAAGTAAAACTCTGTCTTTCAGGTATGCAGGGGCCTGATCATTAAGTGCTTTGTACATGAGGAATTTAAATTGAATTCTAAATTGTACACGGAGCCAGTGTGGAGAAGCTAATAATGGAGCAATATGGTCTCTCTTTCTAGTTCCTGTCAGAACTCGTGCTGCAGCATTTTGAATTAACTGAAGGGTTCTAACAGGCTTGTTGGAACATCCTGATAATACGGCATCACAGTAATCTAATCTAGATGTAACAAAAGCATGAACTAGTTTTTCAGTGTCCTTTTAAGGACAGAATGTTTCTAAATTTCATAATGTCCCACAGGTAGAAAAGGCTGTTCTGGAAATGAGTTTTATGTGTGAATCAAATGACATGTCCTGGTCAAAAATAACTCCAGGTTCCCTCACAGTGGAACTGGTTATGTCATCTAAAGTGAGTAAAGTGTGGTCAGAGAGTTTTTCTCTAAGGTGTTTAGAGACGAGTAAAATGACCTCAGTTTTGTCTGAGTTTAAAAGTAGAAAGTTACAGGTCATCCAGGATTAATGTCTCTGAGACATTCCTGGAGTTGAACAACATCATTTATTTCATCCGGCCTCATTGATGAATAAAGCTGTGTGTCATCTGGATCACAATGAAAGTGTATGTTGTACTTTCTAATAATGTTCTCTAAAGAAAGCATATAACCTGACTGTAAATCTTCAAACAGGCCATTTGAAACCAAGTTATTTGTTCTATCTGTGTCGGGGATGGATTATGAAGCGGGGCCCCTGAGCACAAACTGGAAAGGGCCCTTTCCACATGGCATGGTTTTCCCTGCCTATCTAAGGCAAAGGTGGCCCGCCTGGGTGATTTTGGCTACCGTCTTGGTTGAAAAAGGGCAGAAAACGATGTTTCTAACGATGCTGACGCAACAGAAATATGAGCATTGTAGTGCCTCTATATTGCGGATGGGGAACCGCGCAAACATTTGCATCGCGCGTGACGCCTTCCTGCGAGTTAAACTCCAGCGCGCCAAACAGATCCATCCAACAACCCCCAACGTTATTTCTTCCAACAAAAACTAAGGCCCAGGCATTAAAATTCTCCGTCCACACAATAATTTCAGTGACAATAACAACAACAGCTGTTCACTTGTTTTGACTGGTGGAACTGGGAAAACTGGCAAGAAAGATGGATAGAAATTGTACAAAAGACCATCCCTCTGTGCATGTTTATTTAAAGATAAAAGACATGTTTGTTTACCACAACAACCCTGTATAAGTGACTGAAATGTTGATGAATGAGTACAAATGTGCTTAATACATTTTTTGCTCCAGCCTTTTCCAGTCAAACAGACCGATGGAGTAGAGAATGAGTTACAGGTGTTACTAGCTGGGGAAAATATTGCGGTATAGCCTAATAAGAATAGGTACAGGTAAGGTATAAGCCTAATAATACCTTGATGTGTGCTGCAGGGTTGCAGTGGATGGACCTCCACTAGACACGCTTGACTGGATGGTTCTGGTTCGGGGTTTTTACAAAGTCAAAAAAACTGCGAGAGTAACATGCAAGGACAAACATCTGTACAATCTCTTCCTTGGTCGATTTCCTGGATCCAAAATAAATAATATTATAATGGTATTTTTTTATTCTAATTTTGATCCATCTTGCTGTACAATATAAAAGATTTCCATTGGTCAAATAATGATTTTTCACATAAAATACAACAATACAATACACAACCCTCTAAAGGTGGAATTGCCAGTGCCAATACCAGCTGCCAATGCCACAAAATGAGCTGGTCCTCTCTCTTTTGTCAGGCAACACCTGACTAATAATAATAATAATAATAATGATGATGATAACATAGTGATAATATTAGACATATCACATACTTTAGTTGATTGAGGGCCCCATCAAGACATGAGGGGTGGGTAATATACAATAGCCTAAATGGCCCCATAAAGACATCACATAATAACCAGTGAGAGCTTGGTGCCCCTGGGCCTGGTCTAGGTAGGCGCATTCATTAATGCATCCTTGATCTGTGCTAATTGTTTACTATATTATTTGAATACGAAACCACCAAACCTTATCACTAAAAAACAAACTCTTGAACTCTTCCACATACGTATTGCAGCATCTTGGAGACAGTTAGGTTGCTGTTCTCCCATTTAAACCTCAGCTGATGGATTTGCTGATCCACTGCACAGCCTCCTTGGGCCTCACTAAATGAATTAGGGGAGGCCTGAGTAGCTACATTTTTAGCTTCATGCACTCAATGCACATTATCTTGAGCCGCTGAAAGCCTAAATACCTGCTGGGCCTCGCTATGACCATTCAGCTGCCATCAAGAACCCACAGAGAGGTCGAGAAGGAAGAGAGACTGCTCAGGATAGAGAGACCTGTGCAGGAGAGAGAGAGTGGCCGATGACAGCAAAATCAATTAATTGAATGAGTGGACAACTCTTGCATAGATTGGGTTGCACTTCTGTGATAAAACAAAGTGCGCGTTATGTTTTAAAACATGGAGGGAAGGGGGCGAGCCAGTGCACCTATAGAGTCCAAGAATTGAATAGTATTCAGTATATCTCACATACTGTATGTCATTGATGCAGAAGCTCTCTGTTGTTTTGGACACAGCGGCACCATGAAGATGGTCTTGTTTATGTTTAGCTGTTGCACCTTATTGACCATGCTTGTGATGCTTTTTTATATTATATTATGTTCTTTGTTTTAAAGGTCACACAGAGTGGTCCTGTTGCACATAAATGTTAGTTATGGAGGTCTACTTACATATATTAACTTGTTTTATGGTCAAAAACCTCCTAGTTGCTGTAAACGAGCCGATAGAAATCCTCTTTTCTGACAGTGTTTTTCTGCTGTGAGATTTCAGAGTGAACTTTCACCCCCAGAAGACAGAGTCTTGTGATTGGCCAGTACTATCCAGCACATCCGTTCTCAGAAGCACAGCGCCCCCCTCTGGAACGGCGGTTGCACTGCTCCTCATTATCAAAACATTGTTTTAACGGTGTTTAAAAATAGCTTCGTCACGACTCCCCGCCGCAGTCCCTTTTATAACTTTAAACCGGAGTCAGACCCAGAGTCAGAAGACACTGTTGCTCGTGAAACACCTCCACAACGGACGTTATTCTTCTTCTGCGGTTCAATGTACGTAACCGGATGTGCCCAGACTACCGCCCGGAGCCGGAAGATCGGTTGTTCAGGAGAACCGCTGCTTACGTAACTATTACGGGATTTTCAGTGATCTCGTTGAGCCCCGAGATTACAATAAAACACAACGTTCTCAGCAATGGCTGAACCGTTTGTTTCGAACCGTCAGGGCTTCATAAACAAGGTAATGACGCAGATACACACCAAAAAAAACAGCGATAATAGGAACTTCCGGTCTAGTTCCGCTTTAATAACCAAGAGGCTGCTCCTCTGCGTTGTTCAACTGAAAAAAAAAGGTATGCTTTGATCGGTATGTGTTGTCAAAGAGCCATGTCATCAAGGCTTTCTGTACAAACCATTAGTATTTACAACCAATGTGAAATATCTCAATATTTAGCTCATGTGCAATAACATATATCTTATGAACATCTTGCAACGTTTACCCTGTAAATATCAAAACCATCCTTGTATTTGTATCTGATATTCAATGTACTATACTTTTATTCCAATAGTCCATATTATAACCCTGTCACAGTGAGTCATATTTGATTTGCTAGAGATTTTTATGCACAATGAACAATTGGGAGTGGTTACCTTGCTCAGGGGTAGCAACTCTTGACCTGGAGGGGATTTGAACCAGCAAAATAATTTTTTTTATCTTTTCTTAATTGTACATATAGTGCACAGCATTTTTCTTCCTGCATTTCTGTCAGTTATTTTCCCCAAACACTAACATGGCTCTAGGTCTTATAAGCAGTATCATTCAAATATCAGATATGAAATGTTATCCCCTAACAACTCCCAGTTTCATGCTCAGCACAGTGGAACATGACTCAGCGATCTCAGCACCTCACCGGTTACCTACCAACTTTGTCCACCTTTAAGATTGGACGAGATAACCAGCTCACAGGTGTACTACATCACTCTCTGCCAGTGTCAATGGGATTACCCCGTCCTCTGTAACCCGAGCTGTGCAGTGGGAGGGTTGGAGCAAAAAAATAGGCTGGGGGAAATAGGTCAAGCTCACTGATAAGAGCAGGTGTTCTTTTAAAGATGTCCCTCCAGACTCTGGGGACAAAACGTACAGTGAAACATTCATACTTCGATATAAATGAAGAGGAAGCAGCTTGAAAGTTGCACTTCCGAAATAGAAATGGAAATGTTAATTCACGTTCCAGCCTTGTAATGGATTACTTTCACAATACACGTGCTGATAATGCTCTCAGACGTGGCCTCTTCCTCTCTCCCTGAGCACACACAGAGAAAAGATAAAATAAGAATTGCGTCCGATTTTGCAGTCCACGCATGTCTTACAAGTGCCGTTTAAGATACACAAGAGATCCAGATAAGAGTAACTGCAGCGTTTAGATAATCGTCTGGTAAAAAAATGATCCTGCTGTTGCTGGAAGTGATACTGCAGCAGCACTGAAGGAACAGCAGGGGAGCTGAGGAAGCTGCAGGTAACACACAATGAGGAGTGAATAGAAAATGCTCTGCCTTTATAAATACAAATGTTTTTAATAATATGGTAACATTAAGTGAAGTCTATCTTCATGTCGCCTAGAATTCACATCTGTCATTCTGTGCAAAAATGTACTGACCAATATTGCTTCATGTCAATGCACAGATGACATTGTGTAGATCGAATCTACCTTTTTCCAATCGAATGAATATGTTTTCACTTGGAGCTTCACAATTATAGAAAAAGTACATTTGGGAGGCATTTTAGAGCACAAAACTCTTCAATGCAATTCATATAAAATAAAACAGAGTGTGAAAATACACAGCGAATATTGTGATACCAACGAAATCTCAGGAGGACCAGCTGTTCTTGATTTCCTGGCGATAGCCTAAACCCAAAGGTCTAAATGATTAAACTCCCCCTCAACAAAAGGAATTATATGAGGATTTTTTTTTTCGCCTTCTAAATATTTAGCATTCCACTTTAACAGCCAGAAGGATGATGTCACTGTAATGAAAAGCAAAGTGGTCTTGTCTTTCATGTTGGCAATCCCTCCATCAAATTACAGATGAAAGAACGGCTAAAGAGAAATGAGAGCTGGTCATGCTGGATAGAAAAGACAGAGCTAATGCTTAGAACAGGATTACAAGGACAGGTGGCATTGTGTCCCTGCAAGGACAACAAATCTGTCCACCCCTCTGTCATCTTGGAAAGTAGCTTTGACCTTGGTCATGGATTTTGAATTTGGCATCCTTTTGACTTCCTTCCAATGCCAACATGAAATAGAATCCGGATACTTTGAAGTCAGGTGTCAAAACATGAATCCTCACTTGCTAGTGAATAAGATATGACGGCACCTCTTGTGGTCAAAAGTTTCCTTTTTCAAGGTTTGTTTGGGAGGACTTCAAAACACACTCTGTATGGCAGAATTTCCCCTTCAAGATATTACATGTAGCATGTGAACTTTACAGTTATGTTTCCCATGTGTAGCAGGGCACTGCAACTAAACATAGCACATCTGGGTTCAAGGCTGGAAAGTAAAGTTTTTTTTTTCCTCCAGGAAGTGTACTTACACAAGTGTAGGTCTTCCATTTAATACTTTATTATGCTCCAGTACAATCATTTTACTTAAGCGTACTTAAATTGCAAATTAAAATACACCAATGCCCTATATTCATTTACAAAGTTCTCCCATGTAAACTCCCTTCTTACTTGGGTTAGAATGTACTCTTACAAAGTTTCAAGTCTCTCAACCAGCTTCAGTTTACAATTCACTGTCATAACAGAAACAGGCAAATCAAGCCTTTCCCTTCCTTTACACCAAACCATCTTCAGTCCCCGTGAATGATTTAAATTTAGGCAATAGAAACACAAGTTGCATGTGTTTAAGTTAACCGTTGAATTATTATTATTGATTATTGCTGCCTTGCACTTGACTGACCCCGTCTTGGCTTGCTCTCGCTGTTGTGCCACACACTGGTGCAGCGTCTAGCATTGTTGTTGCACAGCCAGAAAGTCGATGGTTGGGATCCCCAGTACAACCGAGGGCATTTCTGTTTGGACATGCTGTGTGTGCATCGGTTATCTCTGGGTACTCTGGCTTCCTCCCACATTTGGTCTAAAATGCGGGGATTAGATTAATTGTATACTCCCTGGATAGGGTGTGTCCCACTTCTGGAGGTGTCTCGTATACCAACTTCAATGAGACGTCAGTGACAGGGAGACGGCCGCTTGATTACAGTGTGTTCACACTCCCCTATTTTACTCCTAAACCACACCTCTGCTCCCTCGTTTACAAACATATGGGCTTTTTCTTTCCTCCCACATGCTACAGCCCTCTACATGTAGCTCATTATATCGATTTCAAACAAGCCGTCACGACAGCGCACCGCAGTTTAGCTTGCCAAGATTTAATTGTCTATTTCCCCAATGTCACTGAATGCATATTCACTACATCCTCCCCTGACGCCTCATCTCAACATTCCCATCCCGCCTCCTCGTTAAGTGAATCATTTCTTGAGATGCTCTAATGGCTCCTAAATTGTTTATGGGGCAATTTAATTTGTGTGTAAGGAATCCTAATAAACACTCTTGGCACACAGATGAGTAATTATACATTTGGCTAAATAGATAATTGGATGGGCTTGAAGATAGATTGGAGCATCTGTGTAATATTTGTCTTGCTGTAAAATACAGTAGCTTTCTTAACAAATGCAAGCACATTAATTTACAGTAACTGTGCTCCCTATTTGCTTGATTTGCAAGTTGATGAAACTGGAAGTATAATTGCTCCTTGAGAACAAATAAAAACGGGTATTTTCAGGTTTTGGCAGAACGCTTGTGCATCTTCATCTTGTTATCTCGGCTCCAACCGGCAAAGAGTAAACACTGAAAGCACTTTGTTGTGGTGTTTTCAATATCTAAGCTGCGGCAAACAGTATATATCTTCATTCAATAATACACTCTCCCTGGAAATCTCACATATTGTTTCAGTTCACAGAGGAATACTAACCTCTGACACACAAAACCAGTCTCTCACTATTGAGGTCAAGCACAATATCAGTGGCAATATAATCACAACAAGCCTGTAATGGGAGAAACATTGACGTTCCCCCACTTATTCTTACATTAGTGCATTTATTCCTTATATGTATGCTCACTTTTGAGATATATTGACAAGTCCAACACTGTCCTCCAGTGACATGAAGCAATTAACTCTGTAAAATTGCAGTGTAAAGTCAAAATCTGTCGAGACGTCCTGGAACATGCTGGTGTCTTACGTTGTCACAGGTCACGTGATGAAGTAGGTGTGAGTTTTGAATGACAATGCCGGCCACATCAGTAGTGATATGAACCTTCTGTGTGTTTTTCTGGATTTTTTTTTTTTTTTCATCAGTGGAGCATCAAACAGCACGAGACTGTGTCAAAAGTGATGTCTCCCGACTCGACAGAGCCTGAATGATTTATGCATTTGTCATTTCTCATTTGTTGAAACAAAGTGTCAATGTGTTTGTTCCATTGCACCAGTCAAGCCTACGGAGACAGCGAGATAAGGATGCAGCGAATGCCCTTGAAGAAAATAGCAAAGTCGACCAGGCAATTTATCCAGACTCTTTTTTTCCCCCCAGTATTTTGTCATGAAGGTGCAATGCTAGAAGACAATCACCTTGCAATTAGTTTGTAAATCCTCTCTGTCTTTGGACAATATGATCTCACTGTGCATATTCATGAGCTGAGGAAGGAAGTGAAAAAATGGTCAATTTGATTCCTTTATAAGGAAAATTGACTCACTTGCTTTAGAGCAAGAGTACAACTATGGCAGACTGTTATTAAAATAATTATATAATTGTATCATCTGCATTATTCAGATTTTGACTTTTTTACTTATTTTAATGGATTTGCTGACTGTTTTTCTGTTATTTATAGTTTACTCAAATTTAAAACCAGTGGTGGGTAATATGTCCCACAAAGGGTCATGATCACAACATTTTCTAACAGTTTACAACAGTAATCAGTTAATTAACTCTGCCATGGAGGTCATGTTATGTTGGGCTGTGTTTGACTGTCTTTGAGCAGAACAACTCAAAAAAGGTAAGGAACGGATTCTGATGAATTTTTGGGGGTGTAGATAATGGCTAAAGGAAAGTATCTTTTCAAGTATCGTTAACCCTGCCGTGTAGAGGAGTGAAGTGACACTGTGGGAAGCGGAGAGGCTTTGTTGGCACTCTGATTGGTTTCTATAAAGATTGATTTTTAAGTGAAAGTTGAAGAAGCCAGTTAATTGTGATTCGAAACGTCTTTATGGATAGAAAATAAAACGAAAGAAAAGCAAAACACTTGTCCAGAGAGCATTTTGTACATCTCAGGTTGAATATTCAAAGCTATTACAACTATGACACTTACAATAGTATTTGCTCAACAGGCTCACCCCACATTTGGTAAATGGTATTGTTAGTTACAATAAAATATATGTCATGGTAACAGGCATTTGTTTACAAGTCAACAGTACCGGTGAACTCCAAAGCAGGACTTCAGATGTACAAACAACCATGTTTTTCGACCATGGTACAGTAGCCTATGATATAGCATTTTATACAAATGTCCTTACATTGTGGGCCACGCGGTTGGTGTAGTGGTTCGCGCTCTTGCCTTTGCAGCAAGAAGACCCAAGTTTGAGCCCAGGTCAGAACGAGGGCCTTTCTGTTTGCATGGGTTTTCTCCAAGTTCACTGGCTTTTTCCCACAGTCGAAAAACAATATGGGGATTAGGTAAATTGGTCACTCTAAATTGACCATAGGTATGAGAGTGTGATGGTTGTTTGTCTCTATATGTGTCCCTGTGATGGACTGGTGGTGGACTTATGTCAGCTGAGATATATAACCTCATATAACCTATCGCTTATTGTATGAGCATTGTTTTAATCACTTGGTTTATGAACATGAGACTGTCGGCCATTCCTCGTTCAGTGCAAGCTCCATTTTCAACTCCTGGCCTACATATATGCCAGGGACATTTTGCAAAGTTGCATTCATGATTTCTCAACGCCACTCAATGCCATTACCATCAACAACGGGTACCTGCTTTCACTCATCTTGTCAGCATTGGAGCAATTACAAGAAGCCAAGATCTTCTCAAAACTAGATCTCCGCAATGCCTACCATCTAGTGCCAATCAGAGAGGGTGACGAGTGGAAGACGGGCTTCAATACACCCAATGGTCACAAAGAATACCTGGCCATGCCGTTGGAATTGGCCAATGCTCCCGTTGTATTCCAAAATCTTGTAAATGATGTCTTGAGGGAGTTCCCGAATGTTTTGGTTTTGGTTTATCTGGACGATATTCTGATCTTTTCCCCTGATCAGGCCACCCATGTCTCCTAAGTGCTACATTGTCTGCTAAATAACAATCTATATGTAAAAGCTGAGAAATGTCAGTTCCATGCACAACACAACCTCTTTTCTGGGTTTTGTGATCTCACCTAAGCAGGTGGAGATGGACCAGGCCAAGGTCAGTGCGGTAAGTGACTGACCCACGCCGACATCCCACAAGGTGGTGCAGCAGTTTTTGGGCTTCGCTAATTTCTATAGATGCTTTATTAGAAATGCAGTACTGTTGCCACACCTCTCCAAGCGCTGACCTCGTCTGGTTCACGGTTTCTTTGGACCTCCAAAGCGGAGGTGGTGTTTCAAAGACTGAAACACCTGTTTCACCATGGCGCCCGTGTCCTGACCTTGCAGGAACCTCAACACCAGTTTGTGGTGGAGTTAGACGCCTGCAATGGGGTTGGAGCCGTCCTATCTCAGCGATCGGCTGAGGACGACAACCTTCATCCCTGCACCTTCCTTTCCAAAGCTCACAGCTTCGTCCTTGCTCATCCCCCATGACTGCTCAATATTAGTCAACGCAGTGTCTTTTCTTGTTGCTGGAAACTACATATAAACTAAAACTTTGATCAGACAGTTTGCTGTAAAGCTTGTGCTACAGAGGCTATAAGAAAATCATTTATTTTATGAATATGAAAGTGACCTAACACATCAGGGTTACAACTCAGAGAGTTTATATGGAGACAATGTGTGAACCACATATGCTCTGGACTTTTTCCTTGCAAAAAAACAGTCAAAAAATATTTGACAGTGAGCACATAGCTACTTTAACAAACACGACATCACACACATGCAAAAGCGTGCAAGTAAGTACTGTATTCATGCAGCATCGTCTTACACCCACACCATTTTTGGGTGAGCTTGGCCTCATCCTGTCAAATGCAGGAGCTGACAGACAGGCTTTTGCTGTGTGTGTGTGTGTGTGTGTCAAAGGAAGTGGTCCGGTATAGACTTGAGGGATTCACTAACTGAACATTGAACAGGGGAAGAAAGAAGGTGAGAGAGAAGGAGAGACAATCAAAAAGCACAGAGAGAGTGACAGACACAGAAAGCAAAAGGAGAGAGGGAAAACAGGGAGACAAGTGTGTGTGTGTGTGTGTATGTGTGTGTGTTCATGTCTGTGTAAATAACAAGGATGTGTGTGTGTGTGGAGGGGGGGTAAAGTGCCCCAGGCTAAACCACGTGTGAAGATGGCAGGGTCTGAGGACTTCCTGTTGCTGGGGAAACAAGACAAAACAAAAGGCCCAGATGTATAAACTTTAACACCCCGTCCTTCCTCGTTAATGCATGAGCAACGCTGATTTTTGAGGTTTCACAAACAGAGTTTGGGAGGGAGAACTTTGAAATTGTGGTTTTCATCCAAGGTGCAGCTGAATTGATGATTGCTCTGGGTCAGTGGTTCTCAAACTTAGCGCCACCTGAGAAAATATTGAGCTCTCAAAGTAACACCGTTATCACAAACGTTAAAATACAGTGCCGTAAATATGCCGGGGCAAAGTATGGATTTTTCACAGGAGGCAGATTTATTACCATTAAGATAATTTGCTCTCTCATCGTCCTCCTCTTCCTCGCATATACTTCACTCACTGGTATAATCCAATTAGATTAAGATGGAGCGAACGATAAGGTGAGTCTAATTGTTATTGTTAAATGTTTTTTGGTTATTTTTGAAATTGTGCCATGCTCTCAAGTAATATATTGTGTACATGTACATGCTTCCTCAAAGAGTGATATACCTGCCAATCTAGAAACAATAACTGGGAACAGGCTTTATGACTGGAGACCTGTCTAGAGTGTTCCTTGGCTTTAGCCCAATGCCACCTGGGATTGGCTCGATCAACCTCTATGACCTTTAAAGGATAAGCAGGTGTTGCAAGATAATGGATCAACAGATGGAACTAGGAGCTGTAGGTATGTCTACTGTAAGAGTGATACTCACCACAGTATTACACTTTCCACAACCAAAAAGGTATCTGCGAGTCTCTGTGTACTGTATGTGTGTATGAGAGAAAAACTATGTAAGTCAGTGTGTGTGTGTGTTTTGTATATATATATATATATATATATATGGGTCATTCTACGAAAACGTGCCATTTTGCGTCACTCACACAAAACCTATCCATATAATCTGTATTAACATCAAAATATTAAAAAAATGTGTTGGTATGATATGGTAAACAAATAATCTTCATTTTTAAATATTCATTATATATTCATACATTGATACATTGAGAGATTGGTACATCTGCTTCTTTTGTCATTTTACACTGCATTATACCTTGGAAAAACACATTGGCTTAATGTGCAGTTGCAGCAATAATTGTAATTTGTATAGACAGACCTGGCAAAGTTCAATCAAGTAGGAAGCTGAAAGGGCCGCATTTTACCAGATGAAAATTGTAGGCTACATTCAATCAGTCAATCATTGTATATTGTATATAGTTATACAACACAATATCTGCAGAGTACTCAAACACATAAAAGGAAATAATGAATAGCAGGAATAACATTTGAAAATTAAGAACAGCGGAAAGGTGTCAATCATGCTATTGACTATTACAAGTCAAAACTCCCATGTCAGAACTTGAAAGTAAATCAGGGAGGAACCTGTGCCAGCAACAGCAAGCAGCGACAGCAAGCAGCTAATGGGGGACATTCAGTAGTTGACCAGATGCCCAGATGTGGTTTTCACGCAAAGTTAAAATCTCCACCAAGTCAGGTGGCGCAAGGCCATAAATGGATTTAAAAAGCAAAGAGTAAAATCTATCATAAAATGAACTGATGAATGAAATGAACTGGCATACAAAGGCTCCACCCAAAACACATTTACCAAATCTGAGACAGAACCGTGAGACAAGACACTGTGAAAGTCAGGAGGCTGAGGACATAGGAGATGACTGCAGCACATCTGTAGCCTGCTCAATGTTCAATTACTGCTGATGAAAGGGACATTTTGTGGGGCGCACATCAGAGAGTGGGATTAGTGAAAGTGATTTCCTTGTCCTGGATTGTTTGACAAAGTCTGCCTGTAATCCTCTTGAAAACTCTGCAGCCTTGGCTTCTCCTGACCGCTGGCTTTTCTCTGGGCTAGAGATGTCACACACAGCTCCCTGCCCTACAAAGACCCACATATCACATATATATGTTCAATATGTTATATATTAACAGCTTCAGAGTCATTGTGATGTTTAAATGTCTTGTTGCGGGGAGATTGGGGCCTGTCTCGACTGCCCTTCCAGCTGTTAGCGGAAAGCAGCCTTGTAGGATCAGGGCGGCCGACGGGGAGTCGTCGGAATCAGGAGGTCTTGCGAAGTCTTGGTTCTCATGAGAAACATTAATTACTTCACAGCAATAGACACACACACCCTACCAACACACACACACTCTTGATCTTATAGCGTACCAGCTATAATATATATATATATATATATTATAGCCTTATTTTAGAAGTTTATCGTGGCAGAAAAAAAATAAAGGTGAAAAAGGAGAGAAAACCATTGTCGGATGAAGCAAGAAAGAGGAAACAACTGTCTGCGCGAGTGAGGGGTCATACAGACATTTTTTTTGAATGGCGGGGACTGAACAGCTGCTGACCGGCATGGACGTGGCTCCATGGCTTGTGTGCCGGCTCCATTGAAAACAAATTCACATGGCAGGAGAGGGAAAGGGAGGAGCGTCAGTTGTTCTTTGTACAAGAGATTTTTTTTTTATTATTACAAAACTGCAAATAAACTACAGAGAAGACCAGAATAATACCTATTTTTTAACATCAAACATGTCTTGTGTGCTGGAAATAAAATGTCTGGATATTGAATTTGCCCTTCAGTAGAAATCCATTTCCACAATATTTATTAAAATCAAGATCTAGCATGCGGTGATGAGGGACTTGCTGCTCAGTATGTGTCAAATGACTTGAAATGAAGGTGGATTACATTTTAAATCTCCATACTGGATTAAAATGCCAAAGGAAGAGCCCAGACAAATCCATAGCTCTCTATTCATCAAGGTGTGCCGGCCTCTGTGCATTATATATAATCTGTTTAGTATTTCAAGGCAGTACTATTGCATTTCCTTCACACACCCGTCCCATTTTTCTCCCCGTCAACTGAATTGTAAGAGCATGTTAAAATTTTAAGAAATATGTTAGACATTAGGGGGGCGAAGAAACAATTTCCCACAGAGGCTATTACTCCACAGGCTAATGGGAGAACACCCTACTGAGATACACATGTGCAGTGTTATCTGGTGACAAATGTTTTGGTAGCGTATGTGGTTCACTGTGGTTCTCACACACACGTCACAATATGAGCCACGACAAAATCGGGGATTAGACTTTCCAAGACTCGCAGTGGAACATGTTATCATAGTCATCGCACTATTTTAAAGGACATTTTGCACGTTCCATTGTCATTCAGTGGATTCCTCCATGTCATTACTATTATACAATAGTTTTACTTCAAATTACTTAAGGTAATTGATATTATATAATTGATATATTCTTACATCAAGTGGTGAGACCAAGTCAACGTGCAATCTTAAAGATTCAATGTATTATTACAGATCCATTATACACTATACTGCATAATAATACTGTATTCAGAGGGATAATAACTTAAATCCATTCCTGGCCAATTTAAAAGCCTGGTGTAATTTTCTGAAATGGAACAGTATCTACTTCCATAGGCTAATGTTCTATATGTGCCAAACTAATTATCTGAAGAAAAATAAATAAAATGAATCAATCAATAAACATATTAATTTAATGATTCATGTCTTGCTCTTCCAAGCTATCTCTCTTCCAAGGAACACTTTACCAATTATTGACCATCATGTTTCTATGCACAATCCAAGGGTCTTAAATAACACAATAGGGTTTTACCATATTTCTCAATGAAATCAAAGCCAAAACACAAAAAGGGAAAACTACACTGTGACATAATTTAGCAATACCATCGTGAGAACATTCAAAGGTACACATTCTGAAGTGTGATTTTATACTGAACTTTGTATATTTTAAGTTATATGCATTTTATTATATTAACATTGTACTTGAGTATGCTGTATGATTAAATTGGTTGTATTCATGCCCTAACCTGTATGTGCTGTTGCCTGTCTTGGCCAGAAAGGCAAATTATATATATATTTTTTTTTTACCTGAATGATTTTTATACAAATAAATATATATAGGGCTTGATCTGATGTTTTAGCGTCTCCTTCAAGGGTTTTGTAGATCTCTGCAAAGATTCTCCCCTTGACACATGTTATACGTTCTATGTATGTCTTCTATTATGGCTCAATGATGCACCAGAGCCATATTTAGCATAACTCTAACAGTGTAACAATATAAAACCCCTCAGCACGCTTTATTAACAGTTTCCCCTTTCATGTTTGAGTAACTGAACTTGATCCTACACTACTGTCTTTGGACATAAACTCATGTGAATGCCACAACATAATTTAATGGGTCTACTTCTTTTCTGTTTTGTATTTCTTCCCTCCCCTCCTCTGCTCACAGCTCTTTTCAGTGACTCTGGTGTTCTGCATACAAACCGCACATTTTATTTTTGACCTGTAGTACCTGCACCACCTACCACTGAATCTCTTCCTCCTGCCCTTTTTCCTGACCTAGTCACTGCAACTCATCAATATTTACACCAAGACGAACAGAGAGCAGCTCAATCACTGACAGCTGCGGCGGCTGTTTTTAAATTTCAGCTTTCATTTTGCTCCCGTACACGTTTTGTGTCATTAAAAAGCAGTGAAAGCACCTAATCTTTTTTGAAAAGTTTTGCACTCTTCATCCCCGTTAGCCTCATGACTCTACCCGATCACTTGTGTCCAAAACTGAATTAACAGCATGCAAATTCTATTTTTTGTTTTGGTTGAGGGGTATAGGTGTAGGTAGATTTGTCTTTAGGGTCATGCAGAAATGGCTTTTCACACTACTATAGTGCCTGGCAACCTAGAGTCTGTGGGGAGGATGGTGAGGGAGGACATACTCTAGTACCTTACATGATCTGAATTAGACACTGCCATGTTAACAGCAGAGATGTTCCAATGCCATTTTTTCCCTCCTGATACTTGTGCTGTGGGTATCGTCCAATACTGAGTACCGATACCAATGTGTTATCATTTTGAACAAATGAATACAGCAAATGGAATCCATTTATATTTTATATTATTTTTGAAATTGAACAGTATAAAACGTCAGCTCCTTAGCTAATGTCAGCTGATAAATTATTCTTTGTACCTTCGTTTTAAGAGCGACGAAGGAGAACTGTGTCAGAGCTAACGGAGCTAACCAGTAAACAAAGTCCTATTTCTAATAAGTTACGTGGTATCGGATCGGTGCCTGGTGCCGATACCGGCCATTTTCGGCAGTATCAGAGGTCTTTCCGATACTGGTATCGGAACAACTCTACAACTTAACAGCATGATTAATTAATAGTCAGATTAAAATGTTTTGGAGTTTAATTCAATTCAATTCAATTGTATAGTGCCAAATCACAACATACATTATTTCAAGGCTCAGGATTCCAATCCTCATTGTATTATGTTGCGAAAGGGAAAATAGTCACAAGCACCATTCAGAATTGCACAAAAGCATCATGGGTTGTAATGTTGCAACTTAAACAACTACTTTGGCAGCTTTTCCCATTTGAATCAACTTTAAAACATAATTCATGCTCTTTGACACCACCCCTGTGACCTAGGTGGTTGAGTCACTCGGGCTGCTTGACTTCATGAATGCAGCGTTGCACAATTTCCTGCGCTCCAAATATGTCATAACCAAAAACACCAGGGAGTCTCCATCACAGTGATCGTACCAATGTTTTAGTTTATAATACAAAGATATTGCAAGATAAATAAGCACTAAAGTGTGTTAATAGTCGTGGGTGTTTAACAACCGATGCATATGTTCAATAATTGACACTAAACTGTGAAGACTGGAAGAACAAACTATCAATATGGGAAAAAAATTAAAATCCTGTACAGATGGAAACCCGTGACCCAATATCTGTCTGAAAAGGCGACTGCCCCAGTCTCTTTTGTCATTTTTACAGTGTCACAGATAGAATGATTTAAGCAAATGTAACCCTTTCATGCATGAATTATGATAATCTCATTGTTAACCTCAAGTGTTTTTATATACAACTTAACTTATTATTGTTTTTAAACATGTATTTTTCATGGTGTTGGGTTAGGGTTAGGCTTACCCTGGAAAACATTAACAATTATAGTACTCCTTAGATTTGTTACCAAAAATGTTACCAAAATATTTTTTACTTGCAATGGTCTTGTATAAAAGAAAGATCTGAGATACTTGGCTTTTCTCACCCTCTGTCCGCAATCTTGGTTTAGATCATTAGATCATTAGTTGCGCTTTGCTATACCTGGCTAGTGGGTGACAGTGTATGGGGAGATGCTCAAATGTCCAATAACACCCACATATGTGCAAGAAAATAGTTATTGAATGTAGTGACCACTATGCATGAAAGGGTTATTTTTTGTTTTTTTACATAAACATTTGGGAGTAACAAAGCTGAACCCTGAAGAATGTTCATCTGCTAAAGTAAGACATTATTTCTATTATCCTACCTAATGATATTGCAAGAACTGTCTGTTGTGAGGCAAGACAACATAATCATCATCATGTAGAGAAGTTATAGATAATGGGAAAAACTTTTGTACATAATTATAATGCAGAGTAACTAGTAATGAGAATTGGTGCACTGTTTACCAGACTCTCAAAACCTCAGCAGTGATTGACAGCCGTAAACACCTACATACATAAAGTGGAGTTCAAAGGGGTTCATTTGCATCCACAACAAGATGGTTTTTTGACAATTTCACAGCTGCTCACTGTGGGAAACTTTCTCGAGATAATGATGCTCCCTGACAGATTTGGTGCAATCAAACAGTGTTTCTGCAAGTTCTCCACCTTAACAAAGCAATTTTCAAACACAGCAAATGACAAAGTGTGCAACCGTAGCAGAAATCCTATGTGTCCAAGTGGTGGGATTGCCATGAGTGAACAGCTCATGTAAGAGGCGGCACTCTGAAAATATCGAGCTATGTCACAAATTACCCAGTGAAGGAACAACATCGTGGTGAAGTGTGAAGTGTCAGTTTACCTTTTCCAAAGACAGATGAAGCTTTGTTACTATCATCTTGAACTTTCAATGCTCCCCCAAGATCTACCAACTCTTTTTTTCTGTATTGTGTATGTGTGAGAAGCATGACAAAGAAGCATGACAAAGCTCCACTGCATCGCCAGTTAGCCTTGGTGAACCCGGCTGAATCTGCCAACACGTGGCAAGCAGGGTTCTCATGGGTCCTTGAAATCCTTGAAAGTTTGCGAATATTGTTTTTTTTTTTTTCCAAGGCCTTTGAAAGTTTTTTTTAAAAACACCCTCAATAGACATGGGCCATTGAGTGCTTGAATTTTGTTCAAGAAATAAGTTAAGTTGATATTTGGGTGAATGTATCCCACCATCGATGTGCCCTTGTTTGTCATGACAATGCTAGGCATGAAACCGTCTGTTTCATGCCCTGTATGTGTGGGCGCTTAATTCGATGAGGACAGAAAAGCAACGTCGCAAAGTTTTTGTATCCGTCCAAACCGGTTGTGTGGTAGTATGCTATCTGCGATCATCGTGACAGCTCTAGTGACGAGCACCACTCACATGAATGAGCCCATTTTTAATTTTGTAGTTTCAACATTGCTCTGCAGACTGGACTAAATCAAATTTGAATCTGTTGCTTGTGGTTTTCCCATTGCTCTGTCTTCTGCTCAGTGTGAGCACGTTTTATAGTAGTGATTCACCTCCTCCATCTCTGGATATGTGGGGATCTGGTAAATTGCTCTCCCGTTAACCTGTTTCTGTCTGTCTTGGCGCAACAACTATCCACCATATTCACATTATGGTACACATAGTCCGAAGACACAGGTTATCTGTATGTGCTGTCTAGTACAGAGGTCCCCAACCACTGAAAAAAGCTTTTTTCGGTCACCTGATATTCCATCCATCCATCCATTAATCACCGCTTTATCCTCCACCGGAGGATCGCAGGGGTGCTGTGCCTATCTCAGCTGACATAGGGTGATAGGCGGGGTACACCCTGGGCAGTTGCTTGAACTTGAATAGAGACAGACAACCATTCACTCACACTCTCGCGCCCTACGGTCAATTTAGAGCGACCAATTCGCCTAATCCCCGGTCACATGATATTGTACGTCAAAATGTTGCTTGTGCACGTGCTGGTTATCAGCTGGTTTGATCAGAAAATGTGCCTTTCTCCTCATCATCTGTCCTGACAAAACTGACACCCTACATTCTGTCGAAATGTTCTCTCAATGATCAATTTTTCCATAAACTACCGCTGTGGTTTAAGCAGAAAGATGGGAAATGACAACACTGCACTCTAGCACTCCAACTGATAGCACTCCAAATTCTTCACACCCTGTAATATTGCTGTGAAACTGCACAATAAGTAGCTTCTCACTCCAAACCAACCAAACCAGTCTCCAGATTGCAATCCTTTTCCAAACACACCCGGCCAAATCGACAGTACAATTGATTTCCTAATTAATGTCCTTGCCCACCTACTACCATTGAAGCTTAGAGACATAATTTCTTTGTGAGCATGATCAATAGCTGCATCAACACAAATCCAGGCTGGAAGAAAATTTTGTTTAGCCAGAGCGCTGAGGCCAAAAATCTAAGTAAAAGCTTTATTTATTTAAAACAAACAAACAAAAACAAAAAACGCTTGTAGCTTTAATTAGTTTATTTCTATTTTTACTGAATCTTTAGAATCAGTTTATCAAAAAGATTAGTTAAGTACTTCCTGCATGACTGGAGCACAGACGTCTGACACAGTCACTGAACTGAAATGAGCCAGAAAGGGTAGTAATGCGGCTCATGTTCGCTGCCTGTGCCGTCGCTAAATAAACCAGACTCCTCTGTTAAATATTGTTATTATAGAAATTTCCTTTCTAAATGTTGGATATTGGGGGTGGGAACAGACAGACCGTGATTTTTTTCCTCGTCCTTATAATTTTGTAGGTATCGAGTGTATCGTGATGTGATTTGTTTTTGCATATCAACCAATCAGTAGACCACAGTTGGAGAGCAGTTTGTCGCCAAACATCAAAATATGTGTTGCAGATTGTGGAGGCATTACGAGTACATGTTTTTGTTTTTATTTATTTTTTTGGACAGGATCCATATGTCACTGTCCCTGATCTTTAACTGGCTTAAATCTGGTGCTTTTCAGGCCTAAAACCTAACCACAGGTAACTCAGTGTCTAAACCTTGTATCCAAAATGACACATCCCCCTCTTATCCTCAAAATGTGCAGTAAAAATTTAAAAAGTATGTATGTTTGTAAACATGTGCATAAGTCACATTTATGTTCCTTGTGAAACATAATTAAGAATTTGTATAATATATAATTGAATTTGTACATTTTTAGGAGGCAAAGTTGCAAGAGATAAAGAGAAGATGCTGTAAAGGAATAAAGAAAAACATGTTTTTGAACTCAAATATATTTATCAAAACTTAAGCACCTTTAAAGTTTGTTTGCTTCCTAATGCACAATGATTCCCTCCTTTTCACTGAATGCCCCAAACACAAACATCTACAGTGGTTATCATTCATCACCACGCTCCGCGGTGTCGTAAAGCGACCCTAAACAAAAATCTGTGATTCATTTGTAGTATGCGCGAGACCAGTATTGGTTCCAGCCACTGATGACTTTGAGAGAATAATTAAAGTGTGGTCTAAGTGTTGCTCAGGGATATTTTACATGCAGTAGGAGGGTTGGGACAGGGAAGCGGCCAGAGATATTGATTACTGCTGGGATTACAGCACCATGAGCATCGCTCTCAGTCCAACAATGTAATCATCAGCCCTCTACTTGTAATGCACAGGTTGCCTCAGCCTCACCACGGGAGGGAGGGAGCGAGGCACAGGGAGAACTGGACGGACAACAGATGGATAATGTTTCATCTAATGTTGTCCTTCAACTTATGACAAATACGGGTTGAAATGTGCAGACATGGGTTTTGTTTTTAAAGGAGTAAAGCAGTAATTACACTGATATCAGCACCGAGGGTGTATTTCTTGTCAAAAAAAAAACATCTTTGGCAAATAATTGTTTTGTCCAACACCTGTTCTGCTAAATAAATGACATCCATTGCAGTGAAAGAAGGCTGGCTGCACTCTTCTCTGCCGATTGTTTCTCCCTTGCTCAGTGACTGTCACCACGGCTGCTAGCACCATATTGGATTCAGGGAATGCACTGATGTAAGTTGGCAGATAACTCTTTAAAAAAAATGCTCCTTTTAAGAGTTTAATCTTCAAAATGCATGACAGTGCTGATCCAGCAGTTTTTCCTCTCACCTTCCTCGCTTTTAGACAAATATTTTTCACTGTTGTCTCGAAACTATCAACTTCCTCAACGAAGGGCTCCATTATAGTCATCTCCTATACTGTGTATTTATACTTTTGTGCTGTAAACCGCAAAGTGCATCTTCCCTCTCTCCACCTGCAATGTTGCACCAGTGGCTTTATTTTTCATTAATGTCACGTGTTGGTTTCACAGCCTATTGTGGAGCAAGAGCCACCATACCATAATACTGTATTGTATGGTAAAGGTAACTGATGCAGAACAGGAAAGAAAACTTCCCTCATCAGGTACGCAAAGAGAAAATATATTGATCATCAAGTAGCAAGGAGACTCTTGCACACTGCCTGAATACTTTTATTACTTAGTGTGCAAGAGTCTCCTTGAAAAAGTAATGGATGTCCCACTAAACCCAAAAAGCAAACAAGCATAAAAGATGTTACTTAGCGTTGAGTCTACGTGACAATATGTATTGTATCTGAAAGATGTGGACATTATAGGTCCAGGTCTTTTTTTCATCATCATTTTAATTATTTAGTAAAACAAACCCAATCGATATAATCCAAATTAAGGTTTATTTATGGTCCCAGAACCATAAGTAAATGCTTGCTCCCTTTACCCAAACATTCTGCTACACAAACTGCAGCACTGGTCAGGCACACACATTTACACAATATTAGGCTACTCAAGCTAACCTAATGATTTCTGTCATTAAAGGTGTCATATGTAAGAAAGAGGTCTTTTAGGTTTCGTTTTCTGACGTAACTGGCAACCCATGGTTTGATTTCCCTTGTGACAGTGTCTTCTGACTCTGGGTCAAAGGTCGTCAAAGGGACTGCGGCGGGGAGTCGTGACAAAGCTATTTTTAAACCTTGTTAAAACAATGTTTTGATAATGAGTAGCAGTACATCCACCATTCCAGAGGGGGGAGCTGCGCTTCTGAGCGATGTGATAATTGCGTCACTTCCAGGTCCAGACGGCTGAGAAAGCTCTTGCTGACTGGCCAATCACAACACAGTCTGTCTTCTGGGGGTGAGATTTCAGTCTGAAACAGCGTGGCTGACGAGAGCTTCAGTGAGGAGAGATTTCTATTGGGCCATTAACAGCTACTAGGAGGTTTTTGACCATAAAAACAAGTTAATGTACGTAAGTAGACCTCCATAACTGGCATATATGTGTGACAGGACCACTCTATGGCAGCTTTAATAAGTAAACACATTTTTGAACAAATCTTTTTAGTGGACAGATTCTAAAGATTCAGTACAGCGAAAATAACTTTTGTTCCCATCACTTGTTCTTAAAGAAATCTCGAGAAGTCTGAAGGTGAGTTAAAAAGCTTTTAATCATTCATGGCTCTTGTGAATGACTGACTGCCATTGTGATCACATGATAAGGTATAAAACAGCCTTGATGGCTGAAACACATTGGCAATATTTTACTGTTGATATAATGGATACAATAGCATGAATTATTAAAGGCTTTTAAACTATCTTTGGTGCCTCAGATTTCTCAAGTTTTCTTAGATATTTTACTCAAGTGGGATATTATTCACCACACCAATATAGGACTCCTGGTGTTTTGTTACTTGCATTGTTCTTTGTTTGGCAGCAGCTGCACTTTGAAGAGGAAGCGCTCTTGAGATGGTCAAGGGTACTTGAACTTGAATTTCTTTGAGGCACCGTAGCCTTGGGGCATCCCTCCAAACACTTTCCTATCTGAGGCTGAGCAGTCGCCGCATCTGAAGTCAGCGGACTAGGTCTTCTCGCAAAACTTGTCACACTTACCAAGTGTCTGCTTAACTTTCTTGCATCTTCCTGACATGGATTCTTATATAAACGTTGCTCAGAGAGTAAAAGGCTTGGCAGGATTTTTTTTCCTTCTAATTTCGGCTCGTGTTCTTCCTCTGTTTGCTCATTTATTAGGCGTAGCCCACACAGCAGTCTGTAATTTTCTCTGTGCGCCCCCACACTGCATTAGAAATGACAGGCCTCGGTATTTTAACTTGGCAAATTGAGGAAACCAAGGTGCATGTTCTGTGTTACGGTTTATATGTGCAGCATGAGACTTATTTAGCTACTGAGTGAATCTATCACTAGGTGGCACCTAGCAGTTGGTTTATAATTGGCAAGGAGAGGCTGCAATCCATGATGTCAATACTCAATCGAGTCATGCCTCGTAGTGGTGAGGATCTAGGTTTGATCCTGGATAATGACACCATCCAGACTCATATGGGGAAAAGTGGATGTTGTTTCCTTTGGGGCAATAGAGGGAGATAAGCTCCTTCTGTGTCGCTTCCATCTGACTAAACTGGAAGAGAGTGTTTTTAGATGAAATATAGACAAATAAAACTCCACAATGCAACAGAATCTAATGAGAACATATTTGGAAGGTGTTCAAACATTATCCTTTTTATATGACTGTAAAATAAATGTGTGTTTTCATTTCCATATCTAAGCACCAGTAATTACCAGGTCAGTGATGCCAGTCTGTGAGATTACACCGTTTGTTTAAATGCAGTCTGGTCAAAAGTATAAACTCAAAATCCACGGCGGTGAATTGCCAGCTCGCTTTCAAACCCTGCATGTGTTTGTGCTGGATGCTGAAAACAAGAACAACTGGCACGGTGTTGACCGTCATCAAACACAGATGTTCAAAATCCATGCAAAGGTATTGCCACAGCTACTTGTTTGCTCTCCAGCAAATTAGAAAAACAAATCAACAACAACAACAAAAATAAATAAACCAATGATTATCAGACACATGGTTTGAATGAAAGAGTGGCGTTTCTTACTCACAAAACATTTAAGCACCAAACCTGTGATTAACACTGTCAAACAACGTGGTTGGATTGCAATTTGGGAGCAATTATTGCACCAGTTAGAGCAAAAATAAATCTGTTGTTAGTGAAACTGAGAAAAACAGTGGATATGCATCACAGGAGGAAGAGAAAGCCAGAGTGTGCATTGCTTTGTTTAGGGAAAAGACTGTACGCCGGACTTCTCTGAGGTGGCACTTGTCATTGAAGGAGTAGAGAGCGATAACCTGGGGGCCTGCAGATAAGTGAATCTAAAGACCTCAATAAAGCTAGAGCCAGGAGAGGATGAAGACGCAGGCAGGTATTAGTCCATCCATCATTTCCTTCACCCGATCAGAGAGCGCAAAAATATACCACTCTCATCTAATCTGCCTAGTTCTCTCTATCTTTGTCATCAGTGGCTTCAGATAACCAGCAAAAGCTGCAAAGGCTAATCCCTGGATCATTGAAGACTAGAGGTGCAGAGCAGTGGGGATTTAGGGGAGGATCTTATTCTTCATTTTTAAAGAGGGAAAAAAAAACTTTTTTGTAGTTATGGTCATATAACATACAACAGTCATATCAAAGTTAAAGCGGAACTAGACCGGAAGTTCCTATTAACTCTGTTTTTTTGGTGTGTATCTACGTCATTACCTTGTTTATGAAGCCCTGACGGTTCGAAACAAACAGTTCAGCCACTGCTGAGAACATTGTGTTTTATTGTAATCTCGGGCTCAACGAGATCACTGAAAATCCCGCAATAGTTACGTAAGCAGTGGTTCTCCTGAACAACCGATCGTCCTGCTCCGGGCGGTAGTCCGGGCACATCCGGTTACGTACATTGAACCGCAGAAGAAGAATAACGTCCGTTGTGGAGGTGTTTCACGAGCGACAGTGTCTTCTGACTCTGGGTCTGACTCTGGTTTAAAGTCATAAAAGGGACTGCGGTGGGGAGTCGTGAAGAAGCTATTTTTAAACACTGTTAAAACAATGTTTTGATAATGAGGAGCAGTGCATCCACCGTTCCAGAGGGGGGCGCAGCGCTTCTGAGAACGGATGTGCTGGATAGTACTGGCCAATCACAAGACTCTGTCTTCTGGGGGTGAAAGTTCACTCTGAAATCTCGCAGCAGAAAAACACCGTCAAAAAAGAGGATTTATATCGGCTCGTTTACAGAAACTAGGAGGTTTTTGACCATAAAAACAAGTTAATATATGTAAGTAGACCTCCATAACTAACATTTATGTGCAACAGCACCACTCTATGTCACCTTTAAGACTTTGTAACCAGTTTTCAATGTTTTAATCCTGTGAAAGCACAAACTAAACCATGGGCTATTCAACTTCAGAGGCCCAAAAGTAAAATGGCTGGTGTTGTGTTCAACCACACAGAAGATTTGTCAGAAAACCCCTCCAATAATAATAATTTGGATGTAAATAAAATGTTTATAGAAATTATAACAAATATATTGATACAACGAATTACAATTAGCCAAACATATACTGTATTTTTCACTTTAATTTGGCATTCTAATCAAATCCAGACAGTAGCCAGTCCACTTTACAAGTATAGGACAGGGTGGGACATTCAAGAGAGGTGCAAAAGTTAAATCCCACTAGCAGACAAGAACATGAGGGGATTTGTATTGTCAAAATGACACAGTGATTGACATGACATCACGACTGTGTTGAAATACCTGGACATGTCCCCACTAATATGCTTCCAATGACGCAGGAGGAGACGTTGGCGACCTGGAGCGAGGAAAGACGGGTAAGTATCCAGCAAGGAGGTAAGTTTAAAGGGACGATTCAGGAGCATGACGTTTACCAACTAAACTGAGAGAACGATCTGACACCGGTGAAGGGGAACGGCTCCGCTTATAAGTCCTCCTGATTGCAGACGAGGAGCAGGTGAGGCGGAGCCGCGCAGGTGTAGACAATCACCGGCGTCTTGAGTGAAAGTAGGTCAACCACGCCCCCTGCAGAGAGAGAGAGGAAGGAAGAGCACAGAGCAGCAGCAGCAGCAGCAGACAAAACAATAATAATAATAATAATAATAATAAATAATGGAAGGTGCAGGTGAGATTGTGACAGTATCACCATCGAGAGATGTATATTTGTCTGTAATGTCGGCTAATAACACTATCTGGGAATTACTGATACTGTGTATAACAATAAAAACAGCAAACGCTCAGATTTAAGAAACTGGAAACAGAAAATGTTTCATATCAGGTTGGTTGGGTCCCAGCTTTTTTTGAAGCAACTTAATAGAGTTCTGTTCTCCATGATTCTTCTCTCCTTTTTTTCGTCCTCTAACTTCCTCACATGCTTTGGTGATTTTAACCATAAATGCTGCAAGCTCTTATCTCTTGTATCAAACTGCACATATGTTACTTTATAGTATATAGAGTCAATGGGGCCACAGATGTCTGCACTCTGGACAGGAAGTATAACTGAAGACAACACAGAACATTTTACATCTACAATTTTACTGCAGATTATACGTTTTGCTCAGAAAACCTTGCACATTTACAAGGTTGAGTAAAATGTATAATTGTGACAACATATATAGCTTATACTGTGTATATTTATATATTAGTGCTGTCAACAATACATATATATGTATGTATGTATATTGTCGATAATGGCCCTAATATGTATACTTGTTTTAAAAATCAATTAAAGTCTTTTTCACGTGGCACCAGTGTGGGGCGCCCTATGCCTCCTAATGAAGAGTTGCCACTTTATGTAAGTTTCCATCTCAACATAAAAATTAGTCAGATACAAACAACACACTGAGGGGAACACAATATGAAAAAAAAAAAAAAAAAACAAATGAGACATAGGTGACAAAATGTGAATGAGTGTATTGTTCATTTGATAAAAATCAAAACAAGGCTGACTTACATCAAGATGCAAAAGTACAATTGCAGTACTTATTAGTATTCAATGGCTGTGCCTCAGATTGTTGCTGGAAATATTATAATTACAAATGAAGCACAAACAAATTAGGAAATATGTCTGGCAAACACTGTTAGGATGGTGTTTAATAGAGGCTGACTGACTTTATTTTGTTGTCAAAGCTGCAAGGAAACGTGACGAGCACAGAACTCTGATGCTGTGTCTGGATTAAAAAGGTAACTGATTCATCTGATGTTGTCATTTCATAATACAATATACATTTTATATATAGTATAATGCAAATGTACAGAAGCAAATGTATACAGTAAGTAAGGCAAGGTTATAAATAACAGCAACATTAAGTTCACGGTTATGATTTAATATCTGTCTGTATATGGATGGTTGATACTTGGTACAGTTTCTAAAGTGTTTCATAGAACTTGAACAATATGGAGAGAGTTTTTTGAAAGAAAAATGTTTATGTACGTTTTTTTACAGAAATGTTGTATAATTGCAACGTTGGGCTTTGGTGGGAGCAGAATTTCTGTATTTGTGCTCACTTTGTCTGAACAACGATTCACAACAACTAAGGGTTCATTTGCAGGGTTGATTGCTTACTTAGCCCCATAAACGTATATAAAACTAATAATAATCACACATTAGTCATATTAACCCAAAAACATTTATATTTCATTAAAAATAAATTAACATGATAAAACGACCTTTTTTTTTCTAGCAACTTCTTCATTCCTTTTTTTCCTTTTCACGACTGACTTTCAGTGTTAGTGAAAGTCCTAAAAAACATGAAAAGCAAAGGCGAAAATCACACTTGCTGCATTGTGTGTTGGTGTATCTTTATTGCAGGGTATGTATTTAGTTCAGTCTGATCAAATTAACTACTAACTATTAACCATTAGTTGTTTTTTTCTTCTCTTTATAAAATAAAGAAGTTTCAAAGAGTTTACTTATCTGCTTAATAAAGTGCTGTCTAGGTCCAGGGAGATAAGTGAGCAATGTGTTTAAGACTGTGTGCTATTTATTCTATGAATGTACGATGATCATTAAATTATTTGAATTGGTATCAAACAAATAAATTAGCAATGTGCGCTTGGTAGAATTTGATAATAAAAAATATATAAATTTATGAATTTACATATCTCTGAGATATGCAAAAGAAGACAATGTATCACACTTTATATATTTAAAATACCCAATCAATAATACACAATGGATATGAATTTGTTTCAGAATTATTCTTCAATTAGACTTTCACAATTGTTAATGAAGCACTTCTTTAAGTAGAGCAAATCATTTTTGAAGTGCATTTTGATGGACTCTTCTGAGTCAAGTGTTATGACATACTTTACATTCAATACTCCATCGATAGACTGCGTACTTCAAATATACTGCAATGGCATTGTATGCTATCAAAAGTCTGAAATGGCCCCTGTCATAGTATACAGAGGAATGATGCTGAATATTACCATGGACAGATCAATAGCACACTGACCTTGGTCACAGCCTATACATGGCATTAGCTCCTTCCTTTTCGAGGTCATAGTGAGGGATCCTGGTTGTTCCTGCCCCATTTGGTCTTTTATATTGTGTTTTAATGAGGATCATTAAAACAGGTCATTTGCTTTATGTTCCCCTCTGTCCCATCGGCAGGCAGATGATGTTGGCGTTACTAAAACTCAAGCCAGAGGTCATCATCAGTGAATTAATTGTGTGAGTGCGAGGGACCGAAATCACGGACAACATATTGATCCTGGGATGTTGAATATGCTAAACATTTTGTCTCTCGGAGGTGCTTTAAAAAAAACCTCCCCAGAATGCTGGCAGTGAATCTGTGAATCGGGGAGTTTAAATAACGGATGTGTGATTGTCATCATTACACATTTAATAATGGTCCCGTGCTTTTGTCGCCGGCAATTATCGTGTCGGATAAGTGCATGATTAAATTCTTAATGCCTCCATTATTGATGTTTGCTTTTGTTCTGAGTAGATTTAGAAGTTTTGCCTCCAGCTAAGACATGTATTATCATCTTTATGAAGATGTGTGTGTGTGTGCGCGCATACACACATTCTCTTATTCTTAATTGCATATTTGTGTGTATACATGTATGCATTTTGGGCACTTCCTCCACAAAACTTGGTCATTCCTCAACTAACTTTTGCAACTCTATTAAAAGATCCCATGACAGGCTGCTTTTTGGATGCTTTTATGTTGGCCTTAGGGACCCCCTGATACTATATCTGAAGTCTCTTTCCTGAAATTCAGCCTTGGTGCAGAATTACAGCCACTAGGAGCCAGTCCCTGAAATTAGCTTTCCTACAACGAGTAATTTCTGTCTGCAGCTTTAAAAATGCTGATTAGGAGGAGAGAGAGGTCAAGCTGGAGGGTGGGGGTGTGGTGTTGACCAGTTTTAGTGGATGTATTGCAATGGCTCATAGACCCGCAGTCTTTGGTCCAGCTGCCTGAGCTTCACCGCACCTTAAGCCCAATTTATACTTCTGCGTAAAGTGCTCTCCGTAGGTTACGCAGAGTCCTCTGCGTCGACTCAGAGCCTGTCGAAGAGCCTCTGCGTCGTCTCCGACTGCACGAAATATTTTTTAAGTGTCCGTCACTCCGTCAAGGGTCAACGGAGACGGCAAGAGCTGCGATTGGTCCTCAGGACAGACTGAGCGAAGCTGCTCTGTGCTCACTGACAGTGAGCACCGAGCGTCCACAGACACGGGGCTGATCCCCGCCGATAACGCCGCTGCCAATCTATAAATACGTCATATCTTAACACACACGGCACATGTTTAGACTCTAAATGGCCAATTTCTCGGCTCAAATTATCTTAAAACTGCGTTCCGTCACACAGAAAAGTGAGAAAACGTCCACTGTTTCAACAACAACAGTCTTTCTCTCTCTTTCTCTCTCGGACGCCATTGCTCACTGTAGCCAGAAGCACAACAACCTTGCGCAGCGACCCCTACTGATCGGGCAGGAAATAGCAGCGCGTGTCCGTCACCACGACCTAGAAGTATAAAGGCTCGAGGCATCTCCGTGGTAACGCAGTCGGATAACGCATACGCAGTCGGAGAAGTATAATGTGGACTTTATCTGACATGCAGCCCGCTTATCCTCTGCGTTCATCGGCTGCCTCAGTGTCAAGGCTTGTTGTCCGCCATGCCAGTGGAGCGCTGCGTTCGTCATCTGCCTTAGCTCAGCGGCGCCTTGTCTCACTCACAGTACTGCATGTTAGCCGTAATGTCTCTCACAGCTGTAGATCATTTTCACATGGGTGAGGCGGCAGCAGAGGAAGGGGAAGTAATGACAACTTTCCCCGTATGACAACATAAAGGGAAGATTCCAGATTTGCCCGTCTGAGCTATAATCTTGGGAGAGGTGGAGCAGGATACACTCAAGATTTTGAAGTGCTTCTATGAGAAGTTGTACCCATTCATTATGCAGAGCATATATGAGGTCAGGTGCTCCATGGGTGGAGGTCAGGGCTCTGTGTGGGCCAGTCAAGTTCTTCCACACAAAACTCCATGTCATACCATGTCTTTACTGCACCTGCATGTTTAAGATGCACGTTTTCCCTGCACAAACACACCTGATTCAATTAAGTGGGTCGTTATGGGGCTTTTGCAGCGCTTGATGCATGAGCTGAATATTTGTTTATATTATTCGTTCACATCTTTTGGTTGTACAAACCCTGCAGTATTTCTCATCCTTATTTAATTTTGAACTTCACCTCAGTACCCACGAGTCCGTCGTTCATATGAGATCTGAGTAAAAACCACGCTCCATCTTCTAGCAGTGTGAAATGGAATTAGTGTAAATCCTATTTAATTACCTCCAGTGCTGTCCAAGGCCTGTCTCAGGACTACAGTGTTGGACACCACCACACTGTGGGGCCTTCTGAAGACATGTTTTTTGATAATCACTTGTTTTCAGATCTTTTTGAATAGTAATCAATTCCCCACTGTTTGCTTGCTTGCGATGTCACACGGGAATCACTGGTTCCAGTGGACTACATATCTTGTAAACCTGCAAACCCGACAAAACATTTACATGGTTTTAAAATCCATCCATCCATTCATTTGCTACCGCTTTATACTCAACAGGATGGTCGTGGGAGGTGCTGTGCAATCTCAGCTGACATAGGGCGATAGGCAGGGTCACCTACAGTCAATTTATAGTGTCAAATTTACCTAATCCCATTATTGCATGTTTTCGGGCTGTGGGAGGAGGCCAGAGAACCTGAAGAAAACCCCCCCACACACACACACACACAGGGAGAACATGCAAACTTCATGCAGGAAAGCCTGGGGCTCGAACCCAGGTCTTCTTGCTACAAAGGCAGAGTGCTAACCACTTCACCGACTGGCCTAATTTAAAATCCAAGAGTACCTTTTTTTAACCTTTACTATACATTGTGTAAGGAAATTGGTTGAAGTTTTTTTTTTATACGTGACATTAAAAATGTGATTGAGTGATAAAATGACTGAAGAGAAAAAAAAAATATGGAAGAAGCAGAGGTGATTCAATCCATTTTTATATTTTACTTTTTTGCTTTTTATATCCTTGGTGTGTCAAGCTCCATTAACTTAAAGTTGCCCTTCTGTCCTTTTCATTCACTGCAAAAGTTGATTTTCCAACAAAGTAAAATAAGGAAAAGGAAAACATATATATATATATGTATATATATATATATATATATATATATATATATATATATTTGTTTGATAGTTACTAGTGGTTTAGGTTTCCTATTTTTTTCTTTGCCTGCTCCCCCGCCTATACCTACCCCACCCTTGGATTTTACCTGCACCTAGCCATTAGTTGTCCTGCTCTTTTGTGCTTACAAAAAAAGAACATGTTCAATCAATTTAACAATATTTGACTTTCTATTCCAAATTGAGACACTAAAACAAGTTAATGTATGTAGGCAGCCCTCCATAACTAACATATATGTGCAACAGAACCACTCTATGTGAGCTTTAACATTACCCTTCTTTGTTGTCATCAAACTGATACTTTAAAATAAATATTTTTTACAAGTCTGGCTCTTATCAGAAATAAATTGGATTATGTAATTTGGGTCAGGTTATTTAAGCCCATATTTATAAAGTCCAGAAAAGCCTGCTCTAGAGATACTAAAGAATGTGATGCTAGAGGTAAATACTCTGAAGGAGCACCTGCTTTTATCATTCCTCTCCCTTAATACTTCAGCTCATGAACACGTTTGATGTAACTCTTATTTGTGGAACACTCTCCTTGTTGTTTTTGTAGCACTTGCCCTTAAATGCTAACTATTTGCTGCTAAAGCATAGGTAACAATAAATGTAATTAAAAACAAACAACTTCCCCCTGAGTCATTTTACCCTGGTGCCAGGCTTTGATCTAATGAACATAAGGGCACTAAGTGCAGCTTCACTTTGAGAACGTTTGGCATTTAAAATGTTTTAACAACAACAATAATAATAAATCTCACAAAGGCCAACATTTCCAGTCACTGCTCCATGCTGTTTGGAAGCTACACTATACAGAGGAATCTGCAGTTCTATATCAGAGGACAACAGTTGTTGAGCACCGGGTCAGAGCTAATGAGAGAATAAACCTTGTAGCGTTCAGCTCATTATGCTTTTCTTACAAACTGGGGCAGAATCAAAGGTCCGCTGAGGAAAGAGTACTAACCACCAGGATCTGAGTGGCCTGAGCACTTTCTCTAATAGGCCTTTGAGAGGACTCATTAGCTGCATACATTCGAACTCAGAAAAAAAAAAAGATGACACCAGGGGCCACAACTCTGATTACTTCTAGGAGGAAATAGTTGTATACGTTACATGGATATCGCATTTTTGATGCACTATCAAGCAGCAGCAGTGTGGCTCACATTACTGTTGCCAAAGGTAAAGCCCTACAGTCAGAGAGGTTATTTAAAATGTTAATTAAAGTTAATTGCCCTATTCTTTTCCTCACCCAATGAGAATCGAAGAGTCAATTTGCAGAAGAGACAATTTACACTGGATGTCCTTTTTTGTTTGTTTCTAATTGTTTTATTCATATCAAAAAGCTGTGGGGGCAAACTTTCAAATTACAAACAAAAAATGTCTAATTTTTTTGTATTTCTGCCAAAAACCACTTAACTAAATACACAAGCCCCAGAAATAATTTATTTTATAATGACAGCCATGTTTTTTCAGCTCTTATGTATTCATTTTTCACATTTTATTTTATTTAAATGGTTTATTTCTTTATGTTGTCTTCTGCTCTCTATGCTATGACTGTTTGTCCTTTGAGACAGCAGGGCATTTGCAGGCAAACAGTTTTGTAATTCTTTTTACTGAATGCCCTTCCTAACACAACCCTCCCATTTATCCAGGCTTGAGAGTACAGCATTGGAGTACACGGTCACTTGTGGCTGGGGTCAATTTCGAGTATCCAATTCACAATGAGCAATGGGGATTGGGTACCTTGCTTGGGTAACCCTCCGCTTACAATCCCAATTCCCTTCCGCTTGGCCAGGGGCTGCCATACATGATCATTTGAGATTTGTTGAATGTCACGTTTATGTTCCAAAAATAAGTTTACTTGATAGTAAGACATCTAGCTAGAAATCTGTATCGACTGTTAGATTGTAGAGGTTTTGTTTCTCCGTCGCCACCTCTCCAGTTTCATTATGCATCGCACGTTCCGACGATACAACACAATACAAACCAACGATTCCTCCAACTCACATCATTGTCATGCAGCAGCTCCCAGTTCACTCATATCCTCCCCTCACATCCACCGACCAAAGCTCCCCCACAAAGCCATATAAAAATTGGTGCCCCGGGAGGGAGCAGAGTGCAGAATACCAAAGCACACCAGGTTCTGTATTTAAAAAAAAAAAGCAGGACTCTGCTTAGCCAGAAATGCATTATTTAAAAGACAACTGAGAGGCATAAATAGAGTGAATACATGACAAGACCCAACATTCTGTAGCCCTTAATAGGCCCCCGGTGGTCATGGTGTAGAGATCAGTCAAATGGGTCCCCCTCTGGCTCAGGATAACATGCTGTTTGTCTTAGTCTGACCTTGGCCGACGATTTCCCAGTCATACCATGATAATTTAGCCCCAGTTGGGCTTCCATTTAAAATTGTAGAGAGGTTTTTTGGAATGGAGATAAAAGATAACACACTGTGTTGTTACGTGCATACGCACACCGCGTAGTCTTTACTCGTCAGATTAGACGAGATGATTAGCGGATAACAGATCAAACAACAGTCCACCCATGATGTACCATGATGTGTATCCTGTATCTCAACAGCAGTTATTCTGGGTCTGGATACACAGAAGGGTTGTAGGGGAGATCTTTGGTTTACATTTGTTCAACGTTTTATTACACAAACATGAAATGAAGATGTCATTCCCTCGTGTGCAAATTTGCAAAAAAAAAAGTTGGTCCCAATGTAAAAAGGTGTAAAGTATTGTAAGGATTCTGTTTTGTTTTGTTTGTTTGTTTGTTCACTACCTGCTGCAGTGTGTGTGTGTGTGTGTGTGCGTGCGTGACTGGTTCTCCTCGAGGCTGATGAGGTGAACCTGTTTCCACACTCGTCTCCTCTTCATCATTTACCTGCATATAAATGCCTGATCTTCACCCACCACTCTGCCAGTGTTGTTTATGTTTAAGTTGCATCATCTGTGATGAAATTCATGCTTTTGAGTATTTGTGCTCCCAGGTTTTTGCCCCTTTTGCCTTGTGATGCCGGTGGATTTGTGTTGCAGTGTTATCTGGAGACCCACCAGCGAGCCGTCCACCCCTCTGTTGCCACTGTCCGAATGATTTTTACATTTATTTTGGGCTAATAAAGTTCAGTTATCTTACCATCATCTTTATGGGGTTCTCAATACAAACACAAAATCAAAACACTGCCTCGACACTACCGGCAATGTGGTTATTGTTACTATAGCTTTTGTTTACATCTCCAAAATATCTGCATTTTGAAAATACTTGCTCCATAATGTGACATGTGATCTTTGTCTAATTCTCCAGAAGTAGAAGCTTCACTTCCACTTCCTAAATGTCGTAAAAACACTGCTTGTCCCCTCACTGTCCGACATCTGTCTAATTTTCCTCTTCTTCTGCATCTGTGACTTTAGTACGGTGGCCGACAGGGGCAAACGCACTGCAAACCCCGAAACACCAGCCAATAAGAAAACACCGGCAAATAACAAAACGCCAGCAAATAAGAAAACACCAGCAAATGAGAACAAAAACTTCACACAAATCAGACAATCGGACTGTTTTGTGTAAGAAAGTATTCTAAGATGCATTTATCAACACATCTAAAGATCAAATTCTGCACTTTCCTTTACACTTAATGAATAATTTGACGTGACTATCTTGTCATATGTCTGTTGTATGTATCAGGTAAAGGTTGTGAAAGCTCTTGATCCTTGGTCAGTTAATAAATACTTGACTGAATATGCTGCCCCCTGTCTTTATGTGGTTTCGCTATTTTACATCTTACATTAGATTCACGTAAACAATGTTTGTTTATCAAGTTGCCATCTAGTGGACACAAGGAGGACTGTTAATCACCTAACAAATTGATACTGTCTTGCCGCCACTCAGGAGCCACCACTGCTTCTGTCCATGTAAACAATGATGTCCGCCATCGGTGTCACGTTTGACGTCATCGCTCGTTGTCGTCGCACTGGTAAGACACACTGCATGGCCAGATTTAGACTGTTCTCAATCGAAAAACCCAAGCCTGACCGAGGGCTTCACCATTCCCAAACCGTACCATACTGTGCATAAACCATGATTGAAACACAGCATAAAAGCTGTTCTGTTGCACTTTGCTCATATCTCTTGCCTCTCCAGGTTCTACTGAGCAGTCCTCACTGATCACTGGAGTGCAGGTGTGCCACAGACACTCTAATTAAAACCTGCATTACCAACTTCCTGTCTCCCCAACCCTGCTATAACCACATGGACCCCATACCAATTCTCATTATGCAGCATGAAGTGTAGACATTCCCATGAAGACAAGGAAAACCCAGAAGTGCTTGTTCAGGGTGGTATTTTTATAATCACATTCTGGTGTTATTCTAACTCATTATATCATGAATGATAAGGAGATGATACTCTTCATTATAGGTATGAAACATCTATTATCAGGCAGCAGCACCACACCGTCTAGTTAATTAGAACAGGAAACTGCAAGCGACCTTGTATTAACATTATTGTGAAAACTAAGGCAGTTTATATAAAAATTTGAATTTGACATTTATACATCCATTACATAGTCGTTATATTAGCTTCAGTAGCTTTGCAACTCTGTCTCTTGTCAATTTTTATCTGTGCACTTCTGACCTATTTCCTGATTAATAATCACCACAAAGTAGTTGAGGTGAATACACAGTGGACACAAAAGCACTTTCAGTAATTTTTAGGTAAAGTTACAACACAAGTACCAGATATGACTTTTTAAATTAAACTTTCACTAACAGTACTATAACATATTCTCTGCACAGCTGGGTATGTTGTTTTAAACAATAATTTGGCCAGTAGCAATTTAGTTTTATCGATAAATGTGTAAACATGACAAGCTACAAGCCAAATAACATCCACAAACTGTTCAGAAACAGATGAAAATACAAGAACATGTGTGTGTAAATATTGATTATAATCAGTTGGGCAGAATAAATGGATAATAAAATGTTTAAATATTGGGACATCGACACAATTCTCTTCTTTTTGGCTCTATACACCACTACAATGGATTTGAAGAGCGTTGCAGTAGAAGCCTGGCAGTGCATTACGAGGGATGAAACCCAATGTCCGGTGATGTCTATGCCTTATAGACTTCAGGCTGTAATTGACTGCAAAGGATTCGTAACCAAGTATTAAACAATGAAAGTTATGAGTTATGAGCGTTTAGTTTGTCCCATTACTTTTGGTAACCCTAAAAAGTGGGAGGCACATATAGAAAGTGTTGTAATTCCTACACCGTTCACTTGATTTCAATGTAAATACCCTCAAATTAAAGCTGAACTTGTGCAGTTAAAGCACATCTTGTTCGTTTCATCCATTGTGGTGGTGTTTAGAGTCAAAAAGAAGGGAATTGTGTCAGTGTCCTAACATTTATGGACCTGACTCTATATATTAGACGTGTTACCCTTACAAATGCATACATGCACTATATGAGATAATGCATGTATGCCATTCTGAAGGAAAGTACACACCCCATCCTTCTTCTAATCCATTGCACACTCTGACGCTACATGTCCTGCAAGGTGGGGAGTGGAAAGATGCACTCTCAGCTCCAAAGTCATTAGCCCCCCCCCCCCCCACCCTCCCTCTGCTGACACAACAAAGTGAACAACCCACATAATCAGATGACAAGTGATGGAAAGAAATTAGGCGCAGGGTGTGCAGGGGGGCTGGTTTAATGACAAGGACGGAGGAGATGTCTTAAGCTTTCTTCAAAAGATGGGCACACGGCAGGCAGGCTCATCGGGAAATTGGGGTGTCAGCTTGCTGTCAGGGTGCATTGACCTAACAGGGTAAGTTTGCCGGGCAGCTGTCACTAACATGTCAATCTTGATGTCAGCCAATCAGTCTTTGGCAGGGGGGAGGGGGCAGCTGACAGGAAGAGGGGAGGAGAGGACTAAGAATTGCACGCTTCACTTTTAAAAGACAGAAGAAATACGGCGTAGACTTAAAAGCTACATTTACCATTCTTGCATTTCATTTGTACACTTTTCTTTTGTAATCTTAAAGCGGACCTAGACCGGAAGTTGCTATTAACGCTGTTTTTTGGTGTGTATCTGCGTGATTACCTTGTTTATGAAGCCCTGAAGGTTCGAAACAAACAGTTCAGCCACTGCTGAGAACGTTGTGTTTTATTGTAATCTCGGGGCTCAACGAGATCACTGAAAATCCCGTAATAGTTACGTGAGCAGCGGTTCTCCTGAACAACCGATCATCCTGCTCCGGGCACTAGTCCGAGCACATACGGTTGCGTACATTGAACCGCAGAAGAAGAATAACGTCCGTTGTGGAGGTGTTTCACGAGCAACAGTGTCTTCTGACTCTGGGTCTGACTCCGGGTCAAAGTCATAAAAGGGACTGCGGCAGGGAGTCGTGAAGAAGCTATTTTTAAACACTGTTAAAACAATGTTTTGATAATGAGGAGCAGTGCATCCACCGTTCCAGAGGGGGGCGCTGTGCCTCTGAGAGCGGGTGTGCTGAATATGTCACTTCCGGGTATTGGCCAATCACAAGACAGTTGGGAAGGCTCTATGCTGGCTGGCCAATCACAACACACTCTGTCTTCTGGTGGTGAGAGTTGAATCTGAAATATCGCAGCTCAGCACCAGCGTCCATAAAAACAAGTGCAACAGAGTGCAATATGTGCAACAGGACCACTCTATGTGAGCTTTAAGGTATTTGGTTTTGGTCATCCTGTATTAACATTGATAATACCTCATACAACCACATCTGCACTGTCACAAACAAAAGCATATTCAACTCTTAAATCTCTTCATATTCATCCACCACATTATTCTTGTTTTCTTTGAAGGTCAAGCATGTGCTTTGGGAAAGTGTGTATTATGGCAGCAGATGACAACTGCTGCATGTGTCTAGTGCTGCTTCTGTATCAGTGACCGAGAGACATTGGACCGCTCCCTGCAACCTGCATGGGCATGTCAGCTTTCTGGGGTACGGCAGCCTGGTTCCCCAGGGAGTGGAGGTAAAGTAAGAGGAGGGGGCAGTGGAAGACGGGTAGGGCATAAATAAAATAACACTTGCGTTTCACCTTGGAGAGGCATGCATGCCTGTTGTTGTTGTGGTTCTCTATGCAGATTTAAAACCCAGAACGACTCATAAATATCCCCGGGAAATGTGACATCTTCCCTTGGGTTTGTACACCTTCAGCCAATGGTTGTGGCCATTGTGTGGAAGTGCTGTATTGTGAGTGACAACTTATCAGCAAATGACGTCGAAGTGCATGTTATTATGCAGCATTTCACAGCTGGCTAACTTAATTTCCATGGATAGGCCCCCACAGTACTCAGAGGACAATTCTTACAATAAACAGTAGTCATAACAAATATGGTAACTCATGGACACAACACATTGTACAGTTGCATACATAAAAAGAGAGAATGGTAAACTGTTTGTATTTATATATATATAGTGATTTTCTAGTCTTGATAATCACTCAAAGCTGCTTCACATTACAGTTTTGCCATTCACCCATTCACACCCATTCACTCACAGTTTGTATAAGCAGTGAATTAAACAGAACTTGTGACATATGTTGTGATTAAAGTACACAAGAGTATTAGAACAGCATGTGCACTTTCTTTGAAAGCACAATTTTAAATAGGGAGAATTCTGAGATTGAATTCGGACTTCAGACTTTCTTTCTCAGAATTCTGACATAAATTGAATTCCAAATCAAAATTCAGACGACAAATTCGATCTCAGGATTCTGACTTAATAAAAAAAAAAAAAAAGTCTAAATTCTGACTAAATGTCCCTCATCCTCTTCGCCATTTTCAACATTAATTCACATCATCTTAAAATCATTCAGGCAAGTCTAAAACCGGTCAGGAATCGTAGTGTTATGAATCTAGTGGCGGAGGACCCGAAAGCAGACGGAGACCGAGGTAAAATTAGAAACAAAGATATTTATTTACAAAAAGGGTGATGACAAAAAACGACTTCTCAAAAGCGGAAGTGAATGAGGGAATAGCGTGAGGGAGAGAAATTGAGTAATGCAGCCGTGACAGGTTTGGCTCGGCGATCTGGCAGCGTCCCTTTAAGGAGCAGACTCACGGAGTAGGTGAAGTGAGTTGGAGAGATTCCCAGGAGAGTAGGGAATGCAGGCGAGGACCAGAGACTCTCGAGGTGCAGGAGACGTGGCGACCTGGAGCGAGGAGAGACGGGTAAGTATCCAGCGAGCAGGTCAGTTTAAAGAGACGGTCTTGTAGCATGACTTTACCCACGAACTGAGAACAACGATCTGACGCCGGTGAAGAGGAACGGCTCCCCCTTATAAGTCCTCCTGATTGCAGATCAGGAGCAGGTGAGGCGGAGCCGCGCAGGTGTAGACAATCACCGGGCGTCTTGAGTGAAAGTAGGTCAACCACGCCCCCTGCAGAGAGAGAGAGGAAGGGAGAGCACAGAGCAGCACCACAACAATAATGACAATAATGATAAAATGAAGGAATTTGCGGGTGAGATCGTGACATATAGCCTGCAAAATCAATCAGTGAGCCACCTACTGGCAACAGGAAGTTACACCATCAATGACAAACATTGTTTCCATGTACACAAAGTTCAGGTAGTGCGCTACACTGTAACAAAATGAATTCTTGGTGGCCCCTCTTTAACGCCATACAGTGGCCACCCTGACATTTGGGGGTGCAACGGCCTATTCACTACTGCTTGACATGCGAGTGGTATGGAGCATGCAACATTTCCCAAACTGTCATACTATTAATATAATATATATAATTTAATATTTATACATTCACTAAACTATCACCACTCACTTTTTTTCTCAAAATTATTAATTAAACATTGCTGGTGTATAAAATGAGGTGGATGTTGTCTGAACAAGCAGCTGTTATAAATCTGACTGAAATATTGATGTAGAAAATACAAGAATTGATTAAAGAAACTTCTCTGACTGTTCTTAAGGGAGAAAACTGCTATATATATATATAACGGTTTTTATGACTTAAACTGGGAATACTGTGACAGAGCACAGGCTGGGTTAAAAAACTGATTTTGACATACTTTGTGTAAACCAAGCCATGCAAGTTTAATGTTATATGTTGCCCAAGGCTGCCATGTATAATTAAGGGCATTTCTGTGGGGCTTTCCCTCCTGCAACGCCCGGTAGACAGCCAGGGAATAAGGTGTAAGTGTCTTGGAATCACTTTCAGAGCTGAAAATAATGTGCCGACATGAATATGAAATGTGTTGTAGAGATGTTTCCCCTAATGAGAGATAAAATATAATCCAATTGCTAGAGTTAACAACCACAGTTTATGCCCAAACATGGCCAGGTAAGCTCTTTTTAACCTTCATCTGCAATACCAGTGCTACAGACACAGTTTACTTAGTGACTCACAAAAATCCAGTATTTGTGCAATATTTAAAAAGTCAACTCCACCTAGCAGCACTGGTTTACCACAGCATTTGTGATTCTGCCACCTCGCAAAAATCCAGCAATGATGGGGCCATTTCACCACATCAATTATGAGAAGCGTTTGTTGAGGTAATGTGCTAAACGCGAGCCAATGGGCAGGGGTGGACAGGACCTGCTGCACTATTCATGTCACCATCTGCTCCCTTTCAAAAAGTATTGCTCCACAGGCGTGTGGGTTGTGGAGACAAGCCATGGGCTGCATCCCTGGTCCAATTCCTTCAGAATTGCTTGGAGCTGAAATTTACAACAAAGAACTGCTCCTCTGCTCACCCCCTCCCCTTCCCTAATGTCGTCCTCGTTGTCTTTCTCCGTGTCAGCAGATGAGGTTCGTGAGGCGAGGGAGAGGGCGGAGCTACCGCGGCCGTAGCAGACGAAGCGGAGAGAGAGGAGAGAGGGACTTCCGCTACAAGTAAAGAGACGCTTGATTTGTTCTCTCGCGTTTGTCCTTACAGGCTCCGGTAGAAACATGGCATCTCTATGCAACCGCGGCCCGCGACCATGTTATTTTACATGACTTTTTGAAACACTACGAAAATGAAACAAAAACTATTATACAGTGACTAGACAATGCAGGAGCACATAATATGTATAAAAAAGTGGATTTTGGGTCATATAAACCCATAAATACTACACAGTGTCCCTTCGGCCAGCCAATTCTGCTGCCCTCGCTGTTTTTGGTCTCAGCTATACCACCACGTGTACTACAAACATCGAGACAGAGCTCCTGCAATTGAAAGTCTGCTAGAAAGGCTGGAGAATGTGAGGGTGCACACATGAGCAGCAGGGAACTTTCACAGCAATAACAGGGATCAATAAAGTAAAGCACAAAGGTGACAGCAGAAAGGGTCATCACACAAGATCCCAAACCCAACACATTAAATATAAATGCTGCTGAGATGGCCAGGATTTCTTTTTTGGAGCAAGGTTTCACAGACCAAATGTTCATTGTGTTTCCAATCTTTTTGACTGGTGTTAAATCCCACGTCTAAAGCCCAATTTACACTCCTGCGTAAAGTGCTTGAGGTGTCTCCGTGGTTGCGCAGTCAGATAACGCATTAAGCCATTGGTTCTCAAAGTGCGGCCCGGGGGCCAATGGCGGCCCGCAGAAACATTTCTGGCGGCCCGCAATGAATTAGTTGATAGTTTTAATCCAGGAGGTACTAAGCTTGTTAAATGTTTATTGGACATGACTGGATACAGACCGACAAGTGTAAACAAAAATACTGGTTATATACCTGGTTTCTATATGGTGAATTTTAGTGTATTATTGGGTTTTAAGCTGTAATAAGCAGGTAGCTACAGCCCCCAATTACTAGCTATTTACCCAGTAAATATATGGTAACAGAAATGTGTTACTTGGTATTAACCTGTAATTAGAAGGTAAGAACAATGGCCAAAATACTGGGTAATTACCCAGTAAATTATAAAGCGTTATTGTATTAATGCTTAAATTACATTATATTAACGCTTATATTACTTAACGCTAAACTGTAGAACTGCAATCTGGTCAAAATAAATGACTACAAATGGGATTTATTTCTGTTTTTTTTCCCTTTTTTTCCCTTTGGCGGCCCTCAGTCCTGCGTTGGGTTCCTAAATTGGCCCTCAGGTATCTAAACTTTGAGAACCCGAGAACCCCTGCATTACGCAGTCTGGGAGAGGTATAATGTGGCCTTAAGTCACTTCTATTGGCAGCAGGACTCAGGAGGCTGTTGACCCACTGCTCGACGTGTCTTTGAGGTGATTAAGACCTGGCAATGGCCTAATTGAAAGCCTTAGTTTGCACTTCTGAGTGAGTGAGCGAGTCTGTGTAAAATAAATCCACGCTCTGATTAAATGTAATATCCATAGTGAATATCTATGAGAGGGGGCTATGTAATCGGATGGAGGCATCTTATCAGTATGCAAATTGAACGGCTCGCTTTGCTCATTACATTAAATGAGCCGCGACTGAACGAGTTTGTCTCAATTATCCCAAAGTTGTGCTGAGTGCCTGTTTCACATAGTGGTATTTTAGCTTCATATTAGGAGACTGGAGGGCTAAGTAGGAGCTTGTCACACTCAACGCTTAAGATACCAGGAGAACAGACACGCAAACACACCATTGGCCACCACCCTGTGGGGTGTCGGCTATAAAAGATGACTTAGCCAGGCAATGATATCATTAAAGACTAAGCAGAGAAATATATAAGGACACAAAAGGCCAAACCTTCACGTTGCTCTGTGTGCTGTAGTGTAATCTGTTAGTGGGGGGTATGAATAAGGACACTGCAAGGACAGCAAAGGTGCCGGAAAAGGGCAAATGTGACACAGATCAATGTATAAAAGCCTCAGCATTTAGTTTAATGTCGTTTTTTTCATATGATTAAATTGGACAGTGTCCCTCAAGGGAGTTTGTTTATTACTATGGTTTGTCTGCAATATAAAAATATAATTCATACAATATGAAACTAGATAAGCCAACTGTCACTACGGGAAATAATTGAATGAATAAAAATGATATCCAGGTAAGATTAAAAACTTAAACTTAGAAACAGAATATCACACAAATGCTTGTTTTCATGATTAGAGTAACCCAATCCAAGTAGTATTAGTATAGTGATAAGTATTTTATACATATATATATATATATATATATATATATATATATATATATATATATATATATATATATATTAATATAAAAAAAAAAAAAACTCAATAGAAACCGGGTTATACCTCCTCAAAGCAAATGTGTGAAAAACATATTTATTCTGCTTAATCAAATAAAAGCCAAAAGTCAATGTCTTGGCCTTATACTGTACTTGGATCAAGATATACTAAGTATTAGTAAAAGTATACTAAAGTACCAGTAGAAGCTTTAGTATTAAAGTATAAGTGTAAGTCTTAGTATTAATGTACTCTGTCTTATACTTTTCAGTATAAACCAAGTTCACTATACTATTCGTAAGTATATAAAGTATAGTATATAAAAAGACGTTGCCATGGTAACTGACTCAGAGTTAAGATGAACTGGCTTTTTGAAAACGGAAAAACCGGAGTTTCCCTCATCTCAAGGTTATAACTAACTCTGAGTTTTCACTAAACCTGCTTTCTGAAACGGGTCCCAGGGCTCATAGAGCAGTTGTCAATAAACACAAAACAAGGTCAACTAAGTTCTGTTGTTATATAGGTTATAAATAGGAGACAAAATAAAAAGTCAGAATAAAGAATAACACACATGCAGTATTTACACAAGGTGTAACTGGTTTGAGGAAGTTCAGTGAATCGCTGCAGCAAAAAGAAAAAGAAGACATATTTCAGAGATTTCCAAGAATGCTGCTGTGGAACAAACAAAACAAAAAACAAAACGAAAAAAATCTGCAGTATTGGTACCAGCAAAATAAAATAAATACCAACACACATGAAATAATCATTCATGATAGTTGATAGTTTGTAGAAGTAAAAACTAGTGGTGAATTATTTGAGCCTTTTTTAGTAATTCTGTACGGAAATTTAAGCAGTTATGGAAAAAAGGCAAAGTGCTTCATAGACCCGTTTAATCTAATTATGTAAAAAACAACAAAAAAAAAACTGTTGTATAGTTCTTGTTTCAATACTGCCCTCATGTGGTAGGAATCTGAATGTTTCCCAGACACTTAACCACTGACATTGAAAAATCAAGTAATAGAACTGAATAGTCATATAACAAAGTAATACATTCAGAAAAAACATTTCTGAATTAAAAAAAAATATATAAATGTGTGTGTGTATATGTATATTTTGTAATTGATTATGTGTTGAAATGAATTGATTTTAGCTTTCCAATGGCCTCCAAAAGTCAGTTGCTTCATCTTTGAGCTGATGAGTGTCTTTTCTCCCTGGGAGACGTGACAGGAAGGTCTGACGCACCTTATGAAATATGAAGCAGGACGGGGACACGGTTGACAGCCGTGTCACAAAGCATCAGTGAGGATGACAGGACCAAAGACCCCACTCCGCTACATTGACATCTCTGCAGCTAATCAGAAGGTACAGGCCAACTCACAGCTGCCAGACCAAAAGACGGAGAGAGGGTCAATAATTTAGCAGTCGCAATATGTTGAGGCTAGTGGAACGTTAAGGTTCCCCCGTCCATGTGCAGTCTCTCTGCCATTCTGATTTTCCCTCTCTCGGACAAAGATCCGTCTCCCGCTGTGTGGTATTTTAAATTAAACAGCCATTCACAGCCTTAAAACACTGCAACATGTATGAGATGTGAGAGGACTGTAGCCACACTATGTTATTATTGGTTTTACTATAATCTGTATTATTATAATAAAATAAAACATTATTAAAATGTACTGACTCACGCACTTTCCCCTGCTGAGTTTTCTATTTTTCACGTTAACAACAAATAACAACTATGGTTTTTATTCCCATATTATTTCATTGGAACACTGGAATGTTACCGAGCCTGCAGGTCACATTGTCATTGACAGCAGGAGATGAGATGAGCGTTGTGGCAGGCATCATCTTTTCTCTCTCACCCTCACTGGTTGCGGCTGCGAGATGGAAGTGGAAATAGTGAGAAAGTAAAGGTGACGGGACATGAAGATGGTTCAGAGTGAGGAACGTAACACTGAAGATCTGTCTCACTGGCCTTGTGGGTCCAGAGGATGCCCTAATAACTGATGCTAGTGCTGCATTGTGGAGGAATCACAGCAGTGAAGAAGAGGAAAACAATGCAGCAATGAAACACCTGCGTAGGCGTCACTGCAGGATTCAGTGAGGAGGCACACTGCCTGTGCAGCTGTGTGGGAGACTCTTTCTTTGTAATACTCAATAAGAAAAATCAAATCATTTCACTGTCATTTCATATAATTTGACTCTCTGCAGAGCTCCGGTAGCTGCCGTCAAATAATGTAGCAGACAACAGCGCTTTTCACATCCATAGGCATTAACATGTCAGACAACTCATCTCGTCACTGGTTGTTTTCATAAAAAAAATGAAAATTGGTGTTGTGAGTCAGGACGATAAAACAGTCTAAAACAACTCTACAATTTCATTTATTATTAATGTGTTCATTTTTGTCATGCAGTCCATCACATGACCAACAAACAGAGATGAACAACCATTCACTCGCACACCTACAGTCAATTTAGAGCATTGGTTCTCAAAGTGCGGCCCGGGGGCCAATGGCGGCCCGCAGAAACATTTCTGGCGGCCCGCAATGAATTACAGTTGATAGTTTTAATCCACGAGCTACTAAGCTTGTTAAATGTTTATTGGACATTACTGGATACAGACCAATAAGTGTAAACACAAATACTGGGTATTTACCTGGTTTCTATATGGTGAATTTTAGTGTATTATTGGGTTATAAGCTGGTAATAAGCAGGTAGCTACAGCCCCCAATTACTAGCTATTTACCCAGTAAATATATGGTAACAGAAATGTGTTACTTGGTATTAACCTGTTATTAGAAGGTAAGAACAATGGCCAAAATACTGGGTAATTACCCAGTAAATTATAAAGCGTTATTATATTAACACTTATATTACTTAACGCTAAACTGTAGAACTGGTCATTATGGTCATTAAAATTATTACAAATGGGATTTCTTTCTGTTTTGTTTTTTTTCGTTTTTTTTCCTTTGGCGGCCCTCAGTCCAATGTTGGGTTCCTAAATTGGCCCTCAGGTATCAAAACTTTGGGAACCCCTGATTTAGAGGGTCCAGTTATGCTCTTCAACCCAGACAGAATCCACACACAAATAGGGAGAACATGCTCCCTATAACTCCACACAGGAAAGCCCTCAGTTAAAACTGGTATCCATACCGGCGTGTCAATGGGAAAAGTTAAATAATTGCTCAAGGGGAAAAATTTGGTACATTAAATTTTATTTACTCATGTGTTTAGAGCTTGGATTCAGCATGAATAGCAACGAAGGGATCCTCGTCTCTGTTGCTGATCTTGAAGTGAGCGCGACCATCATTGCCGACTTGGATCTGCTTGCCAGTGCAAGCTTTTCCTTCCTTCTGGCCAGAAATGACATCACAGTAGGTGCCACCAGGCATTCCGGTGTCGAGGGTCACATCCATTTCCCTGAGGGTGAAGACAAAACCTTTTGTATTGTATTGTTGAATGGATATCAGATATAACCCCCACAAACCAAAAGAGATAAATAGAAAACATTTATTTTGAATATTTTGTATTCGGATTCAAGTTCTTACCAGTCGTCATTATTAAAGACGATAAAACCACGATTACCACGTCCAAAGGCAACCTGGTTGCTGTTGTTGTCCCACCAGTTGGAGTGAGGCTGTCCATCGACAACGTTACGGAATATGACCATGTTCCTTGAGAGGAGATGATGGAAATTTGCAAAAATAACACTGATTAATCTGAATTATTTATATCCATGTAAATTATAACATTGACACTGGTTACATCTGCGTGATGTTCATGGAGGTTTTATATTTTCACAACAAATAATAAGACTATTAGCAAAGCAGAATGGCATTGCAAAAAACTGCAACATTGACGGAATTAGGCCCTAATACTCCGCCAGCATTTGTACATTGAAGAAAAGAGACAACTATTGTATCACTGGTGTAATGGCATGGATTATTTTAACACTGAGGACTCACTTGATCTGACGCCATCTGTGCTCACACACCCATCCATCTCCACAAGTCTGATCAGGGTTGATGGGAACGGACTTGGTGGATCCATCTTCATGACTGGGAGGGCCCATCCAGTCATTCTGGTCCTAAAAGACAATTGTATTGAATGGATTTAACAAAACAAAATACAGTTGTGTGAATAGTTCAGAGCAAAGTCAGCTACAGACGATCAGGAGGCAGATTTATTACCAATAAGATCATTTGCTCTCTCATCAGCCTCCTCCTCACATGCACTTTACTGGTATAGTGAAAATTAAATTAGGACAGAGCGAGATAAGGTGGCTCTAATTATTATTATTATTTTTATGTATTTATTTTTGTCATTTTCTACACTCTCTCCTCGATGTGTAAAACCAACTCCACTATGATCACATGCACTGTCATATAGAGAACAATATTTCTGTGTCAATGTCCCAATATTTATGGACCTGTATGTTGTCCATTTGATGTTCCTTCTTTACACAGTCTATACCTTTCCATTCACAATGTGACGGTTCCAGCGGAAGCTGGACATCACCCTGGCTACTCCGTATGGGTGGGCCAGCATGTAGCCAACAGCCATCTTGTGGAGCCTGGAGTCCCAGAAGGTAACGATGGAAGCACCACCAGCACCGTGGCCTCTTTGGTTGTCGTGGTTGTCAACAAAGACGACTGCATCGCCATGGGGCATGAAACCCCAACCCTCTCCCCAGTTCCTGTGGAGAAAAAGCAAATTTCTCTATTGAGGAGTTCTTTAAAAAATGTCTATCCAAGTAAGCTTGCCCATTGCACAGCCACAGAAAGTAATGCACTGTGTTTTCGTATGCTTTCGCACAGAATTTTAACCACAGAGCCATGGTCACGTGACGATGCACTTTAATCCCCTAATCCTGTCCCTTTCCCTAACCCTACCTGTCACCACAACTGTAACCATAACGCAAAGTAGAGACCTGAAAAATGTCCGTTATAACTGAGAAATGGAAGATAATCAGTTCACCGAACACATGCGCACAAATGCTTCAATTGTACTTCACATGCGCTTGTGTCATTGGATTTTCGTAGGATAATGCACGGAAAAAACTTTTTGGTACGTAGTCATATGAACCCTTCATGAGAATAGGTTGCCCAATGTAATAATACCATATGATTAATCAACTAACTAAATTTGAGACACCAGCACAAACAGATGTACCTTGTATAACACAGTTTCTCGCCATGCCATCTTCTGAAGACAGTTCCCAGTTTGGCACCATATTTGAACTCGGTCACTCTTCCCAGATGGAAATAGTCTCTCGCCGAGATAGCTTCATGTCCTAGATCAATGACCTAGAAGAAAAACAACAAATATTTCGAATCATTTATGTTATTTCACTTGCAGTGGTTTCAATAATTTGTGTCATATTGGTAATATGTGAACAGACAAAAAAGGATATTATGTTTATTCTTTGAACCCCTGTGTCTTTTTTAATGGTTGACAGAGGATGCTACATTTTTTTTAGATTACAGGCTAATTTTGGAGCTTACTACTGTGAAGTTACATATGTAATTAGATTTGTGTCAATATTTACAAACAACATTTAAGTGTAAAACACAGTCGATATATTTAATAAAATGGAAAATGTACTTTTAATCTCACAAATCTGCAACTTTATTTTCTCGTATATTTGAGTGTGTGTGAGTGTGTGTGTGTGTGTGTTCACCATTGAATATAGATGGACAAGGAAAAACCGCAGAGGAACTAAACTGTGCCTGTACTTCTTACCAAAGACAGACCCAGATCTCACTTCTGCAGTGGACTCGTTAGCATTTTAAGCTAGCGGTTTTTATGCTAGTGTTAGCATAAACGTTAGCAGACTTCATCGTTGCAAAAACAACAAACAGATGGGTTATTTAGTGGCCAAAAGAGAGATGATGACGTGATGCCAGCACCCCAAACCTATTAATAACCTTCTATCTTCTTGAGTGAGTTTTCATCAACGTTGTTAATCTACGTAACGTTGGTGTTCATTGTTTGTCACAAAGATGGGTTAAAACATGTTTGGTAATCTAATAATGTGGTTGCATTGTTATTCACTAGCTTCAGGGTTGGCACAAACGTGCTGATGTGCTCGAATCATGTGTGAATGACACTAGATTCGACACTAAACTGTGAAGATTTACACCTAGATCAACAACTAGATAACTAGATGTATAGTTATTAACTGGTTTAATTAAATTTAATAAAATCTTTAAAACATTAAAACCTCTTGAAAGATGAAGGGTTTGGAGCCACTGGAGAACCACTTGGTGTTGAGGTCGTGCAGACGGCCATAGATGTTTGCCAGGTCGCCAGGCCACATGTGTTTGCAGGCATCCACTCTGAATCCAGCCACACCCATGTCAATGAGACTGTTCATGAATTCAGCCACCTTTACCCGAACGTAATCTTTCTCCAAGGCGAGGTCCAGGAGGCTGACCAGACGACAGTCACGTACCTGAATCAGGAAATATGGAATATAGGTCATATATAAACATTTTAGTATATGAAATTTGTTTTATGACTTGTCTGACCATAATCATATTAATATCAATTGTCCTCAGTGCAGGGCTCCAGAGTGCAACCAAAATATTTAATATTGCAACTAAAAAAAATTCTAGGTCGCACTGATGCACCTGACACTCGAGTGAAAACATACATTTCTTTCACAAGCATTATATTAATTAAACTTGTACAAAAACCCATGTAACTAGCGTCAGGAGGTAATATGATAGCTAATTACTGAAATGACTAGTGTTCACTGCGTGGAGAAAGGTACAGTGAATTTAAAATTTGGTAATTGGGGGAAAACAATATCATCATAACAGTATTTCTGGGTGACATTCATTACCTGATAGATATCCCCATAGTTCTCAATTTCACCGCTTCCAGTTCTGCATTTGTCGTCATTGAAATCCCTTGCGGAAAATGGGACACTGGGAAAGTCCTTATTTCCAGCATTGAACCAGCTCCCACATGAAGAATGGGTTCCCTCTCCACCACCAGCTCCACACATGTGGTTGATGACAGCGTCCACGTAGATATTGACCTGTTGAGCATAAACTTTTCTGTACCATTGTCAGGCTGTAGAGGTGCAGTATGTACCATATCTCATGGGTACTATAGTTCTTCACAATATTTTGCTGAGATTTACCCCAACATTGTTGCATCTGGTGATCATGTCTCTCAGCTCATCCTCGGTGCCAGATCTGGAGCACAGCTTGTAGCTGATTGGCTGGTACCGCTCCCACCAGGGTCTCCAAGGACTTTCCAGCACAATATGTTCATTTGGAGGAGAGATCTGAGTGACGCAGATGGAAAACATTGCAGTTACGACCACATCGATCATTGTTGCTGACTGTACTATACAAGTGGGACTACACCAGTTTTACACATGCAGTTTTACAAGATGTAGCGCTCTTGAGTACGTTTGTGAAAAATAGTTTTTTGTTTGATTCTGCAAGAGCTTCTTCTTATTATTATTATTATTACTATTTTTAAGTAAAATTCTACAAGCTGGCTTTACATAGATGAAAAACATATTGATGGGCATTATAGAACGTAAAATCTGGTGTTTTTCCTGTTAATTTGACAGAAAATGTTTGTATTGTAAATTGAGCATGATGAGTTGAGCATACAGTATGTACACTTTTAACTCTTTCAATCTGATGCTGCTTAATTGGCTTAATCTTTGTTTTATTTAATTTATAAAACTTCGGTTATTGTTAAATATCGGTTTTTGGCCTCCTTGATTATTAATAATCTGTATTGGCCCCGAAAAAACACCTATATTAGTCGATATCTACTGTCCATCCACCTTGATCAACATATTTTGAAAGTAAATTTGCATGGTTATTTCTCAGAAATTCAAGCGATTGAATGTCAAGCAAGAAACTTTAATAATTCCCAGTGCATCATCAACATTCAGCTTGATCGCTGTTTATTGATTAATGCAAAAATAGAAACAGGGATTATCCTCATTCGCCTGAAGTAGAAGTGTCCAGCCGTGCATACCTGAACTCCGCCAAAGCCATTGGGACCCAAGAAACGCTCACACTCTTCGGCGATGTCGGCCCAGCGCCACTCAAACAGGTGGACGATGGCTGACCTCCCAGGTTTGGTGTGAGGGTTGTGCTGGGAGAGGCTGAGCCCGAACAGAGCCAACAGAATAAACAACTTCATGCTTTTCCCTGGATGAGTGAGAAACAACCCTCCTGCTGCCTCAGTGTTAGCATTTATGGCTAATTATTTCTCCTCTTAGACCAATGAGAGGCTTGCAGATATCAGCATGGATATTCAACAGGTGCTTCTTTATCAAAGTTTCCTACCTTACTTCAAAGCATTCTGCAAAAGACAGATAACTGAATTCACATGATGTCTTTCCCCATATAAAATCTAACATAGGGAGTGAAATTCTGACAAAAAAACTTTTATAATATGCGTGTTTATATTTATATATTTATTTTATATTGGTGTTTCAGGAACAAACACACCACTTTTCCACGAGTCTGAGCTTTATTATCAATTGAGTAATTGCACAATGAGTGACTGTCCTTGACCCACAATGGCAACTAGCCATGTACGTGTAGTATTGCCTGTAAAAGTGTGATTGCGTAGCTGTTTATACCTTAACCTTTTTATGGATTAACCCTAATTTTAATTGTTTTTAATCATATCATTTTCATATTTTCATCAAATTTATCTCTTGAAGTTTTTATGGTCTGTTGATCAAATCTTTATCTCAGTTAAGGAAATTCATTTAAGGGCAGCCAGTCTAAAAAAATATAGAGATAGATATTTTGACCAAAACTTGTCAGGAAACTAGGGTATTTCTCCTTTAACATCCATATAAAATGTATTTTTTTTCCTAAAATGTTGGTTCTGTAGCTTTCATCAATAGATATTTGAGTGTATGAACGTTTGGTTCAAACTTAATTATACATCATGACATCAGAATCCCAGAGAATACATGCTGTTACTAGATAATAATCCTCCAGGATATAATTGTCACATTCTAAATTCAGATATATTGAGGTGAGAGATGTTCTCATTTTCAAGAAAAGTAAAACAAAGACTTACACTGATGGTTTGTAGCTTGAAAGATGTTTTGCACTTTTCCCAACTGACGTAACGTGTGAAAGTGCATACTTTTTTATCATAAAGACCTCTAATATGGTTCTGCTTAAAAAACTTGAGTTAATCATTTGATTTCATGAGCTATTAGCTTCATGTAGCCTGTAGCAATATGTAAGGTGGATTCTGATGCATGCTGTTACCCTCACTTATAATGTTGGTGTGCCCTGCACTCTTGTGGTCTAAAAAGTGTGTGTATGATTCACAATAAGGTTGTCACCTTGAGGCTCGTGGCCATTTTCCCACAGTTCACCAGCCTGACGCTTTGCACTGTCAGTCTAAAACTATTTATTTACTCATGTGGGTCTTTTATACACACCAGAAGTTCAGATGGGCTAGGGTTAGGGTTAGGTAACCCAGACCAAATTTATTGGCTTACTGTATACAAATCTGTATCTGTGTCTAATAGTTGGAGAGGTTTTTACTAACAATGCCTCTATTGTATATTTTTCCCACCAGAGAGTGCTGTGACTCCACTGTTGGCAGCGTACTACTTCAAGAACCACATCAGCTCAGCTGAACAGAGGCTGTGGTGTGTCTCCAAATTGTCATACAGTCATCCTGATGAGAGTGATTGATTATAATTCACAAACACCTCATTTGTCCCTTTTAACCCTCATGGCATCTCTGCCTACAATGACAGCTGCCACATCAGCTGCATGTGCCTGGTGGTTTTGTTGCAGTAAGCAGACGCAATCCTCTGGTAATGGAAAACTACTTAACAGCATTTGCTGCTGAGGAGTGTTCGTTACAGCCCATTGACAAATGTAATTTTATGATTATTTGTGGAATGGCCAATTAGACAGTTATGGCAACTCACTGAATAATGGCTCTATTGTTGTCAGTAAAGCACTGGCAGTCATCATTAAACAATATAGTTTATATGTTACTACAACGGTTAGCCAGTGATACCCGCCACATGCCAAAATAACATTTAATGAGTTGTTAACCCATTAAATATGCTCAAGTCTCAAAATGTCTAAAAAATTATCGATTTGCCAGCATGTTTTAATATTATATAATTGTGCTAAACCCAAAGCTTTTTAAACTAGCTGGGCATTTCATGAGTACTTTTCAGACCAATGGACCCACCATAATACCCCATGACATTTTTCCTACACATTGTGTAGTGCACATTTGGACTTTGAACTGGTAAAATTAAATGAATCATGGAAGGATCACCTAATGTAGTGAAAAGGTTAGCCTGAATAATGCCAGACTGCAGCTGAGTGCGGGTCTGGATAGTCACCTCCCACTTCCAAGACGTGTGAACAATGAACATAGAAACATTTAGACCAACAACAAATCTGACCAATCATCTGGATGACGTATGCAGAGTAAAGGAAAAACGTGTCAACAAATTTGCTCGTTGTTGTACGGGAAGGAGATCTGTGGCGCATGTCACTTAAAATGGAAGCAACATCTGAATTGAAAGACATCTGCTCTTCAGTGGCTACAGTGTTGGATGTATGAAAGCTGCTAAATAGCTGCTAGACAATACATCTCTGTCTTCATCGTGTTAAACCCACCTCTAGCTCACCGCAGAAAACATTTGTGATTAGTTCCCTATTTTCGAAGATTTGGCCAAAACGGTGTGCTTGCCAGACATGAAATGTCTGCAGAGAGAATCCAAATGGCTGGCAGATTTGGCTGGCAGATTTGAGTTAACCCAGGCTATGTAAAGATAGTTTGTAATGAGAAATTGCCCTGTTCCATCCATACTGTACCTGATTGGCATCACCGTAGTTCTCAATATTGCCACTTCCTGACCTGCATTTGTGGTCGTTGAAGTCCCAGTGGGTAAAAGGGACACTGGGGAAATCTTTCCTGCCTGCGCTGAACCAGCTCCCGCATGAAGAGTGGGTTCCCTCTCCACCACCGGCGCCACACATGTGGTTGATGACAGCATCCACATAGATGTTGACCTGTATGATACAGGTGATAAACTCTATCCACTTCACTCAAGTCCTTGAGATCATTGTCAGGCTGCATGAATGAGTCAGTGGAGCTCTGCAGTGTAGGTGGTCCACTTACTCAAACATATGAGTCTACAGAGAGAAGCAGCAGCAATAGTAAATGCCTCAAATAAAAGCGTGACTGATAGCTTCTCAAGACAGAGCCACTAATTCATATCAACTATTGTTTACCCCAGCATTGTTGCATCTGGTGATCATGTCTCTCAGCTCGTTCTCATTGCCAGATCTGGAGCACAGGTTGTAGCCGATTGGCTGGTACCTTTGCCACCACGGCCTCCAGGGATTGTTCAGCACAATGTGCTCGTTGGGTGGGGAGATCTGAGAAAAACAGAAAAGAAAAAAAATCATAATTACCAATTAGTTAATGTGGGTATAGAGAAGATCTTATTAAAGGTGTGCACTAGATATTTTTGCCGTTAATTTCACTTGTAACCCTTGTTCAATGTAATATTTCAATCTTCAAACAAAGTCTCTAAGATTATTTTAATAATCTGGCTATGGGTATAACAACTGACCCCCATTCACCCCCATTGCTCCCTTGGTGTACAAAAGTACTGCCCACTGCTCCCTGGCCGGGTATGGTCATGGTATCACCCCCTCACGTGGTTTGGCCCGCCTGCTGAAGCGGTGTACTGGGGTGTGGTGCTTGGAGCCAACACGTGAGAGTCCAGTGGTGCCTGTCCACCCTACTGGTGGTCGGTTGGGTGCAGCAGACAGGCAGCCAAAGGTGCAGACCAAGGTACGATGTGCAAGCCCACAGTGTGAACCATGGTAAGGTATGCCAACCATGGTACGGTGTGCAAGCCTGAGGTACAGACCTCTACCCAGCCCCCTACACCCCAGAACCTACAGAAGACAAGGTTGTTTTTACATTCAGAGTTCATTGTTGTTTTTGTCATTGTTGGCTTGTCAAACCAACCACATATTTTACGACCGTAACAGACAATACCAACTATAGGGGTACCCCAAGAACAAATCCTGCTTTCTGTTACTGTAAAATTTAGTATGATATCATTACTTGCAGGCAGGCGATTACTCTGAGGTGTACAGTCTGTGATGCATCATATGTATAGAATAAATACTTCACTGCAGGACAAATAAATCACTATCTTATCTTCTCTTCTCTTAAAAACAACTCTGTTTTAGCAGTGACTCGTGTACAACGTTTTGTTATAAGTGTTTTCACAAAGAAAGACAATGGCTATAACCTCGTCACTTCAAGTCGGTATATCCAAGTCATCCATCTGTCTTCATCGATTCATAACTGAACTCCAGCGAAGCCGTTGGGACCCAGGAAGCGCTCACACTCTGCAGAGATGTCTGCCCAACGCCACTCAAACAGGTGGACGATGGCCGTCCTCCCACGCTTGGTGTGAGGATTATGCTGGGTGTGGCCGACCCCAAAGAGGGCAACCAGAATGAGCAACTGCATGCTTCCCCCCCCAGATCACTGAGAAAACCTCACTCTTCTGCTTATTCACCATTTATGTTTATACACATTTTCTCCTCTTGGTTGACCAATTAGAGACCGGCAAATATTGCCATAGGGGTCGCACAGGTGCTTCTTTCTCATGACCTCCTACGTGCCCTTCAGTACATTGCAGAAAGAAAACACAATTTAGTTTGAAACAGTCAGCTATCTGTTCCAAGTTTGACAAGACGAAGTGAAACTAACACAAATAGTATATTCTTTGATTTATGAGCTGAATCTAGAACTATTTCAATATGAAGACACAGAAACTGTCATCTCTTTGTGCATTGAATATGACAATGTAGATGTGTACTTCCATGGTAAGCTTTTTAGTATCAGATGATTCAATAAGAAGTACAAGCTATAAGGTTTTCCTTGCATGAAACATTGAATAACTTATGCTAAGATAGATAGAATATCTTGTGTTTATCTTGAATTTGTCAATTTTAGATATTTAGATATTTCAAGTGCTTTACTATTTGTTTACATTCCCATGCAGTTACAAAACACACCTTGTATAACCTCACATTTTATTATCCACCTTGTACGAAGGTAAACTGGTGAAGATAAACTACGCTCAGTGGAGAAGGGTGAGAGGTCATGTATGTTATGTAAAACAAGTAAACCAAACCAGTCCTGGCAAAACACAGGTATTTTCCCACGAGGGGCTTTCGATCTTGACCCTCCGGTGACCCACTGTATTTAGGTTAGGGGTTGCTGCGAGTGTGTGTCAGCTCAGCAGAGATATTTGATGCTCTTTCGGGGCTTATTATTATACATTTGAACCATATATTATGAGTAGATCCACTGTTTTGTATTATAATGTCTCTGTGTGATAGTTGTGTGGTGTCCTGTTCAAAACTGTGCAATCTCCTAATTCAATGAACATAATTATTAATAACAAAATTAATAATAATAATTTTGATCCACAATATGACCCTTCCAGGTTGTAATCTAGCTTCTTCTTTTGAGTGTAGTATTTGTGTGGGGTGTTAATACTTCTTATAACACTACTAGTACTTCCCAGTACTGTAGATCTGGGGTGATGGTAGCTCAGAGGTAGAGCAAGTTGTCTTTCAACTTGAAGGTTGTGGGTTTGAATGTGGTATGAAAGATGAGTGACAGAAAATGTCTGAAATGAAACCGATGCACTGCATGAGTGAATGGGTAAATGTTATTTCATATAACAACAGCTCCTCCAGTGGGTCTTGAGAAACCTGCTTTACCTTTAGAGCCTTGCAGTGCGCAAAGGCATCAGCTTAAACCTAATGTCTTAAAAACAAGATAAAAGTACAATAGTTGTGAAGTTAAGTATAATAAAATATATATTACATGTCACACCTTGTGTGTATAATGTCAAATTAATCAATTAGCTATTTGTTATGATCCTGTGCCTTAATTACTGTATTATATTTCCCCACATGATCAATTATTATATCAGCAAAAGCAAATGAGTTCATAACCAGCACCTTAAAGCAAACAAAAAAATATGTACCAAATGTACGAGGAGTGATTTGCATCAGCAAAAGCAGTGGTTGCCACACTGACTGCGGTTTTGTGTGGTTTTAGCTTTTGTAAATAAGGCCTGGCGTGTCTCATCATGCTTCATCCCACCTGTTTACTGTCTGACCCGGCTTCTGCTCCTCAACCACCGCCACCCCCAACCCCCTGCTGAGAGTGTGCCAAACAGACGTCTGACCTGCCTTACTAGGTTTCGTTCTGGGTCATTCTTCCTGCATGGCGAGTCTGTAAAAGTGGAAGGGCCCCTGGCACGTCGGAGACGCTGGAAACACTCACCAGTGACGTACTGAGACGCAGACCGTGAGTGTTGACACATAAGGACTGTTCACAGCAGCAGAGCTGTGGGCAAGTTATACTTTGCCAGTATAAATAAAAAAGTGTTTTGTCAGAAACTACTGTATAAAAGAACATTATCTGTCCGTTAATTGGCTCAACAAAACCCTTAATCAAACGCATGTAATATAACTTTTTGTCTTGAAAACATTGGTGTATAGATTGAAATGTAGGATTTTTTCTGAGGGGACGAGTGACACAATGTGTTACAGTGATGAGCAGTGGTCCTTGCAACAGGTACTTTGTCTTCCGCTCACATGATAAGGAAATGCAGATTGCAGTTAGGTTATTTGGAGAGTTTAAATTGAGGTGTTATTGTGAGTGTGTATCGAAAATGTTGTAATAGGCTATTCGACTGACTCTCACATAGTGTTTTAGTGCTATGGATGGATGGATGATGGTCAGATGGTCAGATAAATGGACATATACGTATACACTCACCTTCACTCGCACAATTTATCTAATAAGCCAATCACATGGCAGCAACTAAACACAGTTGGACATGATCACAATGACCTGCTGAGTTCAAAACAAGCATTGCGATGGGAAAAAAGGTGTGATTTAAGTGACTTTGAATGTGGCGTGTTTGTTATAACTCTTGCAATGCTGCATGCTCTGTGGGAGGAGATGTCAAAGGGAGAGTTAAGGCCCTAACTTGCTCACATTTTCCCATGGGCCCCCAAAATTCCAGTCAAACCAAAGTCCTTTCCTGTACGGACAACACAGGACATACCTCCGGGGGCGATGAAGGGATGAGGGGGACAAAGCTTTCTTTCACAGACAAGGAGAAGGCAGAGAAGCTCGTCATTTGATTCCTGCCCCCGGTTCTGTCATGGGAAAGTGGACGAGTCACAACACGGGGAGGAGGTCAGTGGCTCGGTGGAGACGGCAGGAGGAGAGAAATGGGGGGAAGACGGAGAGAGAGGGCGATCAAGAAGTATCTGGAAGGAATGGGGTTTGCAATTTAAGAGGGAACATCAGGAGGAGGAGGAGGGGAGAGGAAAGAATGAGAGGTGGCAAAAAAGAAAAGAAGGAGATGACATAAAGGGGTTCTGCTGTAGTTCAGGAAAAATCAGAGAGGAAGGGAGCGGAATAACAACAAAGATATGGAGAAAGAAGCTGTGCTTCATCTTTGGACACCTCAGGTCACCTGACAGCTCACGGTAAAGAGCTGAGGCTGAACACTGGCAGAGTGTATATATATTTAAAATGGTCGTATACATGTAAGTAATATTCCAGATACGTGATTTGTAGCACAGAAACCAACAGGCAAATCTTACTACTTATCGCTTACTACAACATAAAACCCACTCACTTCATTGAATGAAAAGGTTTTAATTGAAAATTCTTACCACATTATGGTCAAGTATGTGAATTATTTGTTGCATCTGCAAAACTTTACAGCCCTCGACTTTGCGTCATGGCTTTTTAATAAGAAAATAACCCTAATACTGTCAAGATTGTGTCACCACATGTTTCCCTTTACCGTTCCTACAATTTTCCAAAAAAGAAATCGTTTTTTTGGGGGGAACTTTTTAGGTTTTCCTCAACAAAACTGTGCCACATACCCAGGGGCTAAAATCCTGCAAAGTGAAATCTAAATCCAAAGACTCTTTCAATGGAAAGTTTCAGCACAGTATCGGTTTTTTTTTGTCTTTTTTTTGGATGATATGTTGTGCAGATGTCGAGAAAAGCTTTCCATCTCACTGCAAAGAATAACAGCAGCAGCGGAAGTCCCCCGGGAGAAGTTCACACTCCAAATACACACACACACGAGAGTAAGTGTGCACATGCGTGAATTTGCAGACGTGAACTCAAACACCTTGATGTTTTTAATCATCGAATCAGACTCTCTCTCTTTCTCCCCTGCTCCTACACACATACTCTTCCTCCGTTGAGTAGACATATGCTTCTCACATTCAAACATTAAACAACATGTGTAGTCTGCAATCCCAACCATATACAGTATGTCGTGTGCCTTCCAAATGATTCATGTTACTAAGTCTTTAAAGTGTCATTACAGCACTCTGACATTTTCAACAAACAAAAAACACATTTGGAAAGCAGATGATTTACAATATGATTATTTCTATAGACACCAAGTCATTGTGCTCTATATTTTTTTGTTTGTCTGACCAATCAGTAACAAAGACTTGTTCAGGCTGATTTAAGCCCTGCATTAACAATGCCTCCAGTCTGTCAAAGGGGGCGCCAACGTATAGTGTCATCGCTCGCGTCCCCCAAAAAAAGCATAAGACAAAGGAGAGCTTTTGCCCAGACACTGTTATTGACACCAAATTAGAATAAGATGGAGCACGAGATAATGTGACTGTAATATGTTATTATTTAATTAGTATAATTGGTACACTTTACTTTTTGTTCTATTTCTCATTTTCCTCCATGTACCACCAGAGGAAACTGGCATGTACATGTACCACAGTTTGAGAACCATGGTTGCAGACAATAAACTAAAGTAAAAGCTAGCAATTCGTCATGAATTATTACGATCTTTTCTAACATTATTTGGTCGTAGCTTCTTGTCTATGTCTTTCCACACATACTAAGCTAAGATTAGTATAGCTAAAATAATCTTAGCTTAGCATTTCAGAACGTAAAGTGGTAAACTTCAGTCACGAATTAGAGTTCGTTCAGAGAGGGAATTATCATTTTTGTTTTTGTAAAACATACATGCTTTTTGGGGAAATAATTGACGAGTGGTCGAGTGAGTTGTCTCTCAACTGGAAGGTCCAGGGTTTGATTCCAGGCTCTAAATGCCACTTAACTCCACTTTCACAAACCCAGTGTGTGAATGGTGTGAAAAGTGTGTGAAAGATTTGGACTATGAATGTGTGAGTGAATGGTTGTGGTCCTCTTAACTTGTCAACTGCATGTTAATTCACAATTAAGAGGGTGGATACAGGATTTCTCACCCCACGTTAACATCTCATGATAGGCCATTTTAAGTGTTGGTCCCATTGGAGGACTTTCCCAAGCGGAATTATTTAAAACAGCATTTAACTTGCATTTTTATAAAGTAGAGCAGTGGTTCCCAAAGACTGGGTTGGGAACAAAATAGTTTTTTTTCAAACAAATGTGCTTAATTTCCCCAGCATTTTAGTAAAGATGTTTGTGTAACATATATAATTCATGAATTTATCAAATTTGTACATACATTGTACAGATGAATTATTGTTAAATTTGCTTTTGTCATGATTTATATTTTGTGATTTGGATCATGAAAATGTGGATTTAAAAAGTGGGTCCCCAGATAGAAAGTTTTGGAAACAATATACTGGACATCTGAAAGACAGATAAATAAAACATTATGTTAATAAACCACCTTTAATATACGTTCAGCGCTAGTGGGTTTTACATTGTGTGTAATTAAAGCAGCTGAATGTTTATGTTAGACACTCCCAAGCTAATACATGCTCACATCAACTTCACGCCTCGTTTTTTTGCCACAAACTATCACTGTTAAAAATAGACAAACTTGCTTGATCATAACCTTTGGAAAGAACATACTTCAACTCAGACTACGCACTCCATGCCTTCAAGGGAATTTCAGTATAGAACTTAATAGAAGGAATGCCGCTGAGCAGCTTGTGACTGGAAAGTTCACCATAAAATTACAGATGGAGTCAATTTTATGATCCTCTTTCACAGTAGTCAGCGGGAAAACGAGAGCTTTGCTCTCATGGACATAAGCTGAGCAACAGTTTTACTGTGAGGAAAATTCCCAAGCGCCCCCATATGTATGGTACTGTTTCTGAAGACATAGAATCCTTCACTAAAACAAATAGGATAAAGATATTGGTTTTTAGGGACTGTTTCTGTAACATTCAAAAGTTGGGAAAGCACAGCATGAATGCGAGTTACATCAGAAATTTTGAGAGAGCAGCAACATTTTGAGCCTCTCCCATACCTGCCCGACTGTCAGCCTTTTCCATGAAATCACTGCTGGCTTTGTGATATACAGAGTTTTCCTTTGGTTTGCAATCCTCCACTGCTAGAGAGAGAGAGAAAATGGAGAAAGATGAGGGGGTAGAGCAGACAGGCAACCTTTTTTCTAAAAAAAACACAATATTAGTCTCACATTCATCAAACATGTGCTGGAGTCATGCCTCAATTCGCCAGCACATCAGACCCCACATTACAGCCAATAATCGATTTAGTTCCATCTCCTCTTTTCCTCAGATTGCTGACCTCAACGCACACCAGGGTTCCCTGAACAAAAAGTTAATAATTATTACATATTTCACGTGAAAGTTATTAACATCAGGCTTTTAATTGGCAACAAAGCACCTTGAAAAATGCTCTCAGACGATGACTATCCCACTGAACTGTAGCAATGTGCAGGACAGATGTCTGTCTGTCTGTCTGTGGCACAGGAGGTAGCACTACACCAAAATAATCTCTCAAAATACTCTGTCATCCTCTCCCTCGAGAAAAAAAAATAGCAACTAGTCTTTAAAGGTAAAAGATGCAGCGCTGTAGGTCCCAGGCTTATACTTAAAGAGGAATAATGACAGGTTGTAGAGTAAGCATGAAGAGCGGTGGCTGTAAACCTTGACCTGCTCTCACACTAATGAACTTCTGCATGAACACGTCCAGCACCCGTATGTTCTCTCGTATATTTTTTTTCGTTTCAAATCATAAACTGTCAGACTGTCCTCTTCAGACAGAGCCTGTGTTTAACTGGCTGCTTCTCTGAGCTCCTTGGAATAACAGAAGCCAAGTGTAAGACACCGGCAGACAGAAAGACAGGAAGAGAGAGAAGAGCTATGTGAAGGAATGGGAGAAACTAGGTCAATGCTTAAAGTTAGTTTTGCTCTGGAAGTTGTAGGGGCTTGACTTTCATAAGACAGAAATAAATATTTCAGTCCTGAACTATTAGTGTAAATATATATGTACGTTTTTATGCAGCTAGAGAGTAGCTAGTAATTGTACTCATATTGTTTATAAATGTGAAGAAATTGGAATCAGACGAATTATGTAAAAAAAAATGGAAGATGATCAGAATTGAGGGAGGCAGCATATGGCACTTTTCCATTTTAGTTCTAGCACTGTTCGACTCAACTATATTGCTTTTTTTGTTTGTTTTGCTTTTCCATTAGGTAGAGTATCTGGTACCTGGTGCTTTTTTTGGTATCTGCCTCGGCATGGTTCCAAGTGAGCTGAGAGAGTCATGAGTGCAATGTCCAACACAAGAATCAAACTTCAAACTCAAAAGCCGAACGATTCAGCTAAGTATATGGTCATTTCAAGCAAAAGTACTATTCGATAATCACAGGGAACTATTACCCCCCTCACACGTAGTCTGTCTCACATAGCTCAACAGAGTGTTGTGGAAATTCTCTTCTGCTGGTGAAGAATGAAATAGAGACTTCTGCCGGCCGACAAGGTTTTATTTTCTTTGCAAAGAAAAGGTCAATCTGCACAAAGCCCGAAACATTTATACCTAAGCAACTCCCCTTTCGCATTCTTCCAATAGACAAAGGAGTCTGCCTTTCCAGGCAGTGTTTTCACACTTGTTTGTCTACTGCAGGTATTGGGGAGCCGACTCCCTGCTGATGTTGTAGGAAGGTGCAAGTTCAGTCTAGACTGAACTATCTGCTGGAGGAGATACAAGACGGCCCATATGGGCTGGTCGGGAAGAGACTGATTTAAAATGAAGTGAAATATTAAATGATAATAACACCAAATTCACCCTCCAAACTAATACCAACTGTCATTCACATCAAGGACCACAGAATGTCTTTCCAGATGTAATTACATGGAGCTGATGGTTAATGCGGGGACACATTCAGCTATTGCGATTGTAAACATTGCACCTCGTTCAGTCCCATGAGCTCCAAACACAGGAAACAATGTAAAAAGGAACAATGCCCTCCTTCTCAGAGAGACAGAGGCTGGGGGTGGATGAAGGGAGTGGAGCTGTAAAGAACAGCCCATCTCCATATGGTAGTACATTTAACCCAGTTTTTCAGTGAAGGGACGAAGTGGAGCACTTACCGAAATGATTATGGACAGGAATACGGAATAAGTGACAGGAATAAACACACGGTCTTCACAGTGATTACCTGGATATCAATAATCCACAATAATTCAGATTATGAAGTTCACCAAAGAGTTGCTAACATGATACAGCTCACATTTTTGTGATCACTCATAAACATTATGTCCACAGCTGTGAAAACTCAAACATACTTCTATGATCATAACATGGCTAAACTTGAATATATATATATATAATTATTGTGTATTCTGAGTATGAACCTAGACAAGGTGACATTGAAACTACTGTTTTAATTAGATTTTTACAAGGCTGTAATATTGATCAGCCACCCGTCTGTACTTCAAAGAGGTATACTTTGGTTTTCTGTTTTCAAAAACTATGTCTAAAATGTGGTGTATATTTAATCCTGCAGGCCCCTGAGAAATATATCCAATTCATGATGTTATATAAAGCATATGAACAGTCTTTTGACACGTTTAGAATGCCCTGACAAATACCTTTACATACACATAAACATGGCAGCACCATAAAGTTGAAAAGTGTACCATTTGGTTATAGGAGGGAGGATGTTGATGCAGAGGCTCTGTAGAATTTCTGGGAAGTTAATTTTGGAGGACTTCCATAAAGTAATGTGGAAAGATTCACTCGAAGCCAAATCAAATTAGAGTTTGCAGCGGAATGAGATTCAGCCCGGCCAACCCATCCCTGGGTGTCAATTTTCTGTCTTTTATATCCTCATTCCAAAAAACGTGGGACCATTTTTGCAACAACCCCTCTACTTGGCCTGAGAATGCACTTGACTGCTACCAACACTAGGGGTCTCTCTAAGGATTTTGCTGATTAAGAAGCCACACTGCACAGCAAACAAACTGGCGATCAGAACAACTCTTGGTTCCAAATTAAGATCACCTTCTCAAGCAGAGGGACAACATGCGACTCTATCAGTGCAGCCTGTAAGTGGGCACTTCAGAATACTGAGCCTTTATACGTATCAAGGAGTGAACTGTTTGCCTCCACTTTTCCGACACCTGCCTTCAATTTCAGTTTCAACTTCAATCAATTTTCCTGCCAAGAAATGTGAAAGGAACAATGTTCCTGGAGAAAGACCCAGAGCATAATGAGCCCGAAACATTTATACCTAAGCAACTCCCCTTTCGCATTCTTCCAATAGACAAAGGAGTCTGCCTTTCCAGGCAGTGTTTTCACACTTATTTGTCTACTGCAGGTATTGGGGAGCCGACTCCCTGCTGATGTTGTAGGAAGGTGCACTAGTCTACTAGAGATGACTAGAGGTGTCACTTAGTGAGGAGTATTATAATGGATGTTTTAATTTGTGCACCAATTTAGTATTGCCCTTTTTTTGCCCACAGTCATATTCAGAAGGGAATTCTAATTCCACGCCCGCACTACCACTATGGACAAACCCATTTAAAAAACAGAGTAAAAATCACATCAACAACTACAAAATCAAGGGTTACACACTGCGACTGCAGTGTGCAACTGATTGGAAATGTGACTAAGAACCCAATAGTGTGTGACTTTATGCACCAAAAATTTACATTTTGCTCTTTTTTTCAAAGATTGTCCAACACTTCACTAAGTCCATGCCTCTCATACTTTGTCAAATGTAAGGGGCCACACAGCGGTGTGAAGTTTTGTGTGGAGTTTACATCGCTCTTCCCCGTCTGTGGGTTTTCTCCAGGTTGTGGGTGTGAATCTCAATAATTATGTCCTGTGATGGAGTGGCAACCTGTCCAGGGTGCACCCCTGCAACCCTCACGTGGAGGTTAAAGCAGTATAAAATGAGTGAGCAACATGAATTCCACTGTGAACGGTTGCTTTTAGATCAGGAATAATAGTCAAATGATATGATTTATAAATATAAAGAAACACCCCTACTGGGAACAATAAATTGATGATGCTTGCAGTGTTATAACACAACAGTGGAGAACACCTTCAAGCTTTTTCATTGAATCATGTCAACTCCCAGCATTTACAAGTTCAAGCTGTTTCCCAGGGTATCTGCACAGATTCTTTATCACAAATCAGATTTTCAACCTGTCATAGCTGCTGTGTTGTTCATTCATATTTGTTCTTTATTTAGTGCAATCGAGATTCAGCCAGACGTCCAGAGCCAAACCTAAGTCAAGACTATTATTAAGAGTGTGTTTGTAGAATATATTGTATCTGGAGCTTGTCGGATAGAACCACTCAGTGTTGCGAAATGTGGGTAGAAGTGGTTTCTATAGCTGCAGATTTATTGGAGTAATGTGACATAATGCCTTTGATTTCTTTTTGCGATGTTGCCGACAGGGCCTGTTGTGGCATTTGATAAGATAGTAAGAGTACTTTCTATGAAATCCTGGTGTAGTGTTTCTCCTTGAAACATAGAACATTGTTTCTGGAGGCTGAATTATGTTAGATATCGTGATAAAATGAGAAAAATCCTACAACATATCACTCTTTTATTGGTGCACAAAGGACCTTTTCCATTATTCCTCTTCATCTGCAATCTCAAGTCTTATTTAAGGCATCTCTCCTCACTGAACTGTTGCAAACTTTTCTTAGAGAATGCCCACATTTCTCACCCACTTACAACTAAACAGGAACTTTAAAGTATAGCCTTTAACTTTGCCTGTATGCATGTGTGTGTGTGTGTGTGTGTCTCCATCTGAGAGTGTAGCCGTGCATGGGTGTGCATTTGCTTCACAGTTTATGCATATATGTGATTTTCTACGTTATATTTGTTCCAAGGTATCAATTTGGTGAGCAGGGCTTGACTTGGTGGCCAGTAATAAACTTCTATTCCAGTGCTGCCTGTGCAGTGGCCGCCACCACAGGCAACTATGTGGCTGGCCAACCGTGCCGCCACGACAGTAGCCACACATTTGACTGTTATGAGTCACCGGCCCTTTACTACAACTGATGAATAGACTCAGGCCTCAAAGACAGATTTGACGTTTGACATTAGTTTTGGCGTCTCAAATTAACTTTACATTTAAACGAAAAATTAACCAGATAATTTTACATAATGTACACGACAGACTTTTGGAGGATTCACTTAGGATGAACTGGGTAGTAATTGATATAATTACTTGAGGTTTGCTTTTAAAAGGGTTGCAGTAGTCAAGTCAATGATTATAAATGATGCTGAACATGTCATTTTGGGCTGATTCTGTGTAAAAAAAAAAAAAAAAAAAGCACAGATGATAAGGTCATGTCTCTCACAACATTCTATATATACATATAGTATATATATGCGTGTGTATATATACAGTATACACATATGTATATATTCATACAGTACTGTGCAAAATTTCAGGCACCAGCAGCTCTGTTGTTTTTCTGTCTGTCAAGGTTCCACTCCAGTATTAACAGAGCTGTGTTATTGCTCAAGTGTAAGGGTAGATCACGCTAAATACCTCACACCTGTAGAGGATTTTTTTTTTCAAAACAACAAAAAACTGCAGACATATTTTCTGGATGTGTTCCAGTATAAAATCAAATAGAAATACTTATCCTCGATTGTCGTTATAGCAGCAGCTAAAACAAAAATTATTATGGTGGCCTAAGACTTCTGCACAGTACTGTGTATAATCTTTTTAAGATGTATGCTTTATAACAGTGGTTCTTATGCCACCTGAGAAAATATTGAGCTCTCAAAGTAACACCATTATCACCAACATTAAAATGCAGTGGTGTAAATAGACCGAACAGTCAGCTACAGACTTTTCGTTGTCTTGTTGAAAGATCAAGCCCCGGCACAACTTCAACTTTGTCACTGATTCCTGGACATTGTTCTCCAGAATCTGCTGATATTGAGTGGAATCCATGCGACCCTCAACTTTAACAAGATTCCCAGTCCCTGCACTGGCCCCACAGCATGATGGAACCGCCACCAAATTGTACTGTAGGTAGCAAGTGTTTTTCTTGGAATGCTGTGTTCTTTGGAATGCTTGTTTTGCCAAAAACTATTTTAGTTTCATCAGTCCACGGCACCTTATTCCAAAATGAAGCTGGCTTGTCCAAATGTGCTCTAGCATACCTCAAGCGACTCGGTTTGTGGCGGGTGCAGAGAAAATGATATTTCTGCATTACTCTTCCATACAGAATCTCCTTGTGTAAAGTGCGCTGAATAGTTGAACGATGCACAGTGACACCATCTGCAGCAAGATGATGTTGTAGGTCTTTGGAGCTGGTCTGTGGGTTGACTGTGACTGTTCTCACCATCCTTCGTCTCTGCTTATCTGAGATTTTTCTTGGTCTGCCACTTCAGGCCTTAACTAGAACTGTGCCTGTGGTCTTCCAATTCCTCACAATGTTCCTCACAGTTGAAACTGAGAGCTTAAATCTCTGAGATAGCTTTCTGTATCCTTCCCCTAAACCATGATGTTGAACAATCATTGTTTCCAGGTCATTTGAGAGTTGTTTTGAGGCTCCCATGTTGCGACTCTTCAGAGAAGATGCAAAGAGGAGAAACACTTACAATTGTCCTCCTTAAATACCCTTTCTCATGATATGGAGGTCAAGGGTAACTGAGGTTACCAAACCAATTTTGAGTTCCAATAATTAGTGATAAAGGTATTGAAATCAATAAAATGACAAGGGTGCCTAAATGTATGCACATGCCTAATTTTGTTATTGAAATAATTCTTGCTCATAAATCATATCAATTTTATTTCACTTATCAAATATCACTGTGTTTGTCTCCTATATGATATATTTAACTGAACTTTCTTATCCAAACAACCAATTATTTATAAAGGAAAATCATGAAAAAATAATTAGTGAAATTAGATTAAGATGGTGTGAGAGATATCAATGTAAAATGATCTTTATTAAGTTATTCTGTTGAAGATTGTTTAGTAGTATAATGCAATTCAGGGTTACATTTATTTTCCATGGAAATTTTTGTTATTATTTCTTGCATGTTTCTGATCACTCTCTCTTTCTTTTTCTTTTATTCCTGAGATGACTTCCTGGGCTCAATATTGTCATGGAGTGGCGCCAATGCATGAGAGTGTTGTTGACAACAACCTGGTGTGTTCAATCAGCTTTTTTTGGGGCAAACCAATTGGACCGAGAGGGGTGGCGGTTTGGAAGGAGATTAGTTAGTTAGTTTAGATAGTTTGTGATTTGTGTCTAATATATTTGTCTTAGTAAGATGTAAATATGTTGTATCTTGGATATAACTGTGTAAAGTTAAGGGTAGTTGCTGTATACAATGTATGAATGTACATACAGTAAGGTTCTGCCTCATGTTTGAAGGAAATGATATGTACTGAGTGTGTCTTTGTTGTTTTTTGGCCTGATTGTGAAAAGATGGGGGCATTGATGCTGCTCTGCTGTGCTGCACATATATATTTTTGAAATGTAGCAAATCAGAAAAAAAGTTGGCTGCCGTGCCACAATATGATGGAAGCTGTGGTTTTATATTAGTCATCCGCCACAAACAACAATCTTCTCTTTCTAGAGTGAATGTACAAAGATGTGTGCCTGCTGTACAACAAATGCTCTGTTAATTCATGTGTTTTAAGTCAGTGTTGGACTTTTTTTTAATATGAAAATTACAAAGGACAAAACATACAAATAATGACCCATTTTTTAAGATTTGACATTTTAAATAGTGATCAGAGAGGCTAGGGGAAACAGGGTGGGGAAGTGAGAGACATTGAGAAAACACCAAAACCAAAAATGTTGCAGTGCACATTTTCTTTGCCTTTGTGGAAGGAGTTGTTGACAATCACCACTAAAAGATTAACATGTGTCTATTACTACCCTGCTGATTAATAGCAGTGCTGCTAGTCTGCTTTCTCTCCCACTCTGTAGAATTTATTAAGACAGTATGTACCCTCAGCCTACAAAGTCATAACATTATTGTGTTTATCTTTCTCTGTCTACCCGTACTGGGCCATCAGTCAGAATTGTCAGATCACAGCAGCCGGGGCCTCCTTCTGGATCCCGTCCTAGTATTTTTGTAAAGACCTGCAGCTGAAAGGAAAAATGAAATATATTGGGGGGGTGGGGGGGGGTGCTACCTGAATCATAGTGGAAGCAAAACTGACGATGGAAACAATGACACTCCTATTGGGAGGAGTGATTCCACATGCGGGAATGTGTTCTCACTTTGTTTAAATGATTCCAGACATGTTGCTCTCCCTATCAGCTTCTTTGCGGGTGCATGAGAAGCAACCGTGCATTCGAGCGTGTGCAGAAAAAATACACACACACACACACATTCACACGCCTTCCATTTTTCACTATCTCACACAAAGTCTCAAAGTGCCTGCATATTATAGCTGTAGGCGCCTGACTGATATATACAAATATAAACTTGTATGTGTATCTTTGTGAGGACCAAAAAGTAAACCAAAAGCAAGTGTAGACATTTTGGGAAAGTGAGGGCATTTTTGTCTGGTCCGTACAACTTTAGTTTTTCATAATAGCCCGTTGTGTTATTGCACTTCAGAAGCTTCCTTTCCTTACAGCCAGACCTTGGTTGGCATTCTTTGACAGCCATATGCTCGAAGAGAAAATAAGACTTCTGGGTACAGCCAACTTCTCTTAAGAGCACATAATCCAACATCTGACATGGGTTGACATAAGATAATAATACATTGCTTTAAAGTAGCTAAAACTAGCTGGAGATGGATTTTTATTTAATTGTACTATGTTAAACGGGCTGCTTGTATTATCACCCAACAGTTAATTTCTCTAAGGTTATAAAGAGCCTTGAAGCCCATTTTCTTCACTCTCATTATCTTGATTTGAACAACACATCTGGTAACAATAGTATAAAGTATATTCAGCAACCTAATTTTACCCCCCAGAAACTGATGTATGTTTTCAGATAGAGACAGGCTTCCTCATGGGAGTGTAGGAGAATTAAAAGACGACATTATGTGGATGCATAATGAGGTGGACAACTAGATAAAAAAAAAGTGGTGTAAAAACAATAACAAGATAGCTATTGTAATTTGACCTGCACATATTGGCCACGTATCAGTGCTGTCAGCTGCAGCAATGGTCAAGATATGATGTGCAACTCCTGGAGGCAGTTGAGGTAGTTGCAGAGCTTAATTTCTAAATTACAATTTAGATTTTCTGCTTAATCTAATCCCCAATTCCTTTGGTAAATATATATGATGTATAGTTTAAATTATAAATGTATATGATGCAACATTAATCTACTACAAACAAAATGTATAAAAAATAACTTGTTATAACTTGATATTAAATGGCAGGCCACATGAAATCGATTGGACGACTGCCTGTGAACGACTGGCCATGAGTTTGATCATACAATTATCATTGGAGATATATTTAATATTTAATAACATATGTCATATGTCAAAAGTCATATGGTTTCATCCACAGGCACCGTGGAAACAATCCTGCATCTAGCCCGTGGTTACTGAAATCCAAAACCACCATGTTGGAACTGACCCAGCCTATACAATGTGATGAACATGGTAAAACAGTGAGCTACTGTTCTGTGTCTACAGCTTTCACCTTTTCCACTGTAGCTTCAATACTGTTAACATGGAGGCAATAAACTTCTGGTCACAATGTTTTGATGCAGAATTACTTGTATACCACATTTTATGTTTTTTTTTTTTAACTCAATTGGTACATTGTTGCTGTGTCACTGAGGGAAAAATGGTTCTAGGGCCTCTCTGCATGTGGAACAACATGGGCCCTTTCATATTCAGTGTTGCGAGTGATATCAGCACAGTGCTCTATAATCTACTTTATTTATTTTTCCATTATCTGCAGCCACAGTTGTCTCTTTGGTCTTCTATGGAAGCTCACACCGAGCCAATCAAGACAATGTGGTTTGCATTTTTGCCACATTTTCCTTTGAGCTATGGAGACATCATCTGTTTCAAATGTTCTGCATTTGATTATTTTTACCATTATATTTAATCACTTTTATTAGCCACACATCCATATATGACTATATATGACATTCAATGATGGTGATAAATATCACTTTCAAGAATCGTGACCGTAGCTCACAATGCATCTGTACACCTACAACCAATCAGACCAAAGATCCAGATGACGTATGCAGAGCGATAAAAAAAACAAGTCAACAAACATGCTTGGTGTAGTTTTCTAAGAGTGATGGCTATCTAGTAATGGCGTCTAACGACTTTTCCCCCCAGGGGGAGTTATGTGGAGCAAGTCACTTAAAATGGAAGCAACAGCAGAATCAACAGATAGCTGCCCTTCAGTGGTCGACCATGTTCGATGTATTCAAAAGCAGCTAGACGTGGCTTCTCTGTCGTCATCATCTAGCGCCCCTAGGGGTTGTGAAGTTGGCCAAAATGGCATCCTTGCCAGACACGTCTGCAGAGTGAAATTAAATTGCTGGAAGTCTTGGCTGAGTTCACTCAGACTATCATCTGATAACAGCAATAACAAGATAAGTGTATTATTTCAGCAACTTGATATTGATCAAATTTTGATCAATAGTTTCCTTTCGGGTGTGACTAAGCTGAAAAACATGTCCAGGGTGTACCCAGCCTTTCGCCTTATGTCAGCTGGGACCAGCATCCCCCACGACCCTCATTCCACAGATTAAGCAGTGGAAGATGGGGGATCAGAATGAACTAGAATGCATTTCCGGGGGAACTGCAGAGTGTGCTTGCTCGGGTGCATTTCACTAATGGGAGCAGCTTATAAAAGCTGTTTCTCGGTTTACAAAGTTTGATTTCTATATGTGAAAGTGTTCCTGATATGTGTGCTAACTTCCTCTTTGGTGTCTACACCGGCGACTTTGTCTGGCTGGGACGGACAAATGCTTCTGAAAATCAAAATTCCTTCTGGTAACTTTTGCGAGGCTTGGTCCAAGGATCATGTACGTCAAGTCACGTTCCAGAGTTGGACCGGTGGAGATTATCTCAAAAGGTCTTGGAGCAGGAGCTGACCAAAAATCTGGCTGACAGGGAAAAGAAAACTTAAGAAGTACAATAGTGTGTTGCCTTTCAGCAAGCACACTAAAGAGTGTCGTTCTGTTGTCCACTTCATTCCAAATCAATTTCTTGTGCAGTTACTCTGAGGATAACTCAAGATACAGCAAATATATCAAATAAATGCATAGAGCATCTGGCTGTTTATCAACTGTTCCTCTGACAGACATAAAACTGAGGCTAAATTTGCATTATAAAGGCTACCAACAAATAGGATGACTTACTAATAGCACCAGTGTGTGCAGTACTGACTCTGACTCTGAATAAAATTGCTAGCGATAGAGGTATAGCAGCTCTAGCAGAGAGCCCCAGACTTCCCTTTCCCTGGCAACATGGTCCAGCTCTGAATAGGGGATCCCCAGGCACTCCCAGGCCAGAGAGCAAGATATAATCTCTACACCTGGTCCTTGCTCTGCTTCTAGGTCTCATACCAGTTGTATGTGCCCCTAACCACCTCACTGGCTCTTTTCCACACAAAGAAGCAGTGGCTCGACTCCCGGTCCTTCCCAGATTGCTGAATTTCTCAATCTATCTCTAAGGGACACCCCTGCCGCACTTCTGAAAAAACTATTTTGGCTATTGTACCCCAATGTCACATTCCAACAGGTGAGGGGAATAATAGAGGTCGAAATGCAACAGCCGCTTGTATCCGGGATCTTGTTCTTTCAGTCATAACCCAAAGTTCATGACCATAGGACCGAAAGAACAAGATCCAGGATACAAGCGGCTGTTGCATTTCGACCTCTATTATTCCCCTCACCTGTTGGAATGTGGAAAGCGGCTGAAATGAGTTTTCTCCACAGGGTGGCGGAGCGCTCCCTTAGAGATAGGATGAGGAGCTCTGTCACCCGGGAGGAGCTCGGAGTAGAGCCGCTGCTCCTCCACATCGAGAGGAGCCAGCTAAGGTGGCTCGGGCATCTGTATCGGATGCCCACTGGACGCCTCCCTCGGGAGATGTTCCGGGCATGTCCCGCCGGGAGGAGACCTAGAGGAAGACCCAGGACACGCTGGAGTGACTACGTCACTCGGCTGGCCTGAAAACGCCTTGGGGTCCCCCCGGAGGAACTGGAGGAAGTGTCCTGCGAGAGGGAGGTCTGGGCATCCCTTCTTAGATTGCTGCCCCCGTGACCCGGCCCCAGATAAGCGGAAGAAAATGGATGGATGGATGGATGGATGGAAATGCAACAGTAAATTGAATGAGTTCTGATATGGGTTTTGGTTGGCTTGTCAGCGGCATGCTGACAAATGCTAACAAAATTTGTTAGCATTTGTCAGTCTCCTTGTCCTACTTATCAAGGACCTCCACATGGTCACGCCCATTATGGTGCTCACTGGCTGTCAACTCCAATATAGTTATATAGCTTAGTTTGTGTATTCATTGTGTTTATTGTTGAATAAAGTTTTGTTTATTAAACAATACGTTTGAGAAAATGATTTTTTTTGTCAAACTGACAGACTAATGGGCCTTAAGACATTTCATGCAACATTTTTATTCCTGTGTTTGTTTGAGGTCAATTAAATATAAACACAAAGCTACCAGAATTACTGCACATCAACTACTGTGTGTGGTGGGAGAAATGTATGTTGAAATAGTGAAACAGTAGTCTTATAAAGGCTGAATACGAACAAATATGGATTAAAGCAGTTTATTTAATTAGGAAAATGTTGAATTTAGAAACTAAACACTGTCATGTTTTTTTTCAGTGGATTTTAACTTTTGAACTTAATGTCCAGTTGTGGAGCTTCAGGCCAATGGCAATCTAGATTGGTCTCACATTATTAGGAGTTATAGACAACATTATGTGTAGGCGATCATATTATTTAGCCGACTCTCAAACCTAGAGAGAGAGGAATAGCAACAGATCCAGGGGTGTCCATACTGCTATTTTAGACATTTTGTTCATTCAAACCACTTTGTTATTGTCTAGTTTGAAGCCAGCTGCCAGCTAGATTTTGGCAGTGCAAAAAAAACAACCAGGAAAGATCATTGCCAAGCAGAGGTGCTTGATCATCTTCAAATACAGGAAATCGTTGGCAAGCAATTATGAATGATGATACCCATTACTGCAAAACAGTAAATCTGACCAGCTATGAACATTCTAGGTATGAATAAAGAGTGTTCTAATCAATGAAATATGTAAAAAAAAAAAAAAAAAAAAAAAAAAGGGAATGCAAAATAAAAGTCTGGACACACAAAGCTGGTCAGTTTGCATACCAAGCCACAGATGACTCAGTGCCTCTGCCAGATTATCCTTGCTGATCCCATATAGGATTTCGGATATGGGACATGTGTCATAGCCCAGCCCAACAGTTTTCATTAGCCCAAATATATCGACAGTTGAAGATTTTTGAATTCATTTACGTAGGATGTGCTATTTTGTTAACATTGTTCCCATGTTTTCTTTTGTTCAAATGTCTTTGAGAATGCATGTTGTTTTTCGAAAAGTGCACTTTACAGTACTTGTTCATGTTACAGATCATTGATCATTGATTGCTCATTGTTGGACAGCTGTGTTCCTCCACTGTGATCAATGTGATGACGTCATCAAACGACTTTTCGACTCAACTTCGACTTTATTGACAGATAAGTCGACCTGAGAAAAACTGAAGTCATTAATGCCCTCGTACAGGGGTCTGCAACCTTTAGAATGAAAAGAGCCATTTTTGTCCCCTCGAGCCGCAAAACGTATTTGATCCCTAAAATGAAAATAAAATCACATGCAAAGTTGTTTTTTTACACATATAAACCATATTTAAAGAACTACAGTTTGTCGCAAGTTGATACCCAACCTCTAAAGTGTAGGAAAACCACTTGAAATGAAATAAAACAATTTTCTGTAGTTTATGTCTGAGAAAACCTGCCTGACATCAGTACATGGATCTTAAGATGGACAGAGCCACTTTAATGGCTTTGGGGGGAGGTTTTTCCAATTCGATGTGACAGACAAAATATCAAAACCCTTTTATTTATGCCTTTATCTTGACAAAAAGAGTGAAAAGCTAGAAGGAGCCACAACAGAGAGGCTGAAGAGCCACATGAGGCTCTAGAGCCGCAGGTTGCAGAACCCTGCCCTAGTAGTAGATTGGGATATAATGTACATCCAATCAAACTCAGAGAATGTTGGCATGATCTGCTTCCAAAAAAGTGCAGCAGACTTCCCCAGCAATGGAAAAGGGCATGTGGACAATTGTCATTTGTCTCAGTCAGTTGACAGGACATTACAGATATCACCTACTGCTTTGCGGGATAACTGAAGTTTACACCGGCACTGATCGATCTTCACTGAGGAATTAAGTATGTGGAACTTCCCTCCGTCATCTCCCAATCCTCTGTCAAATCAACGACTTTATTAGACTGCACAGAGTATGGATCTGCACCAAAATTCAACCTGCATAACTGATGAGAGATGTGTACAACAAGTGTAACAAGAGTGTACATGCACTGTCAACCTAAGCATGACTATACTGTCGTTGACTTTAGGCTAGGTTTTTGTTGGTCAATGTGCCAACAATGCACCCAACCACACCTTATTTTAAGACCAACACACCCATGGGCACATTGGTGGGAACAAGTGCATTTGCTATCTGCAGAACGTGTGAAGATAGCAAATGGGCGTGAAATGTAAACTGTGTTGGTTAGAAACTAGTAATTACATTTGTGCTGCGTGTAAGATAGAGAACTATATATATATATATACGTTGATATTATATGTAAGTAGTCAGGTTTTCACTTTCAACAGAACTGGTAAATACATGATTGTTGAAATGAACGGATGTTGAATCTACGTTTCTATTCATCAAGTCATCATCAAGTCATGATATGTCAATCATAGTCTTTACCGATTATAGAGTTCCTCCACATTTGGAACAAAGAAAATGTTTGGATGTGTGTAAAACCATTTAGTTGTTTGATGTGTCGTCCAGATTGTGCCAGTTTATCTGATGAGTCAGATGTCGAGTTTTTTCGTAGTCTGGGTTTGATTCGTTTGGATCATACTTTCATTTATTCACATAATGAAAAGCATGACCACCCTTTCATGAGAAAGGAAAAGCAACAAGTCAAAGCAGGTTTCCTGACAGATTTAAGAGGCACCTGGAACTCAAATTGTTACTGGTTTCATTCTCAGTACTCAGTACAGTAATGTTCACAAGGGCTGCTAAAAATCTAAATTAGCCAAATACCAACCACTGTTCAGCACACAGCTGGATTCAATAAATATGCCTATATGTGTTGGTGAGGAAGTGTTATCTTAAAAGGGTGATGGCTGGTTGGAAAAGGGGTCTCCCCAGCGACTACTTTAATGACTGGAAACCCCTTACTTGCCTACCCAGTCATTAAGATGTCAAAAGGAATATACCTGGCTGTTGCAGTATACTGTTGGCCAACATACATTTGCTTAGTCACTGTGAGTAATGGCCTTTAACTCCAGCCCCAGTCCTCAGCAGATCGGTGGAAATAAAAACCTGCCACCTGACTGCTAAAGTATTCCCACTGACCCCTGCACAGCTCTACGGGGCAACTTAAGAGTTTTAAAGTTTATCATAAAGCTTTTACATGGAGGTTTTTTTTCACTATTACAGATGCTAAGCTGCAGAACTGAGAAGCCAGTTCCTGTTTGGTTATACCTCATATGAGAAGAAGGACGTGCACGGTATAAATATAATTTATACACTAATGCATAATTAAGGCAAACAATAATAGGGGATTCATTATGATTAAACGTTAAAATAATCTAAAAGTCTATAATCTCACTTCATGAGATATGCAAGTCATTGATAATTCCAGCTGGATGGAGCACACTATAGTCACATGTTGTGATTTAAGAGATTTACTGTTTACTTCCTCAAACGTAGCCTGCTAATTTCCAGATGTCATCTCTCCCTCTCTTTCTCTTCAGAAGAGTGATCTTCACGCACACGTAAAAATGTTTGTGAGAATTCTCTTATTTGAAACAACTGCTGTTGTTACAGTGTCAGACTGAAACTGAATTCTCTGAATAAACATTGTCCTGCACGGCATCAAAGAGGACACTGAGATTTATGTTCAACAAAAAGGAGCTCTGAAGAACATCCGTTGCCTCCAAATACAACAACTCCCAGAGTGCTCCAAATCCAGTAAGGTTCATGACTTCAGGCATCTTCAGAGCACAAGCCATGTGTCTTTAAGTTCTCTGCTTTGTCTTTGTGCTCTCTTTCTCTGATGAACTGTAATTTCTCTGTAGTGTGTCTGATTGTCATTCGTCACTTTTTAACTGTGCCTTAAAGCGGAACTAGACCGGAAGTTCCTATTATCGCTGTTTTTTTGGTGTGTATCTGCGTCATTACCTCGTTTATGAAGCCCTGACGGTTCGAAACAAACAGTTCAGCCACTGCTGAGAACGTTGTGTTTTATTGTAATCTCGGGGCTCAACGAGATCACTGAAAATCCCGTAATAGTTACGTAAGCAGCGGTTCTCCTGAACAACCGATCGTCCTGCTCCGGGCGGTAGTCCGGGCACATCCGGTTACGTACATTGAACCGCAGAAGAAGAACAACGTCCGTTGTGGAGGTGTTTCACGAGCAACAGTGTCTTCTGACTCTAGGTCTGACTCCGGTTTAAAGTCATCAAAGGGACTGTGGCGGGGAGTCGTGAAGAAGCTATTTTTAAACACTGTTAAAACAATGTTTTGATAATGAGGAGCAGTGCATCCGCCGTTCCAGAGAGCTTCTGAGAACGGATGTGCTGGATAGTACTGGCCAATCACAAGACTCTGTCTTCTGGGGGTGAAAGTTCACTCTGAAATCTTGCAGCAGAAAAACACCGTCAGAAAAGAGGATTTATATCGGCTAGTTTGCAGCAACTAGGAGGTTTTTGACCATAAAAACAAGTTAATATATGTAAGTAGACCTCCATAACTAACATATATGTGCAACAGGACCACTCTATGTGACCTTTAAAGTGCATGTAATGTTGACTTTGTCACCGCAGAGGAAGAGGTGTTATGAATCAATACTTGCCAAATTGGAATTAGTAAAAGAGTCTCTTAGTATTTAAAAGGTTTAGGTTTGGTCCTGCTCTCTGTCTCTATCTGTGGTACTGCAGCCTCATAGCAGTCCTCTGCTTTAATTTACTTCATTCTCTTATCTCTAGCTATTTTAGTGTGCATGTTAGCATCGAGGTGAGCCACCTCAGCTAGCTAGAAAACCAGATACAGTAGTTTTGCAGTCACCTGCATTGTCTAGTCGCTGTATAATATTTTTGTTTCATTTTCGTAGTGTTTCAAAAAGTCATGTAAAATAACATGGTCGCGGGCCGCGGTTGCATAGCCACTGTTAGCCGCGAGACGCCATGTTTCTACCGGAGCCTGTAAGGACAAACGCGCGAGAACAAATCAAGCGTCTCTTTACTTGTAGCAGGAAGTCCCGCCTCCACTCTCTCCGATTCGTCTGCTACGGCCGCGGTAGCTCCGCCCTCTCCCTCGCCTCACGAACCTCATCTGCTGACACGGAGAAAGACGACGAGGACGACGACATTTGACCGGCTGAGGACACCGTAGCGCTCAGGGAAGGGAGGGGGTGAGCAGAGGAGCAGTTCTTTGTTGTAAATGTCAGCCTCTCCTCTAGATGTCACTATAAACTACTTACTTCACCTTTAAGGAGAAGTTATGCTAACTACGGCTCTGATACGTCATCGAGCCATATTTTTAGACACACCTTAAAAAAAAAATCCTGAACAGAAGACTGGGGATTGTTTTCAGTCATTTCTGTTCTGTTCTCAGCTACTATTTTCTGAAATGTGGATGAAGAGGAGAATCTCAGCATTTGCTTTAGATTACAGTTCTATAATACCAGGCGTAAGTGCCATATGGGACCCTCCAATTCATATAATGTATCCCACCATGTAATATCAAGTTATAATGTTATTTCTGTATGCTTTTTTTAATTGAATAGATTAATTTTGCATCTTAACGGTGTTTTCATTGTGAACACACAAATGCTGATATTTTTAAATTCTATGAAATGTTATCCCAAATATTGCAAATGCGATATCATGATTCACACGCACTTTACTGTCATTCTTGTTTGAAGCCCAAGTCGTAACATCGGTAGCTCATAAGTAAATTGTGCTGTGTGACACGCTAATTAGCTCCTTCAAGTAACAGGACGTGGCCGTGGGTTGGTTTCTGTCTGTGTCAGCCTCCACACTCAGTGTCAGACTGTCCTTTTTCTGCTCACAGCTTTTACTGCGGCGCTCATGAAATACGAGAAGCTCGGGGCATGTTTAGATTATCACAGACCTCTTCACTTACCGCTCACCATAACAGTGTTTACTGCTGAGAGGAAAAGCATTCATCACACATACTTGACAAGAGACATGAAAATAGGATGTGCCTCTTCTCATCAGTGTCACTCCTGTGTTTGGAGGCTGAACATTGGGGATGATATATGCAGACCTCACTGTTCACTGGAAGTTACACTATTTGCCGTGCTGTGCTGTCATAGTTACAGTACACAGATTAATGTGTAAATCCATCCATCCATCCATTATCTACCGCTTTTTCCTCCACCAGAGGGTCACAGGGGGTGCTGTGCCTATCTCAGCAGACATTGGGCAATAGGCGGGGTACACCCTGGACAGTTCGCCAGTCCATCACAGGGCCACATAGAGACAAACAACCATTCACTCACACACTCACACCTACGGTCAATTTAGAGTGACCAATTCACCTAATCCCCATATCGCATGTTTTTGGACTGTGGGAGGAAGCCGGAGAACCCGGAGAAAACCCACGCACACACGGGGAGAACATGCAAACTCCTTGCAGAAAGGCCCTTGTTCCTAAGTTGTTCCAAACAGGGCTTAATGTGTAAATATGCAACAATTTCAACTTTTATGTGCATATTTTTTGATAATTATGATAATTATTAGGCATGCTACCTGTGTAAATCAATCACTTTGGTTTTGGTTATGTCAACATCTACTGTAGGCTATAGTTAGTCATGACAAAACCACTAAACCTGTCTTTCTAAGGTGCTTTTTAGATGAGTGGCGCTTTGCTGCTTTTACTGCTTTGAACACAGCGTTTCTGCATATTATTTAACATAAAGCAGAATTAAATTCAACCTGAACATTAGAGAGAACACGGAGAATCGGGCTTGTAACTGCAGGGTTGCCAGTTCAAATCTGGGACAAGTCAAGGGCCGGGGGTGCCCCAGAGCAAAGTACCCAATCCCCATTGTTCCCCAGGTGCAGATAAGTGCACTGCTCCTGCACCTGGGTTGTGTGTGTTTTCTACTACTACGCTACCTGAATCAGAGTCTGGGAGAGTGCTGATAAGACCCAAAAGACCCATGTCTGAATCAACTGTAAGAAAACATTAGATATCTCAGAGATGCCTGGTTCTCTTCACGTTTTGGCAGCATTTTTCTTTTATTTTGTGTTTTTATTTAATATTTCTAGTTCGAGTTTCATCAGTTCAGCTGTGGACTGAGGAAGCCGCCTCAACCTGACAGGACTGTTTTGACTCTACAGATTGGGGGATATTTGCAGAGGGGACTGACCCGGAGGGGCATACATCTGCTGTGCGCTCTTACATCGACGTCTGTGGAACCACAACAAAGACTGTTAAAGTATTCCTGAACCAGAAGCCATGGCTCAACAGCAAAGTGCGGGCCATGCTCAGAGCATGTGGCGATGCCTTAAAGTCAGGAGATCAGCAGGCTCACATAGTGGCATGTCGGTCCCTGCTGAGAGGCATCAAAAAGGCTATGCACGAAATTCAAACATTTCAAATTCAAGCACCAAGGAGCATTTCAACAGCAACACCATGGTCAAATTTGCTGACGACACCACTAAACATCAGCCTACAGGGAGGAGGTCTTGCATCGGAGGTGACCTGATTCTGAACTCAGCAAAGACCAAGGTGATAGGATATCCAAGTGGTGAGGACAGCTTCAAATGTCTTTGGGTCCACATTTGTAATATTATATGCTTAGAACAGGTGTAACTCAACTCTAATTCTGACTCCATTTTGCACCCTATCTTGTGCACACTGTAGGTTGTCTGCTTGCCTTACTTTGTATTATATAATCTATTTATATTCTGGTGTGCTGCAATTTTTTCTCTAATAAACTAATGGTCCTCTCTGTTGTTCTTTGTGTATAGAGTTCATCAGCAAATCCAAACACACTAGTCTCCAAAGTAAGTCATTATAATATTAAATAACACGATTGTTGAACTATAACTCAACTGTAAATATAAAAAAAAGTGTTTTTTTTATCTTGAGTTATGACCGACTGACCCAGTGGTACGTGGCAGTTCTCCTCCACCGTAATGTCAGCAAACGTCACTTTTTGTGTGTAGTAGTGATGACTTTGTGACATAAAACTTGGTGGCAAAATATGAGTGTGAAAGCCCACCTTCCCACGCCCTAATGATCTCCCACTAGGTGAGGCTGTCTGGGTACCACATGCACCTATAATAAGCCGCCCCAGACAAACATACATTCCACTCAGTGGTTGTGTGGTTTGCAGTGTCTAGTATGCATCCCTCTCCACCCCCATCCAGCCACATAGGGCCTTGTAGTTGGATAATTCATAGTAATAAGGACATTCTTAAAAGTCAGGCTTGACTTAAAGGATGTTTGAGCTCAAAAAAGCTGGTTTTAGATTTGTTCTTGATGTATTTCAGGCCTATTGATGGACAAACTCTTCATTCAACTGGAAGATTTGGGTCATGGCTCCCAGGTTTGAGTTTGGTACATTTGAGTTCATAGTAGTTCCCTCTACACTGCTAAGCGTTTCATATACATTACGAAGAACAAAATAAAATAACCTGTTGTGCATTTGGTGGAATTTACCAGCACATTTTTATGAATAACAACAGCAGTCACTGAATGTCCATGTTAAAGTAAAAATCGTGTAAATCAGTAGTTACTACTACTGTTACCGAAATGCGGCAAGATTCCTTATTATTATAAACTTGAAAGAGCTCAGATTAAAAGAGAAATAAAGTCGCTGGGCAACATTTCAAGACATTTTTGTTTTTATAGCTGCACTGGGCAGAACTGTGTGTGCATAGAGTAGGGACTTAATATAGAATAATTATACAATGTAATCTTGGTACACATTGGCAGTAAATGCATCAGTTGTAATCATATGCTTTCAGCTACAAAGAGAGCAGCTCCAAAGCTTGCTGAAAACTGTAGACTCTCCCAGAAAAAAAAAAAAGTCTATAAGGAGCTGCATTTTGTCGGCAAGTGCGAGTCCCCTTTGAACAAAAAATCTGAAGACTTTACTTTTAGTTGCTCAGCGTTTACGTTCAGTTGTCTGCCAGTACAGCGAGGGCTTGTCAAGTTAAACCAAACATTTTGGGCCACAGTCCCGGTATGAAACATGAACAAGGGGTTCTGACATTTTCTGCCAAACAACTGACCGACAAACAAAGTCAACTAACTACCAGAGAGTCAAGCTAAAAAGACGCTTTCAAAAAAATGTTCCTACTTCTGCAAGCACATTCATAACATGAATAGTGCACAGTAAAGACTACTTATATCACAAAACTTCATATTTGAAAGATTGATACCATTTTTTTAAAATTAGACAACAATTGTTTAACAGTTCAACTTTTGATAGCCTATTTATCTGGTCAATTATTGCCCAAAAAGTTTGGCTCGATATTTATGTTCCATGATTGGTGAGTCCATGCAATTTAAACAACGATATTTGACCTCGGCCTTTGTTTGTCTGTCTGTCTGTGTTAGCAACATACATCGGAAAGTCACAGACAGATTCGGATGAAATGGGACGTGATTTGTAGACGCTATCAGGGGTCACAACACTCGCTGTCTGACCATACTGTCAGGATTGTTTAAGGTTGGACCCGGAAGCAGACGGAGACGTAAGTATATTTCAAAACAAAAGATATGTATTTACAAAAACGATGAACAAAAAACGACTTCCAAAAACTAAGGAAGCGATAGGGGATAGTTTGAGAGACAGGTGGAAAAAAGGCGAGGAACGAACTCACGGGTTTGGAGACGAGGATCCCAGGAGCGTAGGGAAACAGGAACACAACCAGTGAGTTCGTGGAGCGGCAGGAGACGTGGCAACCTGGGGCAAAGACAGGCGGGTGAGTATCCAGAGCAGGTAAGTTCAGCGAGAAAACGATTGGCATGTCTGTTACCATGTACGTGAGGAAAAAAACGATCTGACGCCGGTGAAGAGGAAAGGCTCCGCTTTTAAGCCCCGTTGATTGCTCATCTGGAGCAGGTGAGGCGGAGCCGCGCAGGTGGAGACAATCACCGGCGTCTTGGAGGAAGTAGGTTAGCCACGCCCCCTGCAGAGTCAGAGTGAGGAGAACACAGCAGCAGCAAAACAATAACACAAATAATAAAAATAGTGAGGAAGGTGCAGGTGAGATCGTGACACATACCGTGGTCTTCTGCTGTTTTAGCGCTGCAACAAGGTTCAAACCGTTGTGCCTTCAGAAATGGTCTCATCATTCTGACTGTCCTCTGACTTCTGGCAATAACAAGGCATTTTCAGCCAAAGAACTGCATTCACTTTTTTTCCTTATTTTTTTGTTGTTGTTGTTGTTGTTTTTTTTATTTTGACCATTCTCTGTATACACTAGATAGGGTTGTGTGAGAAAATCTCAGCAGATCAGCAGTTTCTACTCGCACCAGTCTGTCTGAGACCATCAACCATGCAACATTCAATATGACTTAGTCACTTAAACTTTTTACTGATTCTGTTGCTCACTTAGAACTTTAGAACCGTTCACCGCCAACATGCCTACATGCTTCAATGAATTGGGTTGGTGGCTGCCATGTGATTGGCTGATTAGATATAAAGAGAAGTTGAACAGGTGTTCCTAATAAATTGGCTAGTCGGTTTAGTTTCGCACCATATTACAGTTAGTGTGTTGTACCTATATTTATGTTTGCCAACTGGATCATGGCTGATCTTCACAGAGTTACACCAGTGGTACATCAGAACTGTTGTACTTTACTTGGGTATTCTGTGATGCCACTGCCCCAGCAGACCACTCCGTAAAAAAATGGCTGATGCCACTACCGAGTCATAGAAGGTCTTCAGGAATTCTCCCTGCACTCCAAAAGACCTTAGTCTCCTCAACAGGTAGAGTCTGCTCTGACCCTTGCTGTAAAGCGCAGCAGCATGGTCAGACCAGTCCAGTTTATTGTTTGAAAGGCAGTATAAGCATATTGCTGCCTGCTGAATAACTGATCACAGAGAACACTATTCACATTATTATAATGAATTCAGTCACAACTGCATTCGTGAAAACTGCTAAATGTGCCAAAATGCCGTTTGGCTGCATGTGACAATGGTTGCCATTGTCCAGTTGAACCCATCTTTCATCTGTGCACGTGGAAAAATCAAATCAAGAAGGTTAGACTCTATATAGCTACCACCTGTGCTTCCATTCTTTGTTCCAGTCGTCTTCAACCATTAATTATGTTCAGGCCTCACGAGCCCTGCTGTCCTAAAAGAAAAAAAGGAAACTCCTGGAGTCTGGAAAACATTTCCTCTTGACCGCCGTTGCTTTTATATCAGCCAGTTTTACATGTATGGACTCTTTCAGAAACTTCTAAAACAGCCCACCATTTGATTTGTATTGATCAGCTACAACATTTAAGTAGTGATGGGATCGGCAGTTCATTTGAGTGTACTGAATCACTAGAATCCTTTCAATAAAATGATTTGTTCAAAAGATTTGTTCACCGAATCATTCAGTGCTTAGCAGGAGCCCAGTGCCCTGCTATGTGACTCACGTCCTCCCTGAGTGCAGTGCGTTCGCGTCGCAGGTCATCGAGTGAGTGACAGCGCGAACGAGATTCATGTCCTCAAACACAGTTCACCAGTTCTCTGTGTGTCAGTTCGTTTGCGATGCGAACGAGATTCACGTCCTCAGCCACAGTTCTCCAGTTCTCTGTGTCCGTTCGTTCGTGACGCGAACGAGATTCATGTCCTCAAACACAGTTCTCCAGTTCTCTGTGTCCGTTCGTTCGTGACGCGAACGAGATTCATGTCCTCAAACACAGTTCTCCAGTTCTCTGTGTCCGTTCGTTCGTGACGCGAACGAGATTCATGTCCTCAGCCACAGTTCTCCAGTTCTCTGTGTCCGTTCGTTCGTGACGCGAACGAGATTCATGTCCTCAGCCACAGTTCTCCAGTTCTCTGTGTCCGTTCGTTCGTGACGTGAACGAGATTCATGTCCTCAGCCACAGTTCTCCAGTTCTCTGTCAGTTCGTTCGTGACGTGAACAAGATTTCACGTCCACAGCCACAGTTTTCCAGTTCTCTGTGTCAGTTCGTCCGCAACGCGAACGAGATTCACGTCCACAGCCACAGTTCTCCAGTTCTCTGTGTCAGTTTGTTCGCGATGCGAACGAGATTCACGTCCACAGCCACAGTTCTCCAGTTCTCTGTGTCAGTTCGTACGTGATGCGAACGAGATTCACGTCCACAGCCACAGTTCTCCAGTTCTCTGTATGTCAGTTTGTTCGTGACGCGGACAAGATTCACGTCCACAGCCACAGTTCTCCAGTTCTCTGTATGTCAGTTTGTTCGTGACGCGAACGAGATTCACGTCCACAGCCGCAGTTCTCCAGTTCTCTGTGTCAGTTCGTTCGTGACGCGAACGAGATTCACAGGTTCTTTATCACCGTTTGAAGTTCATAATTACAGTTTGAAGTTCTTTAACACTGTTTGCAATTAAATTAAATGAAATGTTATTTGTATAGCGATGAATCTTACATTATCTCAAAGCACTGGACATTGATGACATTATAGAGAGCAGAGAAAACCAACACATCCAACAATGCGTCAGTGGAATAAAAAAAAAAAACCCTCTTTTAACAGAAGAAGAAATCTCTGACAGAAGCAGACTCAAAGATGTGCAGCATCTGCCTCGACCGGTCGGGGTGAAAGGAAAAAATGGGGGACAGAGGAGAGGTGGGAGGTGAGGTAGAGACAGGAGACAGATCATTCATAATCACAGTTTGAAGTTCTTTGTCAAAGTTTGAAGTTCTTAGTCAAAGTTTGAAGTACTTTGTCACAGTTTGAAGTACTCTACAACAGTTTGACGTTATTTATCACAGTTTGAAGTTCTTTATTACTGTTCAAATTCCTTTGTCAAAGTTTGAAGTTCTTTGACAAAGAACTTCAAACTGTGATAAAGTACTTCAAACTGTGACAAAGTTTGAAGTTCTTAGTCAAAGTTTGAAGTACTTTACAACGGTTTGAAGTTCTTTGTCACAGTTTGAAGTACTTTACAACAGTTTAAAGTTATTTATCACAGTTTGAAGTTCTTTATTACTGTTCAAATTCCTTTGTCAAAGTTTGAAGTTCTTTGTCACAGTTTGAAGTACTTTATCACAGTTTGAAGTTCTTTGTCAAAGTTTGAAGTTCTTAGTCAAAGTTTGAAGTACTTTACAACAGTTTGACGTTCTTTGTCACAGTTTGAAGTACTTTACAACAGTTTGAAGTTATTTATCACAGTTTGAAGTTCTTTATTACTGTTCAAATTCCTTTGTCAAAGTTTGAAGTTCTTTGTCACAGTTTGAAGTACTTTATCACAGTTTGAAGTTCTTCGTCAAAGTTTCAAGTTCTTAGTCAAAGTTTGAAGTACTTTACAACAGTTTGAAGTTCTTAGTCACAGTTTGAAGTACTTTACAACAGTTTGAAGTTATTTATCACAGTTTGAAGTTCTTTATTACTGTTCAAATTGCTTTGTCAAAGCTTGAAGTTCTTTGTCACAGTTTGAAGTACTTTATCACAGTTTGAAGTACTTTGAAGGTTCATAGATGTTTATCACTGCTCCTCTCAGTCTCATATTCTTTCTTCATCACAGTTCAGAGCTCTTAAACAGCACAAGCGTAGGTCTACACCTAACTGCTTTCTCGTCTCCTCCATCTTTTTTTTAATCACAGTTTGAAGTTGTCTTAATACTCATCCTCATTCTTTTATCCTCATCCTGTAAATCCCTCTGGATTCCTCCTGTCTCGTCCTCTCTCAGTCCCATCCCCTCCCTTCCCTGAAGCCCCCATAGTTAACTTGATAAAGCGGGGGAGGTTTAGAGAGCTTAGTGTTGGGATATACTCCTTCTGTCAATGGGATGTGAGGATGATGCTGCGGCTCCTGATGCTGCTGCTGCGGCTCGCGCAGATCACTCCGGATCACATTGGGGGCGGGACCTCGCGCAACTTTCCCTGCCTGGTGATTTGATGAACGGAGGCTTTTTCCAGTGTCAGTCTCCTGCTCTCGGTTCACGCTCAGTTTTTGCGGTGTTTGTCCAGCCTCCTGACGGTGCGCAGCGGAGTGATTTGCGCTTCTGTTTTTCTTTTTTTTTCCTTCTTCACGAGATCTCTTCAGCATCAGTCTCAGCGCTGGGCTTGAGGGGGAGCGGACCTGAAGGGGCCCAGTCTGACTGCGAGAGGCATCTGTATACTTGACACACATGGAGCTGTAGTTTAAGCACATTCTTTGTGAATTGTGGAAGGGAGAGATTTTATTTTATTTTATTTTATTTTTTTTATTAAAAAAAGCCAGCCCGGTTTCTGTACAACTGCGGCTCCGCTCGACCATGGAGATGCAAAGGTGGAACACCAGGTGGAAAACGAAAAGTTGGCTATGGGACTCAACGCTCACCGCACTGGTTTCATTAATTTTAATTCTACAAGCTGCCACAGCCAGTGCAGGTAAGACGTCGCATGTTTGCTGCTCATCTCAGTTCTCTGTGCTTCAGAGGGACCAGGAGTCAGTCTGGCACTCGGCCACTGTTAGGTGTCAGGGGCCAACAATGAGCTGTCAACTTTATTAGCAGTTAAAGCCACAGAGAGGCTGCTTATGACATTTTTCAGTTGCCAAACACATACCTTTAATTACCTCCCTTATTAATGATCAGCAATGAGGCATTTATCTTTTAAAGGCAATCAATTATTGACATCAATGAAGTCTATTCTATCACATCACCCAAGTTGGTTTAACAGTCACCACACCTGTATGTTTACTCAACTGAAACGTATTATTATAGTTTATAGTAATTGTTGTGTTTATTATTTCATCACAATTGTCTATTAGATTTGTCTACAGGAAAAATGAAAGGATTATAGTGTGGATTTATAGATAGATAGTGCATGATTAATGAGCAATGGTGGATCTGTCACTTTGTCACATAACTACAGAAGTGTAAGCTCTTCACAGTGCTCACATTCTTTTTTGAAATGAGAGTGTTAATTTAGTTTTTTTTTCCAAAACAACTGTGGACTGAGAGTTTGAAAAAATGTGGTTTAGTTTCACGAGCTGTGGGCTGTCCTGTTGTTGACAGTATAGCACTGTGTAACTGAAAAAAAAAAAAAAGGTCAATCATCTGGAGGTTTTGTGATGAATCTTAGCAAATGTTGAAAGACAGTGGGGCAAAATGTTGTGGAATTCTGGAAGTGAAATTCCTGAGGAGTCACCGTCTTTCCATATTATCTTGGCTCCCATGAAGGGGCGTTGATGGAAAAAAAAAAAAGGAGAAGAAAAAAAACTGGGGTATTTTTCCTGTGCTTATAAAGACATATGTGGGTCACATTAACGTCTGCGATTATATTTCCTTTGTCTGGAGTCACTGACATATTCACAGGGTAATATGACTTCAGCCATGTTTACTGTCTGTTAAAGTTGTGTATTTATATGCCAAGATGCTACTTAAACATAAATATTTATGGTTTTCAATTTTAACCTTTTAAATTATTTTTTTTTCTGTCATCAAAGTGACAGAAATGAAGTTAATTTAAAAACGTTAAACCTTAGTGTGTCATTTTTGGTGTTTTTCATTGTCAAGTCAAGTAATACTATCAGACCTGACCCAGGGAGCATTTGTTTGTATACAGCACCAGTGCAGGGGTGAGTGGGGGTACTCATCTTCTACCACTTTATCCTCCACATGAGGGTCAGGGGGTCTCTGGCGCCTATATCAGCCGACATAGAGAGAAAGGCGGGGAGACCCTGAACAGTATAGACTGGGTTTTTTCTAGCAGTAGAATTCAATCCTGCAAGTTTTTGTGGGTGTGTCTTTGTGTTCAGTCATAGCCCAACCTCTTTGTGGCCATGTTGCTTTACTAGCTCAATGCTAAAGGCTAAATCAGCAAGGTGTGAATTCATTTCACAAAAGTTATGGACATTAGTTAATATTGAATAGTCAATTACATGTCTGTTACATTCAAATCATGATAAAATGAGTTCACACAATGCTGATGAAGTCTGTCATCTCCACACAACTCCGTGTGATTTGTTTAATGTCAAGACAGAGAGACACATCAGCAACATTGTGCATGAGTAAAGCACACATTCTGCAAACAAGTTGGAGTATGAAAACACCGTGAAGCACCATATTATAATAATTAAAAAAAAAAAAAATGGTGAGCACCGGTGCCTCACAGGGAAAAATTAATGAGTTGGAGACCCGAGTCATTTTTCAACTCGAAGGCTGTGGGTTTGATTCCAGGCTCTGCTAGTCTACATGCCGATGTGTCTTTGGGCAAGACACTTAACCCCCACGATGTGCTCTATGAAAGTGTGAGTGAATGGGTGTGAATGGCAAAACTGTAGTGCAGTGAAGACTGGACACTCAGTTGTTGACCGTAGGTGTGAATGTGAGAATGAATGGTTGTTCATCCCCTGTATGTTTGCCCTGTGATGAACTGATGCTGGAATCGGGCTCCAGTTTCCCCTTGCGGCCCTCGTGGAGGATGAAGCAGTAGACAAGAAAAATCACCAAATTTAAATGATCCTTATTACCCATTACCCAAAAGAGACATAGATTGATTAAGACCTACCACATTTGGAACATCATCATCATCATCATCATGTATAGCTGTTAAGTCATGGGATATATAGAGAAACCACCCAGCTGAGGGCAGATGGCAGAGAGCGCCCCAAAGATGAAAAGATCATTAAAGCGAATACCACAGTTGCATGGCTTGCTGGTTGCCCATCTTTCTTCACTCTTGACTGATATTTAAACTAACCATAATTGCATGATGTGCTAGCAAACATTCACAGGCTTTCCAGTGTACTTTAATTACTGCCTGTGCTGCCAACTCTCAGTAGATGGCAGTGACACAAAAAAAAAAAAGACCTTTGAGACATCCCATGATGGTGCTTCACAGACAGGATGTCACAGATTTAAGCATCAATCACAAGTCTGAACTAAAACATCAAACTGTGTGCTTCTGATGAGTTAAAAGATAAGCATTGCACAGTAAATTTAGCCCATCAAATGAAAACGATATTCTAATGTGTGAGGGTTTGCTAGTTCAATAGCTTTTATGATGTTATGAGAGGTTTCTCGTGACAGTACATGTTTTGCTGCCTCGAGGGAAATCACACTTCTCTGTCATGTTAGTTGTAGCTTGTTAACACGGCAGATAAATATATCACAGTCACCGACAGCAGCCAGAGAGATATGTCATTAAAAATCAGAGAGACTGACAAATTACCCCCCAGACAAGACTGCGGAGAGGCTGAAACTGCTTTGGTACCTTCAAGCATGAGAGAACTGCCTTCCCTTCTCTCTCTTGTGGTTTCCGTCCTTATCATTAGAATATGGTTTATTTCATGGTCTTTTTCTTGCGTCGCAAACTCCTGCGAGATGGAGAAGCTTCAAGAAGGCACTGCCTAGTCATTTGGGGTCTTTAACGGTTTTGGTGCATTGCCCGATTTTCAAGACTTCTGTGAAGCAGCGGCTGTGAAAGGAGCGAGGCGGGAGAGTTGGTTGGGGTGCGGGAGGGCAGGTGTGTGCTTCGGGGGGTTGTGGGGGGGGGGGGGGGGGGTGGCTGGGGGTGGTTCAGTCCAGGCCGATTCAGCACATCTGGAATATATGAGGCTTTGAGGTATGCAGTAATGCAGAAAGACATTCTGGAACTCACAAAGAGACCTTTAGTCGAAGCTTTCTTTCTTTTTTTCCAGGAACCAGTAGCTCTGTGTTGTGGACAATATTCAGAAGGGCCACAGACTATTTTCTTTTTTATGAGGCAGTTGGTATGAGGCTTAAATCTTGGCATTTTGTCCCGAGTCATATCCTTCCTATTTAAATTCTTGAACTGTGGCATCAGGTGATTTAAACCCATTTTGGCATGCACTTTTTAATCATGAAAAACGGCAGATCGCCATTACTTAAAAGAAGACCCTCAGCATGTGTTTGAATCAAGTAACTGCTCACGCTGTTGTTTTTCTGGTCATTGGAGAGGTAGCTACAGGGATGGGGGCCTTTTCAGTTTAGTCTCATGTATGTTTAGTTAGGGGGGGGGTATGGGGAGCGGTGCCAGGGCCATAATGGGTTCCGCATGTGGCTTGTCGCGCCGCCCACCACATCCCATCCTATCCCATCCCCCCACTCCGCCCCTTCTGGTCACTAAAAGTGAACAGGAACCACACAATCAGCACTTCATATCTTCACGTGACACATGGCTTCCAAAAATGGAAAATTGAATTTGATTTTGGTTAAGAGAAAGAGTGTGAAGAGAAAGAAACTATATGGTTCATCCATTGATGGGATTCCTCTGGCACTCAATTCCTCTACAGTGTTATCATTTAAATAGTATTCTCATGTCTAGTCTGTTGGCTGTTTTGGTTTTTCTTTGTCTCTTGACCACAGATCCCTCCTTGTTCATGCTGCTGATGACCTTTTGTCCTCCAGTGTGAACTTCGAGGAAAGCTCCTGTCTGATACATTCAAATAAATTTACCCACATTTTTGTTTGTTTCGCAAACACATAGATCCAGATTTGACATTAGTGGTGTGATGTTTGGACATGGATGTGCTTGATGTGTGGTTTTTTGCTACTCATAGTATTGGTTCTCTGTTGTTTCTCTGTTGTCTTTTAAGATTCTCTATTCAACACTTTCTGGATAGTTTGTAAATCAAACTTCTCACTGGGCTAATTAACATACCACTGCACTGTGCGTTTACTTGCACACTAAAAAAACAATTACTGGCAATAATCGGGCAACTGGAATAAACCGTTTAAGGTGTATACATGTCTTGAAGAAATCAGAATATTGACAGAAACCTAGCTGTGTTAAACAGATTATTCAAAAACCGATAACGGCAATAAACAGATAATGAATATTGGTTTATTCCGTTTACATGAGCACTTGAATAACCAGATAACTACAAAGACACAATAATAATAAAAGTGTGCATGTAAACGCACTCACTGATACTACTGTGGTCTTTAAGTCTTAGCACTTTCTTCAGCATGTTAACTGTATGTGGTGAATGTTTTCAAATGTCAAGGCAGTGTACATTTACACATATTTACATTTGCATTCTTGGAAGATGTTTTTCTGGGGGACAGCACCAAAGCTTTATTCAACATCATGGGCACAAGTTCAACTCCACCCCTGGCCGGTTGTACTCAATTGTAATTCGCTTTGGATAAAAGTGTCTGCTAAATGGCATGTAATGTAATATAGGAAGGGGAAGGCTTATGTTGTTATAATTTCTTGTCCTTTCTGCTAGTTGAAGTCATATGTAGACCTTCTATTTTTGTTGGTTCATAAAAATGAAAAACAAAATATACTATATATACTAACAAATATAACAAATATTATATATTTTATATATTTTTATTTTATTTTATCATCATAGATACATTCATATATTAGTTTATAAATATAATAGGGCTGTCAAAAAACGCATTAACGCACTTTCTCACTTTCATCGCGCTACGAGTAGACGTGCAGTTTATGAACAGGCAAGGCGGAGGGCAGCTGCTTGGGGCCCCGAGCCGATAGAGGGGCTCCCGACACTCAGAGCCTAAATGCATCAGTGAGCAGCTGCATCACCGTCTCCCTTAAACAACAAGGGTTGATTTGCAATGACATCTCAGTAGGAAACCTCCCTAAAGGGGCCCCACGTCTCCTCACGCTAACCTGTGTGAAGCTGAAGGAAAATGAAGAGGAGTTATCAATCAGGTAGTTAGAAGAGGAAGAAAAAAGAAAGACACACAGTTGTAAGTGGCGCTGCTGGCGCAGATAATGATGTAATCATAGCATTAAAAGTTACTGTCTAACTAACGGGGTCACAGACAGCAGCTAACGTTAGCGTCAGAATGCTAGCTAACGCTGACGCTAACGCTGACGCTAACGCTAACGCTAACTAGCAGAAGCAGGTGCTTCAAAGGTGCTGATGAGGAATTTCCTGCTGTGGGTTTAGTAAGAAAACTATTTAACTTCTATACTTTATATTTTGTTTATAATGTGAGTTATTTGCAGTGCAATGTGTAGTTTTTAAAAACAAGTTATTTACAGCATTTAATTTTTTCTATTTATTTATATTGTCTTATAATGTGGTTTTTTTTACAATGTAATGTTTATTTTTTACTAAGTTTGCATAGGTTTTTACAAGCTATTTACAGTATTTTATTGTTCTTTACATTGATATTTTCACATACTTTATTTATCCCCCCGTTCCTACAACAATATAAAGAGAAAATTAGATTTTTTTTGGCACATTTACGAATGGTAATTTGGATTAATCGTGATTAATCCACAGCTACCCTGTGATTAATCTGATTAAATATTGTAATCTTTTGACAGCCCTAATTTTATCATCATAGATACATTCATATATTAGTTTTTATATATATATATATATAAATGTGCAGTGTATTATTAAAATCCAGTGTCTAGCATGAAAAAAACATATTTTAATCCCTGTATGTGACTTTGAATGAACACTAACATATATGTGAATATTTACTGGTTTTCTGCTTCATGAAACAAAGACATAATTAAAACTCAATAATTTGGTGGTTTGCGGACAAAGCAAGATTTTAAAGACAGAAAAAATTAATCAATGAATTGAGCAAATAATCATAATGAATATATTATTATGAAAAATACTAGTTGCAGCGCTAATATAGACGGACTAAAAGATCAGACAGGCTGCTACATATTGAGTGATAATAGTTTGTTGAAAACAGAAGCAGAAGGTCCATCAAATGACTGTTTCACTTACATAGATTACATTAATTATGTCTGATGTATTATCACTGATTTTAGAACCAAATATCAATCTCAAAAAATGTTTCATGGTCCTCCGATCCGATCCAAAAATGACATTCACTTCTTTTCACGAGACATAGCATTGTTGCATGAGCTTTTTTTAATGACTGAATCACATTACTGCCAAGTCAGGCAATGTTTTTTTTTTTTTAAAAAGCAGAATGAAGAGATACTTTTCTCATTGGCAGTTATTTACTTTTCTATCTACCACAACAACACTATAATGACTTTGAATTAAAGGCCAACTCTTACTTTAGGCTGGCAGATGTGTATTAAATCAAAAATGACGCCGCACTTTACGTCAGTGCTCCTGGTTTTTCAGTGGTCTTAGAACATACCCTGTGAGACAGCTTAAATTCCCCTGTAATCACACTATAATTGATGATGTGCCTCGAGGGGAATGGGAGAGATTGAGTTTAAGAGCAAAGGCAGGCAATGATGAGGTTGATGAAGGATGCTAAGAGTAAAAAGTATGAGTCTGTGGAGTGATGGTTGCCCAGTAGTATCACCCCTCAGTGTCAGTACCATTGACAGAAACAAATCATGAAATGTCAAGGAGCTCATAAAGCTGCCTCTATCTGTGGTGTTATTCCAACAATCCAGTGAACAGCAGCAATGACTTTTATCATCCCGTAGATGCTGTACCATTTGTGTTGTTGGGGTTTGTAGTGGGGGTGAGGAGGGGCCAGCTATTCATTCAATCTTTTTTTTTTACGGTTCCTCTGCCAACGTAGCTCATAAATGAACAACTGGTTGAAGTGACAGATTTGGCCAACATTCTGTGAGGAGCCAAAGGAGATTAATGAGCGTAAATGTTGACTTATCATCAAAATGCCAGGTCCCATTAGACTTTCTATTAACTGTTGAAATGACTGTGAAATTGCATACTGCTTTTACAACATGTACATCCATAAAACACCACAATAAAAGGCATTTTCCTCCATAATCACATACATCATCCTTATTTTGTTACATAAATTATCTTCCAGTGTTCTGTATATCCATTCTTTTCTTTATTCCCTGCCCTTAGCAGGCTGAGAATGTATTTAAACAGTTGATAATGATTTCTGACTTTATTGAATTATATAGCTGCACTTAAGTTGAGCTTCAGAGAAGTAAGTTCGACTCTTGCCGGAACTTAAAAAACCAAACCCCCTGGGTGGGTATAAGTATCTTCATTGTATTTATTTTTGATTGAGTCCCTTCTTTATTTTGCCTCCACAGCTGATCCAGTGGATGTACTGAAGGTGCTAGAATTCCGCAGCTCTCCTGAAGGAGTACGGAAAACACCCGGCTTCTGCACAGTGCGGAGAGGATCCAAACCTGATGTCGCTTACAGAGTGGGAAAACAGGCCCAAATCAGTGCTCCAACCAAGCAGCTTTTCCCCGGTAACTCCTCTCTTCTCAAATCAACACAGTTTACCAGCATTTACTCTGAATCTGAACCAGCTGGCTCTGGACAGTAAAGAAAATACTTAAAAGCTGCACTTTTCAGCAACATTTTTCAGCTCATCTGGGCCTGTCATGGTCAAGGAGATTGTTTTGCAAAGTAATGAGTGCGTTTTTGTAAAACCATGCTAACGTAGATTTAAGACAGGAATGCTGACTTTTTCTATAAAATGATCTACCCTGCCTTTATCTAAGAGACTACAACCATGTTAGTAGCTCTGTGAGATGTTATCATGCTTCCACTGACAGTAAGGTCAACTTAGCATTTTAGCTTGCTATCATCGGCTACTTGGTGATGCTGACAGGAATATCTATTTTTTTAAAAAGTAATCTGTGCCATAGACTGTACAGCTTTTGTATACTTCCAATATGGTGGCCACCGAAAAGCAGCTGTCTTTAGATTTGACGGTTGCTACCATTTTAAGTAACTTGCTCCACGGAGTCATTATTAACTATCATTAACCATCGCTTCTAGAAAATATGTTTGTTGACATGTTTCTGTCACTCTGCATACATTATCCTGATCACTGGTCTGATTGGTTGTAGATCTATCCAATTGTGCACAGAGGCATTTTGATGAGATGAGTACACCCTTTCCAGATTCATGCTCAAAAGAGATTGAGATGTGGTCTGGCGTTAGCCAGGCTAACAAATATGGTCTCATCTGGTTTCAAAAAGCCATGGTGGTAATGGCCAAACTGCAGATCAAACTTGAGGTTTCAAAATCCAGCGATGATGTCACAGTGGGTTTGCCATTTGGTCTGTCTAAACTTTGGAGCAATCCATGGTGCAGATATTTTAAGTGGTGACTCACCAACAAAGTGTCACCCCTAAAGCCGTACCACGTGTTACGTATTGTATTGCTTCTCAAATACACCATTTTTTGGATGATAATTATGACTGAGGTTTTTCATTTACTGTCTGGTATAACTTGATGGAAAACTAAAAACATCTTAAAGATTCATCATCTCTCATCATTTGAAAACAAATAGCAAACACTGATGTAATGAATAACTTAACTGAAGCTCTCTGCTACAAGCACCTGCCTGCAAAAATGTCCAGACATTCAGCAATTATTTGCTGTGTGTTCAGTGGTGTTTGAGTAGAGCCCATAGTGGCATGAGACTCGCTGAGGACATATTATATGAAATCTCATATAAACATTATGACTCAAGTAGAGCAACACCAGATTTTTGTTACATGATATTTTGGGAATAACCACAATTTATTTCTGCAAATCAATGAGAGGAGTGTTTCTTTAGATGTGGAGTGGTCCTGTCAATAACATGTCTGTCCTCAACATTGATTGCTGGCAGCTTCGGATATGGCGTGGTTGGATGACGTCATGAAATCCAGCAGATTTACAGAAATACAGCCGTGTTCATTTCTTTTGGAACAAGTTCACTTGGAGAAATTAAGAAAAAAAAGTTTTGACGAGGTTGGATTCGATTAGGTTTGCTACTTTCTTACACTCTGTGCTTTGTTCATTGCTGCTCATCAACTCAAACAATATGATAAAGAGAACCAGTTCTATTTTGATTGCTTTAAAAGGCTGATTACATATAATTTCTTTATAGCTGGGATGGCTTGTAGAGCCCCCTGTTTCTTAGTTGTGCATTACAAATACAGTTTTACAGTGTGTAGTATTTGTTCATCTCATCAAATTTGACTTGCTTTCAAGGAATAAGGAAAAAAAACAGTAGATTTAGGAATTGTCTGTGGAGGTTCCCAGTCATCCAGGTCATAGCCATCTCTTGTGGTTAGCTGGAGTTTTGTGAGGTGAGTTAAAAGTCCAGTTACCTGCAGCTAACTACAGAATAAGATTCCGGAATTAGAACAGTGTTTCTGTTCTCTTGGCACACCAGAAGGGTGAAAGTATTGGAAGTGCCATGGAAGCTGAGTGTCAAACTGTCCAAAGGATAATTGGACTTTATTTTGATCATTGCTGTTGGTTCTTCTCAGGGTATGTCAAGATCTCTGTCAGCTTAACTAATTAACACTGCTTCAGGCTCAGTTGTCGAGACGTCTACTGATACTGATATCAGTCTTATACAGTCTTTTTTAAATACATACTATATGTCAATATAGGTCCACACAGATCACATTATTACTGGGTAGTTTTAAGATCTTATTTCAATTTAGATATTTATTTTAGAGGTTTTATGCCAGATGCCCTTCCTGAGGCAACCCATTTAACCAAGCTTGGGAGTACAGTAGCTGTGGTCACCCAGTGGCTGAGTTCCTTTTTCCAATATTCAATATTCTCTTCCTGAACCCGACCAAGCCTGAGAGAATATTTATGGAGCCTAACCTGACTGGTGACCTGTATTTTTTCCAGAGCCTGACCTGAACCTGATGTGCTCTGTATTTTGTACGAGTAAGCTGATGGTGGTTTTTAGCTTTTAATTATATGTGTGTATTAGTTATGGAAAACGGCAAGATTTTGTCTTCACCATATTTCACTCCATGTTTCACTAAAAGAAATTGAAATGACAATGGCCTTACCAGACCTGTGCCTGACAATCATTTCTGGATTTTTGTCATGTCCTGTTGGGTCCGGATGGACTCTGGTAGGGTATTCATGCTCTAACAGGCAGTTAATTCGCTAAATTAATTAGCACAGAGCCAAGAACCAGGAAGAATCAGCTGGTGTCAATATGGGTCTATGTGTTTGAGTAATATCCTTTGTGAGATCTAACTCAGAATAAATTTGAATGGTTTTTCTCAAAATATTTCTTTAATGAAGAAGGGTGGTCGATTATCTGCAACATCCTTAGAAATGCAGAAAACACTACTTATCCAGTTTTCCCACAAGAGCTTTTTAATACAATGCGAATGGCAAGACTGTGGTTACACTGAGATGTTCCCATGTGCGAATCAGATGCAGAGCAACGCTGTAAAACCTCAGACAAAGATCTGCACTCACACAAACCATTTACACTACATACTGATTCTATTGAGTTTTTACCAACATATCAAACTACTGTTTGATGCCTGCTGTTTGTTTAACCTTCAGGGGGAGTTTTCCCAGAAGATTTCTCCATCATGTTTACCATTAAGCCCAAGGCTGGGCTCCAGACCTTCCTGCTGTCCGTGTACAACAAGCAAGGCATCCAGCAGCTTGGTGTGGAGGTGGGCCGTGCCCCTGTCTTCCTGTATGAGGACCAAAATGGCAAACCTGCCCCAGAGGAGTACCCCTTCTTTCGCTCCATCAACCTTGCAGATGGAAAGTAAGTGACTGAGAGAGATGGGTGATTTGTCACATGGGTGGCAGATATTTTTGTGCATCCCTGAGTCCCACTTTGTAGCTAGAGGAACTCAAGGAATTTCCAATGATGAATTCAAAATATCAAGTTCCATGTGAAGCTTCGGTAATTGGCCCAAAAACAAAGCAGCATATTTTGAGGCTCATCTTGGGTGCTTTATCAAGATTTATGGCCTTTATTTTATGTTAAACCAAACCAGTCTGCTTTACATATTTTCTCAAGCACCCAGAACACACTTAACTGTTCAAGTCTGGTAAACTGAGACAACCCTTAGGATTTATTGTCATCACTTTTGTTCTGTCATTAATACCATATGGAACTAATTGTACAGTATTGTAAAGGAATTGCAAAGTGCATCGTTGAATTTATAAGGAGTGGTGCACTGATACGGTTCCGGATCTTCATAAACTGCAGCCAAATGATAGAAATACAAACAACTTTTAAAAGTTGCCATTAATTATTTTCACAAATGCTAACAAAAACAATTTCAAGTTATCCCACATCTGGCTCTTTGGCTTAAATTATAGCAGATGAAATCAATTTTCAATCATTACAATCACTGACAAATTTGCATGCGTAGCTTTCAGTTCAGCTTCAAGTTTCTTCATACTTTTACACCATTACAACTGCAATTTCCAAAGAGCAATCTATGATCTCTATATGCAAACCAGGGCTTTATCAAAGGGCATCATACAGATGTACATGGGCAATCTACATTAATGATCCACGCAAACACTTTCATAGAGAATAGTGTCTTTGGGCTTTTTGCCTTAATTTGATAAGGCAATGAATTGGGTGTAATTGATCCCGGGTCACAGCAATGGCCCTTTGCCCCATGAGGGTCCAGCTATACCAATTGAGCCATTGGTGCCCTGCTTCTCCTTTTTTACCAGTCAGATGCTGGATTTCGTTTTATATATTGCATTATTAGCATACTATCAAAAGTTAATGTAACTAGTTTGACTAACACATGCCCGTGTGTTGTTCTTGTGCTGCACAGATGGCATCGTGTAGCTATCAGTGTGGAAAAGAAGAGTGTCACCATCATTGTGGACTGTAAGAAGAAGGTGACCAGGCCGCTTGGCAGAAGTGACCAGGCTGTCATCAACACAGAGGGCATTACTGTCTTTGGCACCAGAATCCTGGATGATGAGGTCTTTGAGGTAAGACGATCACATTTTTGCCCACCTGGGATGCTCAACATGTTTAAGAAAATTACCAATCTCTCAGCTATGCTTTGACTACTTACCTGGAACAATGGCAGTGTCACTTTGCTTCATAAAACTTACATTTCTGTTTCCCGTTTATGCCTCTTTTGGTTTGCATGAAACATATCAGTTAGCCTTAGAAGTAGATGGTACAGCTATGCTGTTTCCTCCTTCCTGTTTCTAAGATAACATTAGTTTAGCCAGTCACCCTACGCTAGCAAGTATCAACATTCTCATTCTCATTCTCATTTAGTTTATCATTGAGTGACTGGCTAAGCTAAGTTAAGCTAAGCAGGTCACACTGTGGTAACCTTGTTAATATACTTGGCATATTAAGTATCAACATTATCACTTAGGTTAGCATAGGGTGACTGTTTGTTGTTGCTGCTTTTATTATTTACTCTTAGACAGTGATTGAAATAATTATTGCATTATTGACAATAATGATGTCAATAAGATGTCTTTTAATTCATGTTCCTCAATGACACATAGTCATAAGTTTTTGATAACGGCAATGAAATATTTATGGCCAAATGTTTGTTTGGCTGTACAAATACATCACTATACTATGATAAATCAGTATCATATGAGATTTTTCACCACCTAATATGAGTAGGATTTGCAAATTCTATTTTACCACGGTATAACTTCTGACACTTAAATATGTGGTAAAAAAGACTACTTCAGGACATTTACACTGGTTTTTTTTCTCAAACATATTGCAGACACTCACCACTAGATTGAAGTGATTATGTTTTTTTCAGGCAGTTTAGAAGGCTTACCGAGATGCAGGCAATTTCTCTATTCTGTTTGTAATTGAAAGCACATTGTGAACCCCACTTCTCCCACAATCTCATTTACTATTTGTGAAGCAAAGTTCTGAATAATTGGATTGTTGAATACTTTAATTCCACATGCTTTAAGGCTGACAATTTGTGTGTCTTTAACTTGCGTATAGCAAATGGTGAATTTTATTGGCCAGAACAACAATATTGACTTTGTGTACTTATTGGCAACAGCCATGGGCAATGTCTGTGGTGAGGCTACTTGCACAGTGGGTTGTTCTTAACACAGCAAGACTGAGTCCTAATTGTCATAAAACTTGAAGAAACTGCTATTTAGGGCGCATTATATTATTTGTGAGATGACTATGTTCCTTCAGTCCTCTAAAAAAATACAAGAAGAGAGTATGAATTCACAGCTTGGTGTACAGACACAGAGGTGGCAATAATAAAATGGAGTACCAGGCTACCAAGTTCAGCACAGGTAGCTTTGAACAGAGTGGAAAGAGTATAGGCTGAATACTAGCACATGAAGACAATTACCTTCCTTTGATGTCTACATGTGGAATGCTTGCAAAGTAGAACAGTCTGCAAATTGTTTGCCTCCAGGTTAGAGATAACTTTCCACAGAGGAGCCACTTGAAATCAGGGATCGCTGATTTCTCCACTGATCCTCTGAATGTGATTTGCTTTTTGTTTTACCTTAAAAGTTGTTTAAAACCACAATTAACAGTTTCTTTATGTATATAATATGATTTGAAAGTAAGGGGACGGCAACTAACAATTATTTTCATAACTGATTAATCGGTCAACCTTTTTTTTTGATTAATCGAGTAAAAGTTTGTCTTGTTTTCTCCACAAACCAAACTGATTCAGTTTTAATGATTTCTTTGTTCTATGGAGCAGAGAAACCAGAACACTTTTAAGAAGCAAAAAAAAACAGAGAACTTGTTTTAATTATACATTTTTAAAACCAATTAAGTAATTATACAATTCAATTATGACTAATTTAGTGAATGTTGATGATTTGAGGTGTGAATGTGAATTTTAAATTTGTGTTAATTTGAAACTCACTTTAGGCAAAGCACACTGAGCACAACCAGTGACTTTTACAACAGGCTGTAAGAGTGAAAACCACAGTTTTTAAAGCTGGGGCTGTATTTAAGGTAATTTAGTTGAGTGGATAAAACTAGTCTAATACATTTACTAAGCCTTTCTGTCTTTTTAATGCCGATTAAAGTGGCCTTTGTGAGTGTTCTGTTTTTGAACATATATTACACTAAATGGTGTCAAATTATGGAGTAATTTGCTTTGTTTCCATCTAAAAACCTGGAGAGAAGGAAAAAAAAGAGTGTGTTGAGGCCTCTTGCACACTGCAAGGTGGCTTTAATCAGAGTACCACAAAAAATGAAAAGAGAAATGCTGTGACCCAGCCAGCAAGGCAGCCATATCTCAATTATTCCACTTCAAGTTTAATAATCTCAGGCTTAGCATAAGAAAAGTATTTTTCCGGCTACAATGGTATTGGTTAATTATTGAATAAAATAAGAAAAAAATCATTTTAGAGCTTGCTGATGGGTTTATGCTTTGGCACATCCAAATGTTTACACTTGACGACACCTTGACCACAGTAAAAGCTTACCGAACCTAATTCCCATCTAAACTTAACCAAAACCTAAACTAAACCAGGACACTTTCTTCAGGCTGCTGCAGATTAAATTTACAAAGATGGAAATGTACAATATCTGGGACCTTTCAGGTCAATAAAGTATCTGTATAGCATCACTAACAGCTTCACAAATTAGGAGCATTGCATTGTACATTGTAGTCATTGAGTTTGGTTAAGCTTTTACTCTGAAAACGTCTTTGAGATGTGACCAAATGGCTTTCTGCTGTAGATTGCATAAGCAGGTGTCAAAGCTGGAAGCACACAAGTGAAGTCTCGGAGAAAAAAATGCTCAGTGTGTGCAAAGTCTTGGCTCTGATTGCACATCTGTTTAAGGGATAGCTCATTGACCAGACCTCAAAATGCTTTCCCTCCATCTTTTTTTCTATGTTCTTCTTCGTAATAAAAGCCACACGATATTTGAAGTAAGAAAAAAAAAAAAAAAAATCATCTTTTTCATGCAAATCTCTTTTTGAGGCTGAAAGGGAATTGAGTGGGATTCTTTGCTTGCTGACATGTGTCAACACATGTGTTTCCACACAAAGTGTGTGTGTGAGTGGAGGACTGATGAGGGAGAAGATGTAAAGATAGTTTGTGTATGTGTCTGTCATTACTCTGGAGTACGTTGTTCCAAAACACTGTTCCTCAAGCAGGAGAGTCATTGGCTGAGGGATCTGACAGGGTTCTAGTGGGCTCTAAACCTTACAGTGAATCATAGTTTATGGTTGAGTTGGCTGTTTCTCATCCGCATCAGACACTTTTTACCTTCCAACGTCAGTTGCTAATTGTTTTGGCTCTGTAGTTGGAATATTGTGTCTTATGAGCACATGTGATACTTGGATTTTCCTCTTTTCTCATTTAAATGTAGCCTTGTAGTCATATTGTACCTGCACCTGACCTCCTTGTCCTGTATGTATCAGACCAGCAATTTGGGCCGTCACTTTATTCATTGTCTACCACTTTGTCCTCCACATGAGGCTGGGGGATCAATGTACCCAATCCCAGCTGACAGGGCAAATGGCGGGGTACACCCTGGACAGGTCTCCAATCCATCACAGGGCCAACACACATAGACAAACAACCATTCACTCTCACATTCAGGCCTATGTTCAATTAAGAGTGTCCAATTAACCTCTGCATGTTTTTGGACAGTGGGAGGAAACCAGAGTACCTGGAGAAAACCCACACAGGCATAATGATCCATTATTCTTTTGAAAAAACGCAAACACCCCCTGCCCCTACTGCTGTCACCCCCCAATACTCCATAAAAGTCACAGTTTTTATTATTTTATTGTCAGTTAGTTACGTTTAGTTTGTGCTCCCATGTCTCCAGCATTGTCTCCTGCTACGACTGTAATAGCATTCAGTATTGCCATCCCCTCTGATCTCCAAAGACTGCAATCAAATATTAGCAAACACAAAACTGCAGTGATTCATAAAACTGGACAGACAAGCAGCAACATCTTTCAAAAGATCAAAAAGAAACATACAGTGGTTTAAATAATGTCAATGTAAAAGATGTTAATGTTATTTGAAGATTGTAGTTTGGATGTAATTGCGCCATTACTGATCTTTATACCTAATGGAGAAATGACAGAGATCTGTACGGAACATTGGGAGCTATTATTGCTATTTTCGTTATGAAAATCAGAGTTTGGCTGGGAAAATGTATGAAAATGCACTGGAATCAAAGCAGGTTGATACAGAGTTTTGAATATAAAATGTGAACTTTGTACACAGTGTTCAAAATAATGTTGGATTACGAGTAAAAAGTGACACAATTCACTGGTCTCAGCACAGCCTGGGAGTAATAGACCTAAAGGTGCTTAAATCTGTTGTGAGGGAAAAGAAAAGAGCAAGGAAAAGCAGGCAGTGAGAGAAATGGAGAGAGGTAAAGAAGGCGCAAATGGTTCGAACAGTTCAACAGTTTTGTTAGCTACTGGCAAGCAAAAATGTTTTAATACTCAAAGGCTGCAAGACATTCGTATGCCCCCATTGCTTGAAAAGAAACTCTATCCCTCCACTGACCACAAAGGCTGCACTTCATAAAAAGTTGGGGGAAATCTGGAGAGAATTATGCATTTTTCCTCTTGTCTGCTTCTTGGTTAATTGTTGTCCTTGTTCAGTTTTGAAATTCCATCTGTATTTGTTCTTTCAACATGTGTTGCCCTCCCAGAGTTTGGAAAAAAGCTCTTTAGACATTTTATGTGTCAAACTGAAGCAGAGATGGGTCTGATCATTTGAATAAAGGAAATACAGAAGGGCAATGCGTAAAAGACAGTGTACACTTTGGGTAATATACACGTTTAATGCAAGAAAGCAGGAGTAATGTATGTAAAACTGTTGGTACAGCCTTCAATGTGTTTTTAAGTGGCCTCATTTCTGCAGAATGTGAGACAAACAGAGGACTGCTACACTTATTTTACATGTCAGGGAAGTATCGTGGCCTTCAAATACCAGAAAGAATGTCTGTAGTAAGCATCTGCTTCTAATTTAAACACACAAAATGGCAGCTTCCATATACAAAGGCCCTTGCCTTAAAGGGACAATGTGTAGTATTTATGGGTTTATATAACCCAAAATCCACTTTTTCATACATATTATGTGCTCCTGCATTGTCTAGTCGCTGTATAATAGTTTTTGTTTCATTTTCGTAGTGTTTCAAAAAGTCATGTAAAATAACATGGCCGCGGGCCGCGGTTGCATAGCCACTATTAGCAGCGAGACGCCATGTTTCTACCGGAGCCTCTAAGGACTAGTGATGGGATCGGCAGTTCATTTGAGTGTACTGAATCACTTGAATCAGTTCATTAAAATGATTCGTTCAAAAGATTCGTTCACCGAATCGTTCAGTTCTAAGCAGGAGCCCAGTGCCCCGCTACGTGACTCACCTCCTCCCTGAGTGCAGTACGTGCACGGGTCATAGAGTGAGTGAGTGACAGCGCGGACGAGATTCATGTCCTCAGCGTCAGTTCACCTGCTCTCTGTGTGTCAGTTCGTCCCTCAGCGTCAGTTCACCTGCTCTCTGTGTGTCAGTTCGTCTCTCAGCGTCAGTTCACCTGCTCTCTGTGTGTCAGTTCGTACCTCAGCGTCAGTTCACCTGCTCTCTGTGTGTCAGTTCGTGCTGCATTATAATTGCAATTGCTAATGCTATTAGTACACAGTACTAATGTCTGTAATATTAGAGAAATTAATAAATACAATAAATACATGTTCAGATCTCATGGAGGGAAGGGATGAGGGAGGGTGATCTTGTTCAAATCCCTCATTACCTTTCAAGTGTTTATTTAAAAGGCTGATTACTTGTGGAATGAATGATTGCTTAACAGTTGACAAGCTAACAATATTCAATTAAGAATACAGAGCAGTAAATCTTCATGTTTAAGAAATTGAAATAAGAGATTTTTTGGCATTTTTACTTGAAAGCAAACATTTGGGTTTTCCACAATTAGCCATGAAAGAGTTCAGCTCTGGTCGAATGAAAACGATATGCATTGGCCATGTATAAGGGAAAGCAATGTTTTTCCTGTTAAGATAAATGGTTTACTTTTCCGCCTGAGCTAGAATTTGGCCTGTCCACTTTTGTCACGTTGAAATATTACATGGTAGTGCAAACGTGCAGCAATGTTTTAAACCCTCTGTTGAGTTTCACTTGTTCTTGGGTTGCTGCGACTCAGAACAATTTTTACCAGTCAGAGAAGTGCAACTTCTATATAAATTAACGTTCACTTAGAGCAGAGGTCTCAAACTCATGGCCATCAAACATGTTTTTTTATTATGAACTTTAAGTCATTTCAGTCCAAAACAAACAATTTGATCACACATTATCATGTATATAATGAATGCAATATCATGACATCATCTTAAGCTCATATTGCCCACCATGTTGAATACTGAAAATCCTTGTCATCATGTCCATGATTTGGCCCCCAAAGGAGCTATCTGCATTTAATTAAAGTTGTGTGTTATTTTGGAGGTCAGTCATGTGCCTTATACTTGTGAATCCCTCTCCCCAGGCCTCCGTCACATTGAGTGGCATTCTGGTATTTGACACTAACAATGCAGTGCCAAGGACAGGAGTGCTGAGGTTGTGTAATACCATCTATTACTTTGTCAACAGCCATCTGCCAGCTATTCTCCTGATGTGACTTGGGAAGGGAACTCTCTGAACAATTGACATGACGGTGACACTGCCCAGTTGTTGTCTTGTGTGCTGTTTTCAATCTCTTAGCTTCAAATCAGATGTGAAATGTTAACGCCTGGGGTGAAAACAGTGGTGTGTTTTTCAGGGAGTATGCATTGTTAGGTGACACGTTGATGGAAGGATGATACCAGTGTCCTGTTTTTCCACAAATTACTGAGATCAGGCCTTTCATGTACTTTTCCTCTCATCAAATAGTTATTACAATTTGAGATGAAGGTTAACATGTGTTTAGGCGGGCTGCATTTACACACATTCACACATGCACATGTCCATTGCACACATAGACCCGTTAATGGATCGATTGTAGTGCAGCCCAGACAGATGATTTATCCACTTGTGTCTTGTGCCTGCTCTGACAGAGCCAGCGCATGACTGTAGATCAATGCCAGAAATCTGAGGGGGAATGTCAACAGATGCCAGGGAGATGTGCAGTATAATTCAGACAATAGCATCAATAAAGGCACAGAGATGCAGTCAAGGAAGGAGGGAGGGTCAGACACACAGACAGACAGACAGACAGACAGACAGACAAAAACAATGAGGGGACGTCACTTTGGGAATCTGGGGAGTGATTGAATCACGTGTGTGGTCCCTTAACAGCCCTTATATGGCTTTCCTCTTTCTCCTCTTTAAATGTCCTTATTTGACTGAGTACATACTTGTACTTCATACACTTTATTTCAGTGTTAAATACATCAACAAAGCTGAAAATGACTGATTGTCTCTGTCTATGAACACAGGACGACACAGAAAGAAGGAAGCAGATGGAGATCCTGACAGATTCAGCGTGTCTTTTTTTTAACTTTTCTCCCTCTCTTTGTGTCCATTTGCACTAAAATATAAAGTAGTTATTTACTCAGAACCTCTATGTTTCATTGTAGTATTTTTGTCCATTGTAGCAGACGTGCAACGGGGCAGGGTAAACTCTCATGAGCAAGGCCCCCCCCCCCCCACTTTTTTTTAGAGTGCAAGCTCAATAAGCACAAATTATCATTTTGCAGGAATGCCACACTTTCACAAGGGGGCCACAATACACTCCTGTTGGTCCCCATATTGCTTTCCTAAAGGGGTTGTCAAATATTTGCAGCCCCTGCTGCACACTTATTTTAAGTAGACAGCTATGGAGGTGGATTTAGAATATTATCCCCCTCTAGAATCCACCTCTCTGCTGGCTTTTAAATAAATTTTTTTTTAGTGATTCTGGATTCCTTTTGATTGCCATTTTGAACTGACACAGTCAAGGAATGAAATTCAGATTACGGTTTGAAATGTGTGTCTCAAATGTGATGCTTAATTTCATCATTGAAAGATAAATGGATGTCTGTATTTATTGAGTGTTTTTTAGTCTTGATGATCTCTCAAAGCTGCTTCACACCGCAGTTTTTTGCCATTCACCTATTCATATGCATTCACTCTCACTTTGTTCCTATCTTTCATACCCAGCCATCAGCAACTTGGGGTTAAGTGTCTTGCCAAGGTAAACGTTGGCATGTAGAATAGCGGAGCTGGGAATCAAACCCTCAACTTTCCAGTTGAAAGACAATTTACTCTACCACTCAACCGTTGCTTGTGCGCTGTAATTCTGTAATAAAACCATTCTCAAAAATCCCATGAACTCTATTTTAGGTATTTATTATTTAGGTATATTTAGGTATTAGGAGATTTAGGTATGAATCTGATAAGAGGGCGAAGGACGATGTGCAAGTCACTGATATGTAAAGGCCGCAGTGGCTACAGCAGTTGGAACGGAAATTTATTGAGTGCCCAAGGACTATTTTCTCATAAAAAAATTCTATTGTTGTTTGGCTTGTTCAATACCCTGTTGAGATTTAGTGGTCACATATGATGTGTGCAAGGGGCTGTAAATATCTAATGTGTTCCAGCACTTTAAACTCGTACAGATGTTGCCTCCTGTAATTTAATGCAATCTGCATGTATGTGCTTCCTCCTTGGAGGCCACCCTGAGCGTGGCCTCCCTTCACCTTTGCACAGCACTTCTGGGTATTTTCCCGATTTATTTATTTTCCTCTCGCTTACTTACTCCAGGTGGATTTCGGCCGAGCTGGCCATATAGTTGATGGGAATTAATAACATTCACAACAGTGTCATATACTTCCAGGTTTACAAATTCCACCACGGACAATCATGGAGAAACAATTTCCTTGGCTGATGGAAGGCTTGTGAGCAGGGATCAAATTCCCTTCTCCAAAAGCTCATGAAAAACAGACAGCCTAAGATGAGGACTGACTTTGCTGCTCTGTAGTGGACTTGATCTCTGTCATAACTGATAGAGAGGGACTGTACTATTGAATTTCAAAAAGCTTATAGACCCATAGAAAGCCCTGAGTTATTCCATAACATGTATAAACTGTAGATGAGTCGAGAAACTACTGCCTCAGGAACTAAGGTAACATCAGACGTAGCTTCATTGTCAGATTTAACGATCTCCATGTTGTTGCAAAGCTGGGGTAATCAGGTGAGGAGGAATGTGCAGTACTTTATGGACATTAGCATTTGGTTGCAATTTGTTATCATGAAAGAAACACGAAACGGACAGTATGACCGGCGTCTGAAGAGAGGCCCTCTGATTTTAAATCAGGCAAAGTTATTTTGGGCATCGGTGCAATAAGTAAAAGTCACGTTCAAGTCATAGACTTTCTGTAATAGCATTGTCACTATAACGTTGATTTCATAGTGCATACAAGAGAGGCTGTGGACACACTCAAAAGTCTCACATAATGTTTCAACTAACTAAACGGCGTTTTTGGCAAGGAAGTTTGACCGCTGCTGAGTGTTGAGTGATGCTTGTAAAAATGCAGAGCTAACATCAAAGTTCACACCAAAAAACTTGAGCCAACAACCAACAAAATTTTAAATATAACAGACAGTTTCATCTTTTCTTTTCTTTTTATAAAGTTTAACTTTACTATGTAGATGGGGAACCTTAGCATGCAGGAGGAATTATGCTGCGTTCCATTTGTTTGTCAGAATAATTTCCAATAGGCGGCGTTCCTTACACTGAACTCAGATTAAATCTGAGTTCTTCCAACTTGGAAACTTTGGGTTACGATTCCAAGATGGCTGTCTTCATGCAAACACTGCTAATTTTAATGCTACTAGCACTTCTGTCGTAAATCATTCGTTTAATTTTTATCTGTAGACATGATACTGTGCTGTTTGTGTGCCAAATTCTGCCTAGAGGTTGGTATTGACTGGTTTTGGTAACAATCCATGTTTTTGTGCCACTTCTCTCTTCTCTAAGGCACTGCAGTCAGGTCGCAGTGTTACTTCTGTTGATTAACACTGAGGATAAATGAAATGAAATGGATTTTCAGCATGGATGAATATTTTCCAGTCCGTGATCCTATTCTGTGAAATTTGCTGGAATGGCTTTTGCTGACACACTCATGACGTCTTCCCCTCTTTCTTTTTCTTCTTGTTTATCCAGGGTGACATCCAGCAGCTGCTGATAGTGGCAGACCCCAGAGCGGCCTATGACTACTGTGAACACTACAGCCCCGACTGTGAAACCCCCAACCACCATGACACCCCACAGGCTCAGGAACCCGAGGAAGAGGTCTGTATCCAGGAGGGGGAAATCATTTGGAAATGGGATGCATTTAGGAGTAGAGAGCAAGGAGGGGTGTGTGGTTATCCAGAGCGAGGGGGGGGTGGGGGGGTTAGAGAGGAGTTGAAAGTAGGGGCAAGGAGAAGGTGCGGTTATGATCCAGTAAATCAGAAGGACTGGATATCCTGGAAGAAAAAGAAAGAAAAAGAGCTCTCTCTTTTATGGCTCCAGTTTTTGGTGATAGCAAAGTGATACTATGAAAACATGTAATGCTCAGCATAAGGATGTTTACCAGGTCATTTACACAATTCACACAGATATTGTATTAGTAAAAGAACACTTTTTTTTTGTAGTTTGGAGGCCATTGACTTCAAATAACATGTTTGCTAAGGATAAAGAAAGAACAACAAGTTAAGAAAGGATTAGACCATTGAAACTCATCAACTGTGCTTAGTTCCTAACCCCAATTTGGAAAATGTTCCAGAAAAGGATTCAGTGCCATAAATAATGGTTTGACAGCTGCTCGTAACTGTAGATACAATTTTCCCTGGTTGAAGCCAGCCCATATTCATTCTGCCAGAAATACATGAAACGGTGAAAGAATAGTTTTTGCATGATCTTAAAAAAATGTTTTGACAAACATTCCTCCAGCCATAAGTGCTTTAACAGAGACGAGCTGCCATGAGTTTCAGTGTGAACTCTAATCCGACTGTTTCACTGATGAAACGTGCTGACATATCATAATAAAGAGGAGTTTGAGACGAAACTTAAACGCACCATGTCCCCTATTCAGTCAAGTATCATAGTCTTATTTTATTATATTTTGTTATTTTTGCTAGTTCAAGCCTTTTCTGTCGCCTGACATTTTCCCTCACCATTTCACTAAATAACTGATGAGCTCACACTGGAAACTTTTCCTTTTTCCCTGCCACGAAGTCTGAGCCCACTTTGGAGTGGCCCCGTGATTTATATCACTAACGAGTTCTACAGGCTCTGCCCAGACTCCCAGGGAAATTTAAGCTTTTACTTCCCCAGCTAGAATCCCAATACCTGGAAAAGTAGACTTTAGATTCCTGGTTTAAAAAAAAAAAAATCAATAGCCCCTGCTTTATTTGGTACCATGTCCTGGAAAATATTGCATCAGCATCAAGTAGCTCTTCAGAGCCAAAACAAGGAGCTTGTAGGTTCTGAGGAGACGGTAGGGAGCAGTTTGAACTCGAGAACATTGTAAATCTGGTTTATTCATTGCTGATTTCTTTACAGGAATGTTTTTCTTACATTCTAACATGGTATTTTGGATTGAAATCACTTCCTTCAAGGACACAACATGGTTGAAAATGTTCAAATGTCTGCTTTTTCGCATTTTAACTTTCTTTCATTTTTCTCCAAACCTATACAACTCTGTAACTATAACTATAAATGCACAGACAGTGGCTTTGAACTTAGTCGATGAGGATGCACCTTGACCTTTAGCCTACTGGCTCAGCAGTGGCAGTAAGTTAGCCACATGCCTGCAGCTGTGTTAAAAAGAGGAAGAGAGGGTGATGCAAGAGAAGGAAGTGGTAGCTCCAGTATTTATGCCTCTCAATCAGGCCTGTGGTGAAGACCTTCAACTCAGCCAAGCACTCCAGCACTGTAAATCCTTATAAATCTCTATATTCTGACCCTCTCCTTCTCTTTCTATTTCCCTTGTGAGTCACTGGAGTTGCTGTAGCCAGGGATTCTTAATTATATGACCCCCCCCCCCTCCCCTCCCATGGCCACTGAAAGGAGGCTGAGCCAGCGTTGCACCCGGCTCTGGATATTGTATTATTTTTATGAGCTTAGCAGTTGTCCAGGAACTAATATTTATCCCTCTGCTGATAGAGCGTTGCATATCGGGCGTTGGTCTGTTAACCTAATCTGCCCAAGCTGTTTTTCAACAGTGTTTAAACAGAATGTAGATTTATAGACAAAAGGTAAAAGTGGTGCAGTAGTAAAATTAAGTAACGTTTTATGGTCTGTGGGCAGTCCACCAATGCAAATTGGTGTTGGTGATTTATAAGATTGCGGGTGATAACAGAAAACTGCTGATAAGCCAAAGAATGAGATGGTTGATATCTAATCTTGGTTTGAAGACTGTGATATTTGCAGTGTTACATTTAAATAAATAAAAGTTAGTGCTAAAATTAACTTTTTGGGTTTCAATTAAACACTAAAATAGTTCATTTTAAAAGTATTTTTTAAAATGAAATAATATAAATAGAAGTATGTATAAGTATAAGTATGTATTGTACCCTTTTAATTTGAGGGTTAGGGTTTTTCTTTTGGCTTCTCCCACTCTGGGGTCGCCACAGCGGATGTTCTGGATTTGGCAGATATGTTTAACACCGTTTTACCCCAGCCCTTGACCTGGTGCAGAGTTGAACTAGCAACCCTCTGGTTACAAGCCAAGTTCCCTTTCTGCTTGCCTCTCGTCTACTTCAATTGAACACTATTCCTCTGGGAATTTGGTCCTAATTGGAACTTTTCTAGGATGACCTGGCCAAGAGGTCAGCAGCACACGTCACAGTAAATAACAGAATGAGTAACAGCAGGTTTAAGCCTTTATGGTATCTATTGTTATGTGTTCTCTTTATTACAATTATATCCTAAGTATGACATTGTAATTCATTGAAATAATCCTTGAAACAAAATGACATCACTCACATAGACATTGTTGTAACAGTGCAACTGCATTCTCTATTCCCACAATTTACCAAACCACATTGAGTCAGGGGAGCTTGGTTGTGTATTAAGAATGTTTGATTTACAGGATTAAGAAGTAGAGGCAGATATTGACATTTGTCAGAATTAACATCATGACACCCTGTTGGAAGCAAAAAATTAATCTTAATTGCTGTCAAATTACAGGCATGAATCGGGTCATGTCAGGGGGATAGGGTGTAAGGAAGTCAAGGGCTGCTGTCCTCATCCATATAGAAATGTTCAGTTTTCTAATATGGATGTGATATTTTCATTATTTGTTTGTTGTTGTTTTTTTTTTCAAAAAGAGCATGAATGATACTAAAACTGTAGTGTTTTGGACGACGCGGTCTTAAATGCCATGTAAAATAAGTGCAACATGTCTTGTGCTGCCTTGTTTACATGAGTGCACTGATTGGCCTCATCCCTTTCTCCTTACAGTACACTAACTATGACTATGGTGAGTTTTATGACTACAATGAAGGAGAGTTAACAACTGATGCTCCTCCAACCGAAAAAGCAAAGACTGAGGTAACCACTAACACAGTTACCATGGCATTTACCATGATAACACTTACTGTAAGCATTTCCTCCTGCTGTATGTGTTTTCTCTCTTTTTCTTATTATAAAAGGTTTTTCAAGTGTTTAAAGACAAATAATACTCTCCTCTTTGTTTTATTCTACAATCATTTTGGTACAATACATTTTTTTATACTGTTCCTGCTATTTCAGACAAACGTGGGTGGGTACGACGACATGGTTGAATATGACTACACCACGGTGGATGGAAGTCAACCTGAAACTCCCACTGATACTGCAGGCCAAGGACAGGTAACACCAGTCAATAAATTGACCATCAAGACACTTTGTGTACTGTTGTGTAACTCTTTTTTTTTTAACCTATTTAAGCAGCAGTCCCTAACAGCAGAGACAGGGCAGGTTTATTTCTGCTCACTTGTATTTTGTTCATGAAATAAACTCAAAGCAATGTTAAAACACTGACTACTGTACCAATTAAGACAATACAGATTTCAGGAGGTGGCCCATGGCCCTGTTATCCTTACTTTTATGATATGGGAAATGCTTGCCCTATATTGATAATGCTTGCACTATATCGATAATGCTTGCACTGTAGAACATTCAAGCTCAGGCTTCCTCTTTGATTTCCATAAAAAACGTGCCTGCATCAAACAGAGTCTGGATAAAAATGGGACATAGGGAAAACAACCAGTGAAAAATCAGTAGACAGTGGCATCCGTTGTGTTTTTGCCATATCTGCCATATATGCAAATCCTTATTGTTAATTTGTGCTTAAACCATCACATAAAACGCAACCCAAGACCGACGTACTAGGGCTGGACAATACATTGTTATTTTATCGTGACATGAGACAAGACATGGTCTTAGATTTGAGTTTCCCTGGTTCTCCATGCAGTTTCATTGTTTCTATGTGAATAACCTTCCTTTAACATTTTGAACCGTAGAAAACCAGGTATTATCTCAAATGCAATGTCATAAGTGTATAAATGATAAACAGTATATATTGTATTGTACAGTGTAAAATATTATTAGTAAGCCATATTGCCCAGCCTTTCCGAAATAGTGATTTGATTTATGTTGTGATATATATTGATGTCTAATTATGTGGAAACATATACAGTGATAAGATTTGTTTCCCATATACAGTGTATTCTCTATGATTTTGTAGGATGGTTGTTGATATAATATGAATATATATTTAATATAATATTGACATGCTCCGGTCAGTGCATGCATTACTTTGCATTTTGAGCTGGTATGGCATGTTGATTTTAATTTAAAAAAATTTTTTTTTATTCTTACCTTAATATATACATTATTATGTTTAGTATTATTGTTTGTATTATGTCCATATATAGTAGTACATAATTAATGTAGTTCCTAATGAAACAGAGGAAATACAGTGATGATAAGTCATTCAGAGAAATTAGATGTGAATATTAAAGCTTGCTGTGTTTGATCATACACAAGGTTACTAGACGAATTACGTGTACTGTTAAAACAATATCTACTTTTAATAATTATGCCTACAAGAGCCAATACAAGTTGATCCCACACTAACACTGTCAAATGCCAACTGCCTAATGATGCATTTGAGTGCTCCTTTGACTGCAAATGCAAAGATTCAAAGTGCCATTGACCCTATGGAGAATTAATAATTACTCTAATTCACTTCAGTGAGATTGAAATTGTAAGATGTTTGTTTAAACCTTTGCAAACATCCACGTGTCAACAGTTTGAGATATCTCACGCCTATATTGTTCTGCAGATAAATCATTATGTGGTGTTCATGTAAATACAAGGCCCTTTTTTTTTTTTTAAATGTGTATTTCACATATGCTGACATTTGGATGCTGCTCCCAAATTAGACACATCTGTGTCTAATTTGGGAGCAAGTTGAAAGTCCTCAACTCCTCAGAGGAGTTCAACCTAGTTGATCTTAGTTTAATCATTTTAGAATTGTTAACTGAAGTGCTTGAATACTAACGCATTGACTTTTTAATTAAAATAATACACGTGAATGACTAACCAAACCTTCATGTTCCCTCCCTTCTTGACAACCTCTGCCACCTCTTTGCACTGCCTGGACTGATCCTAGAGCTACGACGGTGAGATAGTGGATGATTACATCACCGGCGTGGAACAGGTGGGGGCGGAGCCCACGGCAGCTGTGGAGACCCCTGCCCCAGTGGATCCTCATGAGTCTGTGGACCCTGCCACTGATGTGTATGAGTTTAAGGAGTATGATTTGAAGGAATATGACAACAACAACGACAACAACAACAAAGAATTTGTAGAGAAGCCATATGACTATGGTGATTATGGTGATTATGACGCCAAACCTACCCCAGAAACATATGAGGAGTTTGGTCCTGGTGTCCCAGCAGAGACAGACTTCAGAGAGAGCAATGTAAGTGTAAGAGGGGGTTTACAGAAAACGGTTTTGGTTGGGTTGGGGTGGGAAGATGAAGAGGATATTGGTGGCATTTGATTGCCTCTTTTGTTTGTTGTTTGTAATGGTTTTGCTTTATACCTTCATGCACATCCAACAAACACAAACACACCAGCAAACAAACATTTTGTCTATCCAAGTTGCCTGGAGATCAACAGATGTTGACCCTGCTGTCAGAACAGACACACCCTCCATAACCTCTTGACCCACAGTGACCCCTTACTGTTTTTCAAAGACATGCCTATCCAGGGGTTATCGCGCCAGTGATCTGATTGGATTACCTGACGACAAACTGAGTCTTAGCAAATGTTATTTAATCACATCCAGCTCAACATCCAATCACCAAAGTCAGAATATCTGCTGAGGTAGTGTCTGCTGTGGCTTGTTTCCAGCTCCCTTCTTGGCCTCAGAATGCAGATTCTCAGAGGCAGGAAGTGATACAGTCACTGTCTGTATGGAGGTTCACATCTGTCTGCGTTTGGGTTATTTTACATGTCTCTATTAGAGCTCACCACTCTACAATCTCAGGCCCAACTCCATGTCGTTCTCAAGAAGAGCTTCGACTTCAGACTTCATTGTATAATCTAGTGGTTGGCAACACACTGCTGTAGGTGGTTTGTGAATTCCACTTATGTGAAGTCATTGTATGGATAGTGTCAGGTGACGACCTCTACATTTGTGCACAGTTGGGGTCTTTTTTTTTTTTTTTTTTTTTTTTTACTTCTGCAGTCCCCAGCAGCTTAGTAAATAGGAGTTCAACCAAACTCTAAATTATAGCTCCTTGCTAAATTATTCTTGAGGTTTATTTTTTCCAGCAATCAGAAAAAAAACCTGCTTTTACCCCAAATTTAACCCCCACCTAAATCCTAAATCTGCATGCAGAACAGTCAGCACTTTGCTAAGCATTCCTTAGCAGCTTTGTCAGAGTTTTACACAACGTCTATAAAAGTGAAGCCACAGCGACAGCGACATCCAAGTCAAAATCATACAGGGGCATCTGCTGCACTTTGGTCTCACATTTTTCATTTTTGGCCATCGACACTTGGGTTTCAAATGTTTGGCCAAATAAGTGTTACTGTGTAGAAAAAAAAAAGAAAGCTTGGTGTGTCTTCTGTCTGTAGGTGGGTGGAGGTCAAAGTTACCTGGGGGAAAAAGGAGAGAAGGGTGAACCTGCTGTCATTGAGCCCGTAAGTAAAGTATTATCTTTGAACATCACATTTAAAAACAAACGACATGAACAAAGAATGTGTTCACATCAGTACTAGTTAACAGTCTTCTTATATTAAACTTCACCATCAAAGTAATGCGGTTTTTCAGCTTCTTTCAATTTATGACACAGCATGAAACACTATTCAGATCTGGATATTCCATCACTTTTAAACTATCCAGTCACAAATGATCAAGGATGCTTTTGAGATTGAATCACTCGAAACAGCCACATTTTTGAACAGTGCGAAGGCAATATTGCTAGGTCAAACTGATTTTACTTTGTGTAGAACAAATTTTGTTTTTGGAATCTTTTTTTTTTAATGTAAAACCAGATTAGTTTATCAATTTTAGCACAACTCAGCTTTTACTCTCATCTTTTCTATTGAGGCAACATAATCCTATATATACATATATACATCTATATATGTATATATATAAACGTATATATATTTATATAAATATAAAAGGCTGAAGAACAACAATTCATACAATCAGGTGATTGTACACTTTTTTAAAAGTATAACTATTTTTATCTTCAATTTCTGCCAAATTAATATATTTTCATCGAATTTTTCCACACTGGACTTTTTACTCTCACATTTGGTCTAGTGACCATAGACAAAACAACCAGTGCTACATTTTATAGAGAGCTTTTCTATACATTTTACCGCTGCAGTGTAAACATGGACTGAAACATCAGCTGTGTCTGCATTTGCACATGTAAACACTGGAGAATTGTCAACACCTTTCTCAGCCTTAAACCTGGAACACTGACTATTCTCCATATTGCTTATGGCTGAACAAGCTCCTCTATAATGCTACTGTATCCACGTTTCTTTTTCCAGGGGATGCTCATAGAAGGACCCCAAGGAGGCCCCGGCCAAGCAGTGAGTATCACGTTCTCCCACACTCCTGTCTGCCTTTGCACAGATGGAGAACAGCTAAAGAGGGAAAAAATGTCTTTATGGAAAAAGTGTCAGTCCTGATCGCCAGTAAAGCTTGAGTTGGGAGAGACAGTCAAAAATGGGAATTTGTTCATGAATGTGTGTGTCTGTGTCTATATGTGTGTGTGTGTGTGAGCACAAAAGAGGGAGAGAGAGAGAATAAGATTCAGAGAAGGGGGGGAGGGGTTGGGGATATTTTATTTTGAGGCTTGTTTCTTTATGAACCCGTCTCCTTGGTCTTTGTTGGCCTGCATATGTGAAATATTGGTTAGACTGAATGTGGTGGAGATGCTGGTGAGCAGCAGTTTGGGATATAATATGTTAAGTGTATGTGTGTGTGTGTGGTTTCAGGGTGTTCCTGGTACCCCAGGATTGCAGGGTCCCCCAGGTCCCCATGGAGATCACGGTGAGAGGGTGAGTGAAGGCTGGCCGCATCTCACAGCTGATTACGGATTTAACTGAGAAACTGACTCATTCTTCTTCCATTGTGAATCTGAAGTTACAAATAGAAGAAAAAAAAACACACATTTGCAACTATCAGTTACAATTCCAGATAAGGTGTACTGCAAACAATACATACGTTATAAGTGAGCTAAAAGTAACTGAAAAAAGTAAAAAAAAAAAAAAACTTGAATATTACCCATTCGTTTTGTGCAGTTAGTGGAGGCTGCATAAACATCCCTGAATGTGTGCAGTCTTCCTCTATAGACAAAGTACTGTTCTACTGCCATGGAATGAATACTACAATTGGACGCAGCTTGCTACTGCAGCAATGAGATGTCCATAAAATCAGTTGATCAAAAAAAGAGCACTTTGGAGAAACAGCTGTTATGCTACAGGACTTGTGAGAGGTTTGGCTTAAATGTGTAAAAGTCTAAAACTTTCTCAAAGCATTTTTCCCAGCACTGTGGGATTCCACTCATTACGTGATTGATTGGATGACACAGAATAAGTGCTTGTCCCCTCCAGAAGGCTTGGTCTCAGCTATTTTTTTTACCCATAATGTGATGGCCCCACACCCATCTGTCAACACCCTTTAAGCACTTCTATTATGCTTAACCCTGTCTTTGCCAACTACAAAATACCGTGCACATGCTTCCTCCAGTATGACCAGCAATCCTCACCAGTATAAAAGGCTTATTATTTCACAGGGTAAAAGTGATCAAAAAACATTTAGACGGTCTAAAAGTCTCTCCCCCTCCCTTTATTTCCTCCCATGCGAAAGAGTTTTGCTGAGGATTGACAGGGGGATTAAAAGTGACTTGTTTCTGTAGTCTTGTGGTTTTCCATTGCGCAGTTTCCGCCTGGTCCCAGTGTTTGACCGGCTCATTTCACTCAGGATCACTGCCCCCCTCCCTTTTCCACTAAAATGGCGCTTTCATTAACACTAGATGCTGATATGCTTACTGCAACAGCAATGGCTGAAGAATATGTAGCACCTCTGAGGAAAGGCAGACGAGAACACATGGCATCAGTTAAAGGCAACAGACTCAGATCGCAGCACGTGACAAGACTGCTAACTAGATCCTAGTCTCTCTGGAAACAATAGGTTCCATTTGGCTTAACCTGATTCACAACATGTGTTTTTTGAATTTAATAAATCAAGATCCAGTCACAATAAATGTAATTGTCTGTTCTTACTGTCATCATTAACTATGAGCAACTTTTATCAATAATCAAGTCTTTTTGGCCTGGTTCTGAGGAAAATCAGTGGAATATTTCAACGTTGTTTGAATAGATCACCATGCATTAGAGATAGATGGGCTGCAGCTGCACCTGTGTCGATGTCAGTAAAGATAAAAAGCAAGTGGGTTCCAGATAAGCTAATGAAATAAATGTTGAAGAAAATCTTCATCAGTGCTCACACCAGTAAATGTGAAGTGGAATATTGCTACAGTGGCCATGAAAACACAATAAAGGCCTCTTTTCCATTCAACTTTCCTTTTCCCAAATGTGTCATCGAACCTGAATGTGACCTTCACATACCATAGCATTTTTTTATTTTTTTATTTGGTTTGGTAAGCTTCTCCTTCAAAATGCAAAACACACTCTGGCTGTGGATTTGTCTGTGAAGGCTGCTGTAAAAAAATGGTTGAAGATGGCAGCCTCCATTTTTAAGAGCCTCTTACCTGAAGGACACACAAAAAGGCTTATTATTCTTTTGATTATTTTAAAGCAATAACACAAACACTGAGCACTATATTCAATTTCTGCCACTAAATAATCCCAAGTGTTACAGCCTGGACCTTTAATATGAGCTCACAGAGCCATTCTGCACATTACTACTGTACTGTCTACATCATTGGTTCTCAAAGTGCGGCCCGGGGGCCAATGGCGGCCCGCAAAAATATCTTCTGTAAATTCAAACGTACTCACGTCTCTTAACCCCTCATAGTTTGACCTGATAATCTGTTCATGTCAACCTAAAATCAGAAGGCGCCCACAATTGTTGGACAGGCTAATGTAGCTTATCAAAGCTAATGCGAATGTTCCTATCCACAGCGTATTTGAGCCCCATATCATCTTTCAATTGTCTTGAAAGTCTGAAAAGAAAATAATAATAATTAAATAGTCCTTGCAAAATCAATGTATTTGTGCAATTCATTTCATTTCCAGGGATCCATCCAGTTTTATAGCTTCATAGGGGCCATAACTTCAGATCTTTAGCCAGGTGCTGTTCTGAATTACGATATCCTGTGGTCTGCTTGATGAAAATATAATACATTCATTGTCTCTGCATCTTGTTCTTCTCAGGATTAGTAATTTATCTGTCAGGAAGAAGCAACAGTGTGTGATAAAGGACCTCCTCATTAAAGTCATTGTTGTAAATAAACAGTCTTTCAGCCTGTGCAGTGTTGTTAAGAACACCTCTTAGGGGTCATAGAGGAAAGGCAATAACAATGTTTTAATCTAAAGGGAAAATATATGGCTTTCCTGTTATTTAATTCATTATTTCTTGCAAAGCTGTTTAAAAAAGCTAATTAAAATACTACATAGTCCTTTTGAACAGCAGTAGTGTTTTTAACAGGGATTTTTCAACTCATTCAGCCCATTCAATGATATCTTGGTGTTTAGAGCAGAACCAACTCTTTCTTCTCTGACTCTTTAGGGTCCTCCGGGGCGTCCCGGTATTCCAGGTTCAGACGGAGTCCCTGGGCCTCCAGGTACCGTTCTGATGCTCCCAGTAAGTCCCACTGCTTTCCACATGACCAACGGGCTGTCTGTTGTGCTTCCCCTACATAATGTGCACTCACTGTTCATTTCAGCTAGTTGCCTGTGAACACACTTCATTTAGCACAATTACCTCACAACATCACCAGCAGGCCAAAGAACCGTGGCCTTATTTCCTTTGGGTTACAAATCACTGACGTTGTAAATGTCAGCAAGTGCAGTGGAGTGGAACCTGTGACTATAGAGGGTTTGAGAGGCATGATGACACACAACTCTGTGAGTGTGTATTTGTCACCTCATTTTCTGGCATATACTGACCTTGTCAGCAGCAGTAGTCCTCGTGGAGACCAAAACCTGGTCTCAATGAGGAAAAAAAAACTAATTTCTGAGGAACTGCTTGAATGTAGGCCTAAGATTTAAATTGTGGTTAGGTTAATGTTAGGGTTAGTCATTAACTGATCATGGTTAATGTTAGGAATTAGGCTGTCTAAATGAATGGAATGTCCTAACAAGGATAGCTGCATAAACCTGTGTGTTGACAGCTTTAAGGTCCGAACATAACTCAGCACATACTTGAGCACACTCACCAGGGGAGGCCATTATGTCTCCTCATAAAATATATCTCTCATAAAAAAAAGTCAAGTCAATTTGTTCTCAGTGGTGGTTCTCTTTTTGTCTTTTTGTTTTGCGGCTGACAGTTCCGTGCAGGCGGGGAGTCGCACAAGGGACCTGTGGTTTCTGCCCAGGAAGCTCAGGCTCAGGCCATCCTATCTCAGGCTAGGGTGAGTATCAGTTGTAAAATGTGACCTCAGCATTCTGTTGTCAATTTCAAGAACAATTAAATGGAAACACCAGATAACTATAGGCGCTGGCTGCCCCTGAAACAGAAGCTTGTGGCCATTTGCTTAGTGTCTACCTCTCCCTCTCCCCCTTTTACACTTAATTTGTCCTGTTAAATACAAACAACATCAATCCCCAAATCTCCTTTAAAATCAGCTATTTAAGTGTGAATTGTTTTGGGTTTTTCCTCATTTGCAGCTGCCTTAGATGCAAGATTATGGTTTTAACCCCTCAGCCAATAAATGATTGCAGTGCTATTTGAAGGATCACACAAAAAAGTAGTTTAAGATTTCCATAAAATGTTGTATGTTTGGATGAAATCTGAAAGGGATACAAGATTCTAGTTTTCCTTAAGAAGGCACCACACTGTTTTTAGTGGTCCTGGAATATGCTTTTGTATATGAAATACCATGGTGCAACTACTACTACCACTGTTAATATTGACACTAATAATAATAATACTACTACTACTAATAATACAGAATTGTTTGTTAATAATGAAAAGAGTAATCATTATCCACAAGTTTCACTTAAAAGGGTCTAAAACTTGTGTTAAATTAATTATTCTAACGGAAAGGTAGGCTACAAATTAGTTTCCACTTGATAAAGAACATCCATTATTGAGAGGGTATTTGGATGGACAACTTGCATTTGAATAACACATAGTCAGAAATATAACACTAACTTCCCTATGCTCTGAAAGAAAAGACTATCAGAAGTGTTTTTTCTCTTTGTTCTAGACGATGGTGATGTGATTTATAGACATGCCCCTGCTTCCGCTCCTAAACCCTCATTGTTTATCACTCTGCTCTCACATTTACCACCTGTGATGTTTACATTGCATCCTGCATGGAAAAGCTGGGTGGTCTCCTGATAGACAGAAAATGTGCTTGTATTTGTTTATTTACAGGGCCCTTATCAGGAAGCTCCCTGTTTTTGTTTAACTGGTCAATTCCCTGGCTCCAACCACCTGAATATTCCCGCAAAGTACTTGTAACTGAAAACATGTCTATTGTTTTGTATATTTTTTAAAGTCATTTACGCTGTAAATGTCTAGTTATCATCGTAAATGAGGCCCAGACCCCAGTGATTTCTAAAGTTTAAACAAAGGTTAAAACCCACAACAGATTTTCACACCCGCTGAGGGATGATAGCCATAGCAGTGTTGAAAGACCGCCTGAAATATGTGGCTTTGAGCAAGGTGTGATTTATAGTACACATGGACGCCATTAAGTGTGGCACAAACACAGCATATTCACACTTTCACAACACTTCATGCGGCTGCCAAAATTGGTGTTTACTAATGTCTTAAAAGCATTTGTCACCTCTATACATTTGTCCTTTATGGCAAAGCTTCGACACAAGGAAGAAATAGAGAAAATGGCTCAGTAACTACAAGTGGGACAAATTGTGGTATTTGTATCCTGCTAATGTACAGAAATACACGGTGTTCTGCATTGTTTCCCAAACACTGTGTCAGGACCCACAGGTGTGTCACAGGACATTGTTTTTTTTGGGTCCCTAAACAAATTTTGCCCAATATTGTTAGTGAAGATTTATGCCTTTATTTTTTAAATAACATGCTTTAACTAAAGTTTGAATTGATTTACCAATTCAAAAATGATATTAGGTGTCACAGATAAATCTATATTATGAACACATTTACTCTCATCAGAATTGATAGTGTGGGTCACAGTAGTTTTCCATCTTTAAAAAGTGGGTCACCAAATAGAAAGTTTGGGGAATCACCTGTGTACTATCTGTTGGTGATTTGGTACATAGTGTAGTGTCGGGCATGGATTCGCAAATTGCTGTATTGCCTTCATTCCAGACAACTTCTGGCAGCGCCAAACTGTGGTTAACCATAAACAAGAACAAATGCCTGTGAGACTTTGAACAAGAAGTAAAGGACAAGGCCACACATTGTCTGTGGTCACAAGTGAGGTTTAAAAATATACAGAAACTGAGTCAGAAGCTTTAGATAATAATAAAAAAGAAAGTTACTTAAAATGGAAGAACAGCCAAATTGAAAGACAGTGAAAGGCCACCATGTCGGATGTGTACAAACACTGCTAGACATAGCATTAAGCCCACCTTGCATTGGTGTTTGATTGGTTCCCTTTTAAGAATTTCTAAATGCAATATCGGTCTCTAGGTAGTGGTCAACATTGCCTTAAAAATGCATGATCAGGTATTGGCAAACACATCAAGATCCCCAATATGACTCACAACTGTGGACTGAATAGGCTGCTACCTCCTTGACTTCTTTGCTAATTTTGTTAATTTCACTACCGAAGAGACACCGCTGTCTCTGGCGTTGGGCACGGGGGGAAAAACATATATTATATACAGTATGTCATTATTGGATATCGGCCCAAGAAATTCGGACATATACTGGATATCGGCTAAATGACCAGTGTCACTAATTTAACCAGAAATCAGAACATAAACAGATGCTTTGTGCAAAACCAAAAGAAACGACTTATAAAGACCTGAATGTACTGTACTTTTCATGGAACACATTCAAATCATCGTTTTCCTTGTATTGGAGGTGTTAGAGGAAGAGATGCTGTTTTACGGATTTACAAAACAGAAGCCCCTTGGATGAGAATTTAAATGTCTTCAAGAAAAAAGTTCCAGAAGTCCAGTTGCTCCTGACTCAGTGTGTTTTGGATAAATATGGCCTGGATGAATTTGACTCCTACACAGACAGGTTTTATGTTGTTTACTGACTGGTGTTTTATGTTTCTGCCTGATCCACAGCTGGCCATGAGAGGTCCTCCGGGGCCATCGGGCATGACAGGAAGATCCGGTCCTCTGGTGAGTTTAACCCATCGATTTCTTAACACACACACTTAAATGAGCGACTAATACAGTGATGTTCTTTTATTATTTGATTCCACATACTTCATGATGATTCGCATGGTTCCTTACATAGAAATAAACACAAAAACTGCTCCTAACAAGCAATCTCACAAACAGTATTGTAGAATGATAATAGCTAAGTTCTTCTTATTTTGTCTTGATGGTGTTAAACTAATCTTGTAAATATTGGACACAGAGATTTTGTTTAAATGTAGAGAGATGCTCCAGAAGGTTGTTGTATTTGTCTGGGTTTACCTGAGGCTTTCTCTAATCTTGATTATATTGTTTTTTTTAAGCCAGATGTCTTCAGCAAAGACAATTCACTCACTAAATTTGCATCTGTTTTTGACAGGGAGATCCTGGTGCTCCTGGACTTAAAGGTGACAGTGGTGTCTCTGGACCACAAGTAAGAAGAACTCTAGAAACTATATCAGGTTTTTTCCTGTTTTGATGAGTAGTTATGGTGTTATTATGGCTGTTCAAAAACTGTTGTTTTGCATTTATTGTTGGTAGGGACCCAGAGGTCTTCAAGGTGGGACGGGGCCTGTAGGAAAGCTTGGAAAGAGGGTAAGAAGACCTTTATCTTGGTTCGAATAAAAAGTTGTTTTACTTTATTGAAGGGATACTCTAGTGTTGTAAAAAAAAAAAGGATTAGTTTAAAGCTGCATATTTCTCAAACTCTGAGGTTCAAGGCTACCATGCCCAATGAGAGAAGACTGTCTAGTTTTAAACATGGCCATATTTCAAAAGAAGTCAGCTGCACTCAATATTCCTCCCTGTGTGTTGTGTAAATGCACAAAGTCATGTTTATTTAACAATGAACCAGTCAGAGAAATTATACAATCTTCCTCCTTTGTTTGTTCTGCATGACCTTTCAAGACAATTGAATATGCTCTAATGTCATTACAATGTCGCCTGACATGATGATGATGATTTGGTTGTCCTCCAGGGTCGTAATGGCGCCGATGGGGCTCGAGGTTTGCCAGGAGAGGGAGGGGGAAAGGTAGAGTATGCATTGGGTTTTCAACGAAACTGCCTCTGGGCTGAAATCTTTTTCTTGTGATGCACAAGTGTTTGGCAAACAAGACACTTGTCATATTAAGAGTTTTTTCTTCTGTTACTGTCCTTTTTTTAAGGGTGACCGAGGTTTTGACGGCCTCCCTGGTCTTCCTGGAGAGAAGGGGCACAGAGTAAGTAAGAGCATTCTGGGAAACCACAAGGTCAGAGGGCAAAACATCAAACACCATCTCCAGAAATAGCGTTCCAGAGTCTGTAGTCCCAAATCCTTGTTGATCACAGTCTTTGCTGCCCTGCTACACTGTACTTACTGCAGCAGTACGGTCGATCTGTAGTTCAAAGGCCACCTCCCACTCATCTCGTGTACTCTGTGGTGTTGATAGACATGAATTCTGAAGGAATTGACCTCTTTATGGAGCTTGACCCGGTTACATGAGGTGGGACCTACTTCTGAACCACTTGGGCTGCCTTTAAGAAGGCTTGGGGGCGAATGGGAAGTGCTGAGTTTGGTGTTTGTGGAATTTGGGCCTGTGTAAAGAGCCATAAAAAGAGAGGACAGAGATCAGAGAAGGGTATTTCTAGAGAGGCTTTCATGCTTTATCCTATACTGAGTAATTACAGGGCCACCAGAGATAGACCAGTGCTTATAGAGCACCATGAATAGTTGAAACCATATAGGTCCATGCCAATTCTGGTGTCTATACTTACTGTAGATTAAAGATGGTTTGTTTGTTTCCCACTTGCACTCTTTTAAGCACTGTTTGTGTAACTTAACACATATACAGTGTCTTTTCATACTCAAAGTTCGGAGCCCTTTTCTGTTGTAGCTTCATGGACTTAGACAGTCTTAGATGAACATCCTTTTCCTGTGATCTTTTGCCTCCAGGGAGAACATGGTCCTACAGGTTCTCCAGGCCTTCCAGGAGATGATGGTCCAAGAGTAAGTGGTACCTCATTGACCATACAACTTCAACTTGTTCTCAAAACTCTGTAGAATTTCTCTGCATTCCTTAATAAACCACTGTTTCTCATCTTATCTAAAGGGTGAAGATGGCCAGGTTGGACAGAGAGGTGTTAATGGAGAGGGTGTAAGTACATGCATCTTCTTGATAAAGCAGTAATAAGGGATTGTTAGGCTGTAAAAAAAAATATGATGAAAATATAACTCCTTCCCTTCACTACCACAGGCCTCCTCCCCGATATTCATTTTGGCAATTATTTAAATACTGAGCCTCGCCCTCCTCTCTTCTCACAGCAGGATCAACATTCCTGTCTGCAAGGACTATTGCGCTCAGAACCTCGACCTTGCCAATTCAGAATGGCTCTGAATAATAGATCAAAAAATAGACCGGGAAAATGTGTTGGTCTGTCACTACCCATGAGAAACTGCCATATTGTGCCTAGTTTGTTCTAAATGGACCAGAGTTTGCTCCCTGTCATAACCAACAACAACTTTGTCCTTGAAATGAAATAGTTGCACACTATTTCATCACGCGGTGTCCATTAGAAACAAAAAGCCACTGCCAGTCAATTGATTTCAAGTGCATGACTTAAGCTTGAGACCCAAAAAAAACCCATATATTTTGCTCATTTCCTGAATTGCACTTGTAGTTACCACTTGTGATCTCATGAGGTCAGTATTTTCATAGTCAGCTCAATAATTGCAGTGCATCTTATGAATGTTTTATAACATTTAGGTTAACATAAATTATTGGACTTATTCAGTGTTTTACATGATGTTCTTTAACTTATCACTGTCTTGATGTGCAGGGTCCTAGAGGTTTGCTAGGCCCCAGAGGGTCTGCAGGTACTCCAGGACAGCGTGTAAGTGTCACTTCCTCCTCTTACCGCACTTCATTTGTGTTCTAGTTTAATGAGATGGACTTTCATTGTCAAATGTTGATTTTTCTATAGGGTCTTACTGGACTTGATGGGCAAGCTGGTCCCAAAGGAAACATGGTGAGAAATGTTCACGTTGTGATCTCGAACAAATATTTGGACATTGGAAAGTAGACAGTCATCTCCCTATGTATCACCATATGTGAACAGGCCAGGAGCTTCAGTAAAAGGCCTGTAAGAAAATACTTTGTGCTCATTGTCCCATCACACACTCAGCTTCCTGGTGGGTCCCAGCAGGATGTTTTGAATGAGATAAACAGATCATTAGTCATGACAGTTGGACAAGGCCACACATTGTCTGTGGACATTGAGCCACTGATCCAAAGAAAAAAAGACAGCTGTTGAAAGAACCCACAACAATAGAAATTTGTTGTGCTTCTCATTAATTTCTCCAAAATAGATATTGGTCTGGGCCTTTACTAAAATTCAAAGCAGGCAGTTTTCAATATGGAATTTATTATTATTATTCTTTTTTAAATTATCCGTAATGGTTTCTGTTTAATGTCACAATGAAGCAACCTAAATATCTCTAAATCCATCATTTGTATTTATGGTTTGTTGTTACAGCTGAATCTCTGCAGAAATACCAATCAGTGCCCCAGTTCCGGTTAGCCTCATTTAATCCACTCTCAGATGCCTTTGCATCATGCAGAGGAAGTGTTTCATCACCAGTCTGCACCAGCTCTGCTTCATGAGCCAGCAAATCACATTTCTTCTCACTACGCACACTTTTTTTTTATTGCATTTTCTTGACACACATTACATTAAAGCCAATCCAAACCAGCCAGACAAGGTCACCCAAAGTTTGCTCACAACCCAGTGCCATAGTTTTGATGTGAAGTGCATTTACAGTTGCTTTTACATGAAGAAAAATCTGGAGCAACGGACTATTATCAGCTTCGCTAAATATTGCTATCTCTCTGACGATGGCCTTGTTCACTTGCAAGTCTTGGACGTCATATTGAAAATGTCAGTGAAAAAGCCACCAAACACAAATGAAACCCTTGCAGTCAGCTGCAGATCTGCTTGGTCTGACAGGGAATAGTGAAGTAACAGGCCACACCTGACCATGAAACTGCTTTTTAGTCGTTTCTAAAATGCTGAGTCCCTGAAAATGGACAATTACAAATTAATTCTAATTTGTCAAAGGTTATTTGTTTTTGCTCAATCCCTCAAATTAGAGTGTCCACACTTGAGTCATATTGTGATTGTTTCCTTTCACATTCATTGTGGTGGTGTACAGATGCTAAATGACAAAATGTGTCTCTTTGTCCAAATATATATGGCCCTAACTGGATAATTGTATCTAGTATTTTTTTTGTCAATTTGTTTCATATTGGAGAAGAAACTAAGGGATTTAGTTGCAACACATTAAAAAGATTAACTGCATCCCCTGCTTTTCTCTTTTTATGCAGGGTCCACAAGGAGAGTCAGGGCCTCCAGGGCAACAGGGTTTGCCTGGTCCACATGTAAGTTTCTCTTTTTTCTCTGTCTTTTTTCTGTCTTTTTGTCCTTTCAAACCACACCTTAGCACTGTCTCTAGTGCAATGTCTCCCACGCTGTCTTTCTTATCTTCATTTGTTTAATGTCTCATGTCCTGTTTCACCTTTTATCTCGTATGTTTTCTACTTCTCTTTGCTCTAATCTGTTTTGCAACTGGGAGAAATCAGGTGATCACTCGCGCTTCTGTTTTTGTAATCAGATTTGTTTTTGAATTTCACTCTCTCTCTCTCCCTCTTCTTTCTGGCCACCCTTCATTGCTTCGATCATCACCACCCTGTGAGATATTTAAAAAAAACAAAAAAGAACAAACACAAAGATACATCCTAATTCAATGCCAACATTTTGAGTAGATGTATTACGCTCTTTCAATAGTACTGTACCTTATTGCATTTACCAGTTGGTGGCACAAGTGAAAAATATTCCATTTTGGAGTCATGTTTAATAAAAAACAGCACACCCAGTATTGTAGCCAGCGTTTAGTCAACATTGCCAGGTTTTCAGTCCTGCAGCCTGGACAGGGCAGCATAATTCCCCTGGAAAGTATTAGTAGGAACCTGTCCTGATGGTATACAGGTTGAATACATAACTTGTTCCTTTTAGTTATACCTGCCCTGGGGTAGATTGATGTCTTCCTGTGATGGCATTAAACCTTTGGAAGAATAACACAGCTCTTTCACATCTTTTTTTTTTACATTCTTCATGGGGTGACTTCTCAAAAGGAGTTAAAGGTGTTGGACTTTAAAATGAACTGTAAAAAATAATGAACCTCCCTTTGCACAGCTGAGTGACCACATTTGAAAAAAAAAGGGCAGCATGGAGAAGCCAACCAACAAAAACAATACAGGGTCTTAGAAGAGTATAAAAATGGTATAAAATATGTAAAGTACAAATACATCACGCAGACTTTTCCCAAACTGACAAAACCCATGTTCTTTTCCATATTTCTTTCTGAATATCATGGACACCTTCTTGTAAAAAATGCCTGGTCTAATAATGAAGATATTTCCATCTTGTTTTAGGGTCTCGTTGGTCCTCAAGGTCCAATCGGGCCTCCTGGTGAAAAAGTAAGTAGAGAAGGAAAATGCTCCCACACACAGTCCACTCACCACAAGTCTGCTGTAGTGATAAGTGAATGTTTGAGTCAAGACCACATAAGTGATTCTGCAGATTCATGTCTGCCTGAGCTATAGGCCCTTTACTGGCTCCTCTCCATGCAGTTATGGATAAAACACACACAGATGAGTAGTTTAGTAGTTCTGAGAGTATTTATTAATATTGTAAATGTATATCTGTCTGTCTGTCTGTTGTCTCTCTCCATAGGGACCTCACGGTAAACAAGGTTTGGCTGGTCTTCCTGGTGCTGATGGTCCTCCTGTAAGTCGCCGCTGACTCCATTTTCATTTTATACTATTTTTTCCTGACAAAACAAACACATCTGACAACCTGTTGATAAATGAAGTCTCTGAATTTTCTAGGGTCACCCAGGAAAAGAGGGTCCTGCAGGCGAGAAAGGTGCCGTTGTAAGTATTTTACAATAAAATACTCTATGTATATACTTACCTAAGTAAGTATACTTACCTAAGCTAAGGGCCTTTTTACGAATAATTACGCTCAGCATTTGTTCAGACTTTAGAGTGTGTCTACGAGGCCACGTCCAATATAGACAAACAATTTAGATAATATCATGTTGAATTGTACGGTCTGTATTTAGTCTGAGATTTTAACAAACCAAATTAGCTCATGTAGTCGGCTCCTCCGTTTGAGACATGCAGATCATAAATGTGTTGATACATGATGCAAATAATGTAATTGCATACTTATAAAACTGATACATGTATTTCCTATTAATTAATGGACACTTGAGATTAGTTTTTACTCTTTTTTTCTTTAAATATATCCTATATGTTTGTATGCATACTGTGTGTGTTTATTATTATACTGTATTGGAATGAATGGAAAAGTCATCAAAGGGCATTATCTAATACAACGGAGATTGTTCTTTACATGGAGATTGCTCCACATTTGACTGATCATGTGACTATCTTTTTCTAACTTTTAGGGTCATCTTGGTCCTATGGGATCCATCGGCTACCCTGGGCCCCGTGGTGTTAAAGTAGGCTCTATCTTAGTCATCCCACCATGATAAATTCATAGTTTAAGTTGCCACACTGCCATTTTTTACACTTTCTTTCTGTCTCCAGGGTGCTGAGGGCATCAGAGGCCTTAAAGGTGGCAAAGGAGAAAAGGTAACTCACCTCTCCACTCTCCTCATCCTCTTTGTCAAGTCTAATTTTCTTATAAAATGGATTCAGAGTTCCTTTTTGAACGAGGCTTCCTTTAAATCCAGCAAGTGGAAAAACAACTCTTAAAGGCCCATCAGGCTGGCAGTTAAGTCGTCATGCCACTGAGCTGTAATTGAGTGTGGAACATTAAACTGGAATGAGGCAGTTTGTAGAGCAGTTTCAGCAGAGATTGATCTGTTGGCATTGTTTTCCTGGATCGCTGTGGTTGAACATAGCCTGCTGCTACCACAGCTTTCCCACTCACTTTTCATGGAATTCATAGTTTTTCAGAAATGATCTTAAAATCCCTGTGTGCCACTAAAAATCGTCCTCAACTTTGATTCACCTTGCATTGTATAAGCTGTCCTAACCTGTGGGGAAATAATGTTATCAAATCCAATATTTCATGTTCTAACCTTTACATTTATGTTTTATTGCATTGTGATTTTTTTTGTCTTAGTGGATTCATGCACAGAAATATGACAGTAAAAATGAATAATTTACACCTATATTATAAAAGGTTTGTGGATAATATGTGGAGGACACAACTCCCATGAAACAAAGAGCACTGCAAACTGCAATCTCAAACTGAACCCCCAGATGTCAGTAGAATAACACACCGAAACTGATAAAACATTCCAATACCTGATATAAATGTTTCAATCAGAAGACCACTAGATGTCAGCATCGATCTGACTCAGGAGCATTTATATCTGCTGGCATTACAATACACATTTTTGAAGCTTTTGTCACATTTGTTTTGTCCGCTGTGAATAATAAATCATTTGTTTATCATTAACTTTTAAATATAATGTGTCAGATTTGATTTATTAGTGAAATATGTCAGTTGTGTCTCTGTGATACTCGATACATTGAACAACAAGTTGCTTCTTTGGTCTGTTTCATCTTCAGGGAGAAGACGGATTCCCCGGCTTCAAAGGAGACATGGGTCTCAAGGGTGACAAGGTGAATTATCATCTGTAAAGAAGTTAAAAAAACAGTTACTTCCATATGAAAACAAGAAAAGATATGTTGACATAGGAAATTGCTTTGGTTACATTTGATATCTTTGCATCTAGGGTGAGGGTGGTGTATTAGGACCCAGGGGGGAGGATGGTCCAGAGGGCCCCAAAGGCAAATCAGGTCCCAATGGAGAATCTGGCCCCCTTGGATCAGCTGGAGAAAAGGTAAATAAGTCACATATGCAAAGTTTGTATTGTTAAGTCAAACCATCATTCATTATTATTATTTCATTATGTGTTTAACCTGCTTAAATATAATTCCTTAGTCCTTAGAAAATCACATATACATATACATGTGCATTGGTATAGCAATGTGAAGGCCATTAAAAACAGATCCGAGTTAAAATTGTTCTCTGATTTTAATAGGGGTCTAATAAGAGATGTATACAAATGAAATGAACTTGAATGACACACGTCTGTGTTCAATAACTTACTACTTTTACTTTGATTGGCTCACACTGACAAGTCTCCAGTAGCTGTGTAGTGCTGCATTAATTATGCTCTTCAAGAAAACAAAAAAAATAAATAAAGGTTACATGAGTGTTGGTCATATTAGATTATAAATAGGTTTACACTGACGTGTTGTTTGTGGATCAAACTGTAAAAACGTAGAAATTGTGATGCTGAAAGATGATTAGAAACCACTTGAACACAAAATAAGAAGCATGCATTATTATTTGTAGCTCTAAAATGTATTAACACGTAATTTAAGCCATATTGCTGAAATTGATCTCAATATGCTACATAGTTTGGCTAATCCCAGCTGATGCATATGCAAATGTCACGGTATATTATACGTTTATATCAGTACATTTCACATTTTGCCAGCTTGACTTATTTCAACGTGATGCAGTAGTGAAGTAAAAAAACACAAATCCCAGCACCAGATGGCGATTTGTATGCAGTGTATATAAATTATTTGACTCTGTGTTTTGTTTAATCACATCCACGACAGTTACGCCACGTTCAGTCGTGTAATTCTTAATGACCGCATAACCTCCGAAACATCCCGTGAATAATCCTACATGGATGATGAGATGTTCAGAAACGCATGATATTAGAAAAAAAAAACCCAGGAAATAAAACTTTATACTCAATGCTTCTGTGAACTTTACTGTGGTCTCTAGTGACATGCTTTTGTGAGAATTCAGTGTTTTTTTTGGCTTTGTTTCTCTTTGCTCCTTTTGTAGGGAAAACTTGGTGTCCCAGGTTTGCCTGGCTATCCTGGAAGACAAGGCTCCAAGGTGTGTGTGATAAACTTAACTAAAATATATTGTGAATGCTACTATACATCAGTGCCAGCAGCATGTAGGCAGTCAGTAACTATATATGTTTACATGTGCAGAATGTCTTCATTCCAAAAATATTTATTCTGATTGGAATTCACAATTTACAAATTTAACTGATCCAATTGTGGTGTGTGTACACATTATGAAGTAGGTCAAAATATCAATTTGGTCATATATTGTCATCCTTCCTCCTGCGATAGGATGAGCGATATAAATATCAATATTTTCATTAACACTTGAAGGCACTAAAGTCGCCAGGTGTCACTACTTCATGTCTCCTCAAGGTGGCGCTGCTCAAACGAGAAGTAGAGAGAGTTGACAGCGGGATAATGTTAATGATAATAATAATGATAATGTGCAGTATTGTCTCTGTTTTTGGAATGAAAATACAGCAGTAACAAAATGGAAATACATCACATTTACGTGAATCAGACATCACCACCAAACCAGAACGTCATGATCAGATCAGCTGTTTATACCATACACCCTGATCTGAATGACGATCAGCATTTAGCAGCCCTCTTTTAGAATGCAATCAGAATAGACTATCAGAGTTTTCAGATTGGCACGTTTACATTACATGACATATTTTTTTTATTCTGATCAGGCTTTTGTTATGATAACTTGTGTCCATGTAAACATAGCTAGTGTCTTGGTCAAGGACAGTTCACCATAGGGGGAGATAATGTGCAGTCAGTAATGTAGCTGTTGAAGGACAATGTGCAGACTGCCATTCAATGGCGGCTCATGCCGGTGCCCTTGCCTCTGTGTCCATAGTCACACTGCATGTGCATTTGTACTGTTTTTACTTTATTGATTGTCTTGGTATATTATAAAAGCCTGACTAATCAGTATTCACTCATACCACACTTTGCTTTCTCATGCTGTTTTGAAAACGTGCTGATTCATGCAAATACCAACCTCAGTAGACAGCCACTGTTGTACCTGCATGGTCACCTGCTGGAGATACCACTTTGCAAAATGATGGAATTTTTCAAGATTGGAAATTTTCCATGGGAATTTAAGGGAATTCACAATGATAAAGGTTGGGAACTTCAATGTAGCTGGTTAATAATATATTCTATAATATATTTTAACGTAATCTTGGTTAAATCATTCAGATTTGATGCAAATACAGTTGAATATCAATGCTATTCCTTAATCACAGGCACTTAGCACACTAGTTACCAGGGCTATTGAGGCCACGCCCCCTACATGCTACACTACACACCAAGGACTACACAAAGTCAATTTGCTTACGCCAAAACAAAATGTTTATATTTGTATGTGGCACCGTTTCTCTGAATTACCCAGAATGTCCAGTTAATTCCCGTTGAAAACTTCCAGTTTGCTATATTTTCCAAAAAAGTTCCCAATATTCCGCCCCTTTGCAACCCGAGTGCTGTCCCCATCATGAACTGCCACTTCATCTCAGCTGCTGTCAGCATGGACAGCTTGACACTGATATGATGGGTCAGACACACCGACTCTCACAGTGTCCATGAAGGCATCTCTTGCTCTGTCTGTTATTGTCAGCCATATCAGAGGTGAGCACAGACTCATGAAAGACCTGACCACATCATAACTGAGAGATGAGACCGTTTCCATCCATGTGTTGACGAAGTTGTTTAATTACTGCATATTGCATATACTATGGAATACAAATGTTAACAAGTGAAATCAGTGTAATGAATGTGTAGCCAAAGCAAAGATAAGAACAACAACACAAACTTATCCATTAAAAAACTTTCAACAAAGACCACAAAGCTTCCCAGTGGAGCTTAGGATTCTTTTAACAATCTATGTGCTTCAAAAAGTAGAGAGACAGCAACAAAGAGACAGAGAAGGAAAAATAAAGCATTATGGCTTTGACGTTGTATAGACGCTGTCATAGTTTCTCTTTCTTTTTTCCCTAAAAAGACATTTCCAGCTAAACGAAGTGTTGTTGTCAGAGAAATAATTTTAAAGTAATTCACTCAGTTTTTGTTCCTTAAATAGATTCATAATTGTGAATTGTGTCAGCTGCATATGACACAATGTCACTTTGTCCTCATAAGCAGGTTCAGGGTCAAAGTCCTGGCATCGTTTGCAGCCGTTATCCTCCTCCATCAGCCTATGCACGGATCCCTCCAGTGGCTGTGCTTTTGGCTGCTGCACCCCATCAACCTCTGTTAACAGCTTTGCCACGCCGTTAATTCCTGATGCCATTTGCAATAGCTTCAGTACACTGTCTTATCTCTGTGGCACAAGTCAGGCTTGTCCAGTTCAGTTTAGCATAACTGTGAAAAACAAATTACACCCATGGTTCTCAAACTGTTGTGCGTGTACCAACAATGGTACGAGACATTCCTCTAGTGGTATTTGGAGGAAAATCAGAAATAATGTTTGTTTCTATCTGATGTGATTGCAGTGGATCTGACCAGAGTGCATAGAAAATTAAAAGAATATATATAATAAATCAAATAATAATAATTAGAGGGTCACTTTATCTCTTGTTCCATCTTCATCTAATTTGGCTATACCAGTGCTATACCAAGTATTTGAGGAAGTGGAGGATGCTGAGAGAGCAAATTATCTTATTGGGAAATAATCTCAAATCTAAGAATCTCATTAACGTTGGTGATGTTTGAGAACCACTGAATTACACAGCATAGATACCCTTTTTGGTTTCCACAAAGGTAGCCTATTGGCTGTGGGTAAATTTTACCCACAGCTCCTTGTTGAGTCGTATAGACAGTATACATATAAAGATGAAGATGTGCATTGCATCGTGTCATGTTTTAAACACAAAAACACCCAGCCAAACTCAACACAGAGAGATGTTTAACTTAAGGTTAAATTTATCTTGCTAATGTTGTATTAAGTAAGGCTGTGTGGGTCCGCTTTTATCCATCCAGTGGTGATTACACTCCTTTGTATTTGCTTGGCACCATCTCTACTATTAGAACGCACAGCCTGTGAACGATTGCTGATGGGTATCAAAGGAGAGCAGCTCTTTCCCCTTCCTCTGTCTTCATTTGCTCCCCTACCTATTTAAAACCTATTTAAACATTAAAAACTCCCTGTTTACCTTTAACAACCTAACAGCATTTCCAGTGTCCTGGGTTTGTAAGTATTTACAGTACACTAGGTGTTCATTTATTTAATTTAATTTAATTTTCAAAGCACACAAGGAGTTTTTGTTTAACTGTTACTGGAGATGTGTTACAGCAAGTATATCTTATTTATTCTGTTATTCTTCTTGCTTTCTTTCTCTCACTCACTTCTCTCGCAGGGCTCCAATGGCTTCCCTGGATTCCCTGGAGCAAATGGCGAGAAAGGAGCGAGGGTGAGCCAAAAAAAACCCAAACATAATTCTCCATCGCCTGTAAAAGACCCTCGCATTCAACCACTGACAGCTATCCTATTTAGCAAAGGGAAGGTGCAGACATTGGAAAAGACTGAAAAAACATCATGGCCAATAAGTTCAAGGAGGTTTTAAAAGCACACAGTGTAACTGAGACTTTGCTGGTTCAAATCCAACTGAAAACTCAGAGGCAAAAATACAGTATTGATTGAGGACATGCTTAGTGTTATGTTTATTTGATTTTTTTGTAGTGCCACAGAACCCATAGAGTGTAAGACTTGAGCAGCCAGCTTACTCAAATTCAGATTTTTCCCTCACAAATCTGTTAAAATGCCACCTCTGATGTAGAAAACCAGCTGTGAACGAAGTGCTACAAAGCAAGCAGACACTTGATGTTGTGGATTGTCAGAATCCATATTCGACACCCGTGAGGAACTTTTTTCTGCTGGAACAGTCTCTTTGGAGGAAGACACAGATGCATTAAATCCAACCACAAAGTGTCATCAGTGTGGGGTTGCACCAATTTAGCATAAATACCTTTTATTAGTAATTACTAAACCACTCCCTAAAGATTTAGTAGCTGGTTTGCAGCTAGTAGTTTACTAATTTTACTTGCACCAGACCAATTTACGCAAACCCATAGTAAATTTATAATAAAGCACAAGTTACTCGTCGTTGAAATGATTTGCTTATCTTCACAAAAACAACTATTTCATACAGAATTCTGCAGCTTTATTTTGGGAAAAAAAGAGAGATTCTGTTGCTAGAACTGTTTACAAAAGGAAAATAGATAAATATACACTGCTGTCCTAATGGATAATAGTTTAGATAGTAAATGACAGATGAAATGACCATTACCATATATTGATTTGATTGAATAGTGTTGTTGTGAGGGTTTCTTCTAACTGAAGTTAGAGGAAACTGACTTTAAGTTGTTTTGAGTAAGTTGTTGAACAAATATGATACTAATAATTTACTTTTATTTAATATATAGTATTTTATTATTAGTATTGTAATGTGAAGCTGTGTTGAGCTGCATTTCTTGTATGAAAGGTGGTATACAGATAAAATAAAGTTAAGTTCAATTAATCATTTTGTACAAGACTGGATAGTTTGGCTTTGAAGGAAAAAAAAAGTTTATCAGAAAAGCAAATCAGGTTGGATTAATGTCAAGATATAATATTTTGGCCTAATATTCAGACCCTTGATCTAAAGGGTAGATTCTGTCCCTCAGAATCCTTTTGTGGATGATAGGCTCCTCCATCCTCACCAAAACGAGCATGATTATCTTTGTGTCTCAATCTGCTTGCAGCGAGCTATGTTATGCTAGACTTACACTACCTGTGTGGTAGGTGTAAATATTTAGTTCCTAAGCTCTACGCAATTGCTGCAAGCCATTTTAAATGCGGAGTGACTAAAACCTGATTTAGTAAACATTTTAGGTCTGTAGGTGGTGCACCTGTGTGCAGGCCAGACATGATCTTCCACACAACATCTAGCAAAACAGATTTGTTTACTTCACGTAGTAGTTTCACAAAGGGAAAGAAGGAAAAGTGTCACCACAAACTTGGAAGTACACAGTTGTCCGTTAACTATCACCTCATGTTGAACCATCAGCACTCGCCAAAATTGAAACTAAAGAACCAAGTTGTGGATTGTTTTTAACAGGAGTTTTTCTCTTCTAGTGGTGTAATCAGGACTCAGGTCTACTCAAGGGTAGACTGACTGCTATATTCAGCTCTGTGAAAGTTACCTGAGAGTGGGCCCAGTTGAGGATTGTTACAGATTAAGTGATGAGAGAGAGGGTTGTAGAATGCAGGGAGGGTTATTACTGACAAGACAAGCTTGAGCGGCAGGCTCCCCTGGCTCCATCGTGCTTGAGCTGACAGCTAGCTCAAACTGTCAAGTGCCTGTGTGTAACCACTTAGCTCGGCACTTTGATTATTTATTTTTGTCCAAAGACACACCGTGGTTCTTTTTGGTCTCTGATTGGTTTAGCATTCGTCTTTGTTGCACTCTTGAGTGTTTGGTATTAAAGAATTGTTTTCAGTTCAAAATACTGACAAGAGACAAGTATATACCTGTACAGGCTCATGATTTTCTCTCAAATGACAGCTTTTTGTTTTCTTTCTCAGGGAATCGCTGGTAAAGCTGGGCCGAGAGGACAACGTGGCCCAACGGTAGGTCATTCAATGTCTGCCCAGGCCGAGTCAACCACATGAATTATTTATTTTGTTTAAATGAAAATCCTATCCTTTTTGTACTTATGTATTGCTTTATTATTATTTTTATTTGGAGGGACATACACATTTGGTAGGAAATTGTGGACATGTAGGTGACATTGATTACCTATATATCAAGGTGCTTTACGTTATGTTTTTGTTTATTTTTTTTTAGAATTTCAAATGTTGAACAAAATCTTCTAAATTGCCTAAATGTACCACAATGTATCGCAATTAGAGATGGCACAATACCACGGGTACGATACAAATACTGATTTATAAATGTGTATATATATATATATATATATATATATATATATATATATATATACATATATATATATATATATATATATATATACATATATATATAACAAACTGTATCAACTGATACCAATATCAGTCCGATACAGTAATTTTACAGTAACACATTTGTGCTAGCCATTTCAAGTTTTTTCAAATACACCATTCTCTAACTTTATAACAAATATTCTTCTCTAAGAAGAGCTAAGCAATTTTTTTATATCAGATTTTACACAATGATTTTGACCAGTATCGGACTGATACCAAAACTACAATTAGGGCTGTCAAATTATCGTGTTAATTGCGCTTAATTAATTCCAGTCATATTTAACGTGTTATGTTTTTTAATCTCGTTAATCTCTTCTTCACGCAGCAACAAAAAAACGTCATAAAACCGAATTTAACGTTAACAAACACAGACATGCTGCATACCCACAGAAACTCAGCTAAAAGCTCATATAAACCAATCTTATGTTCACCAAACACAGTTAAAACACAGATGGATCAAACCAGCAGGAGCAGAAAACACCCTTACAGTGCACACATTGAAGAGCGTCAGCGTGATTATGTAAACAAAAAAAACACGTGTTGACTGGACAGCTTCCAGCGGTACCATTTTTTATCACTTTATGACCAAGATTCACGGATCCAGCCCCAAAATAAGAGCAAAACAACAACTGACTTTGAAGAAATACAAGCAGAGATGTTGTCTTACCTTTGCTGTTTATCAAAACAAGTTATTTCCACCGGAACAAAACTTCGCAGCATGCTTTGGGGACAAATCCCGGTCTGATTCATCATTACAGAGCGACGTTAGATCGTTCTGATTAGAGAAGAGCGAATGTACGTGCTAACTTCCAGCACTGTGATTGATGGGTTTGATTTATTTATTTTATTTTATTTTGATTTTATAAAAATCAAGTTCAGTGTTGTATTGCTCAGAAATACTGCTTCCTGTTTTTTCACGTTTACTTATAGCACATTATATGGACCTGATATTTGTTTGTTTTTTCTAATAATTTAGAGTTTGACAATAACACAGCAGAATGTAAATGGCTTTGTCAAAACAATAAATTACTTTATAAAGCCACTTTTTTTTGTTATATATCAATCTTTGATCTGCCACAATAATGTAATAATGAATTTAAATGAAAATACCTCAAGTTGAGGGCTTTTCTCATTTCTAATTAGATTAATTAATTACAGATCATAATTCATTAATCACACCATTTTTTTTAATAGCTTGACAGCACTAACGATAATACTCGCTGATCTTTGCTCACTATTAATTATGATATATGATACCCTGTTAGTTATTGTGTTTAAATGAAAAAAAAAATTCTACCTTGTGTTTTCATGTACAGCTATTTTTTGATGGACATACTGTGCGCAGTGGGTAGAAAATATGTAGAGGCAACTGTTGACTAGATATTACCAGATATCTGTGCATCAAGCTGCTTCATTTAATAACAAAATCTTTGAAAGTGCACTCATTTAAAATGTCATAACAACCGTGTTGCTTGTTGTTTTCAGGGTCCACGTGGTGGGCGTGGTGCAAGAGGGGCCACGGGGAAACCAGGTGCAAAGGTGAGAAGGTTGATGCTGAACCCAAACAATGGGAATGGTAACATAATGCGTTACATTCAATGTAATGTTACATTAGAAAGGTGGAAATGATTCACCAATTATTTTGAGAATCTGACGGCAGTTACTGTGTGGTAGATTTAGCATGGTGTACCTCAAGATCTATCTATCTATCTATCTATCTATCTATCTATCTATCTATCTATCTATCTATCTATCTATCTATCTATCTATCTATCTATCTATCTATCTATCTATCTATCTATCTATCTATCTATCTATCTATATATCTATCTGTTTTATTAAGAATTATTCTTATTGTAGCCTAGATATCCTTGGTTCAAAAACCATTTGCAGTAAAAGTAAATCACACATTCTGGATAATGTAACTGAATAGATAGATAGATAGATAGATAGATAGATAGATAGATAGATAGATAGATAGATAGATAGATAGATAGATAGATAGATAGATAGATAGATAGATAGATAGATAGATAGATAGATAGATAGATATGTGAACATTTCATTTACATGTCATGTTTTCTTTTTCTTTTTCAACAGGGAACCTCTGGGAATGATGGACCTCACGGCCCGCCAGGCGAGAGGGTTAGTATCCATTTTGTATTTGATCAGTGTCTCTCAAATGTTGAGGTTTCATCCACACTGTTGATGAGAGCAGTTTTGTACTCATTGTGGTGTCATGGTGTACTTTTCTCATAAAAATCAAAGGTTAGATAAACCCTATGCTCATTTCACACCTCAAATTAATCAAATCCAATAAAAGTGTGTCTTATTTTATAATATAAGGGACCTCAAGGACCACAGGGACCTGTTGGCTTCCCTGGACCTAAAGGACCTAATGTAAGTATAGCTGCTGTCAATCTGTTTGTAAATTAGCACCATCTCCATCCCAGGCCATGTTGACATTTTTCACAGAGGCTTTTCAAATATTAATAGCTGTGTGTGTTGATTTTTATGAGCTGTCTTTCCTTTCTCATCTCTAGGGCCCGGCAGGAAAAGATGGCTTGCCCGGACACCCCGGACAGAGGGGAGAGACGGTGAGTAGATGGTTTCATCCCTGAACGCGTTGTGTCATTGCCATTTGATCCTGATCATCATGTATTTGTACAAACTCACTCCCGACTCAGCCTTTCCACCTGTTTAGAAAGGTTATATATATTGTGTGTTTATATAGAGTATATAAAAAAAAGCATCCTGGAAGAAGAGACGTGAAATGGCATACATAATGTGTTTGTTAAGTTGAAAAAACAGAGAGAATGGAAAAAATGAACCACTGCTGTCTTGTAGTACACTGGTGCATCGTCATATTTTAATGGTCACAGATTCCAACCAAAGTTATTGTTTATTTGTTCGCTGTTCCACAGGTCCTCTGGACCTCTCGGCTGGTTGATCAGTTTTAGATTCCATTTTATATCTATCATTTTCAATTTCATGTTTTTGCGTGGCTCAGATTCTTTACATCCTTTACAGACCCTCTTCTTGCTAAGGAGCTCAAATATTACAGTATTTAGATAAAGTCATCAATATCCGCTTTCCTCCTTCAGGGATTCCAAGGAAAGACGGGACCTCCAGGACCTGGAGGGGTTGTTGGACCACAGGTAAATAAACAGCACACTTCACATCTATGGTTAGATCTACTTTGTCACACATGCTGTGTCTATTATTGGACGGAAAGGGATTTTATACCTGTAACAACTGCTGAATCTTAAAGACGTACAGTATTTATAGTACATTGACCTTAACATATCTTTGTTGTGCTTCACAGGGCCCAACAGGTGAGACGGGCCCCAGTGGAGAGCGAGGACACCCAGGTTCTCCTGGGCCACCTGGAGAGCAAGGCTTACCTGGAGCTGCTGGAAAGGAGGGTGGAAAGGTGAGCATTTACATTATTAAACCCAGAGTTTCTGCAGTGGAAATGACTATTGAGCATTGCTTTTTCTTGTCATGCTATTCTGCCACTTCTTATTGTAAAATAAATTGTAACAAAGAATGTAAAGGAAAAACAGCATTGGAATTCATATAAAGTTCTTAAGAAGTGTAGCTCAGTGTCTGTTTTTATTGATTTATTTACTGTCATTTGAAAGGAGCTGTGCGTAGAATTTAGGGTCACATCAAGGAAAAATAGTGCATTTCTTAGTTTCATGTGATTATATGCTATTAAAAACATATCAAAATATATTTTATCGATTAACACGTTCCCTTTAATTGTAAACATTGGCTTTTAGCATGCTCATAGACTTAGCTCTCTTTATTTTGTCTCCATTTATAGGGTGATCCAGGTGGTCAAGGTCATGGTGGCAAGCCCGGACCTTCTGGCCTTAAGGGTTTCCAAGGCGCAAGAGGTCTTCCAGGGGCCATGGTAACACACACACACACACACACACACACAACCCACACATTAACACTCTCACACAAACATACTCATATTGGCACGTAGGAGTGTGTCATCCCACATTGTGCGCCCACATCCGGTCGAATTTAGCTTCAAAGTCCAATTAGTGTTCTAACAACCTGCTGTTAAACCAAATGTCAGCCTTGGCAGTGGACCTAACTAGAAGATGCTGAACAGCCTTCCACAGAAGAAATAGAGAGGCCTGATCCAGACACAATATTAACATACTTTGTCATCATTTATCCCAGCAAAGTTGGTTTTAGTCTTTTTTTTTTTTTTTACCCTTTTTAATATAACTAAAACAGTGCATTTTTCCCTGTAATCATGTACATTTTTACTTTTAAAGCTACACAAGGGTCAAGCCCTGTGTTGTTTTCCTAGGAGGAATCAGTCAAACCCATCTGGTTCTGACTGAAACCCACAACTTTGTGAGCATGCACCCCACCCTGCTAAGAAACCCAAGATCATTCGTTAGCAGCAAGTGTGGGTGAGAAAGAGTTCATGCAATGCACATCTTTTTTTTTGCTTTGGGTGCTGTATAGATACTCACAGTTTGCTTTTCCATTGTTGTATTGACACAGACACTGACGTACAGTCTGGTGTCCATGACTTCAGAGGACACTACATTGACTTACATTGATTTCCTAGACACTTAAGGCCCATTCATACTCTACACCCATGGTTCTCAAACGTTGGTACATGACCACCAGTGAGACTGGAGCTGAGGAATTTTGACCAGAGTGCTTGGAAAAAGAAACAAATAACATAAAGCTTAATTGCATAATAGCTGTCTTTGCTCAGTCTATTTACACCACTGTATTTTAATGCTATATCAAGAGCTCAATATTTTCTCTCTATACTTGGTGTAAAAAGTATGAGAACCATTGCTCTACACAACGACAGAGACAGTTGGAGCCTTTTGTTAATCATTGTGCACATCGCGGGAGAGCTTACAATGAAGGATGAAATGGAGCAATACCGCATGAAATGCTGTAGGCAGTATAGTTCAATATGTAAAGAAAATGCTGAAGAATGGTATATACAGGCAATTAGAAGTTTTGAAGAGCATCTCTGCGAGATGGTGTGGAATGGTGTGGAATAAAAATCCATCTATACAATAATAACCTTAATCATAAATACAACTGGTCTAACCCTTACCACGCAACATGTCCCCACCTTAAAATGGTGTGATGTTACATTATGGGGACTTATGCGTGGTCAAGTTACCAACATGTGTAAAGGCATTTAGATCCCCACAACAACAGTAATAACCTGGAACACATAAACACTCACACATAAGCTCTTACTATCTCCTTGTCTTAAAGAGATGCTTTGTGAGACCGATAAATAACTTTTTTTGTGTGTCCAGCTAAGAATAGATCCTTCCAGACTGCTAATGCACCGTGGTAAAATGTGGAACAGCCAGGGAGGTGGAGTGGCTGCTTGGCAGCTCCCGCACCCTCTGGCTCTGTTGCAGCCTGTAAATCAGTTATTATAATGGAAGCATTTACTGCCTTGCAGCAAACTGTGTTTTCCATATGCAGTCCCAGCCTCCCGGTGCTATGATTCAGCAGCACCGGCCATTCAAGGGCAAATACCCGGAGGAGGTGACAGAGGTCCACAGATAGATGGACTATGCCTGAAGCTGTGGTCCAATACTCAGTCTTTTTTCATGTCCCATTTAAGCCCATTGATTTTGATTCTTTTGCATCAAAGCTTCTCTCCTGACATTACCCCCCCCCCCCCCCCCCCCCCCCCAAAAAAAAAGAAAACTCATCTCTGTTTCTCATACTTGCATATTTACAAGTTTTTCCCCTATGGGAAGAGAATCTTGCCATGGCCTTAACGTGGGATAGATGCAATTCTAAACCTCTGCCTTATTTAGGATTCACAGACTCATGAAAATGCTAATCATCTTCGGCTCTTTCTCCTCTTTTTTCCAACAAATCACAAATCTCTCCTGTTGTCTGTTTTGCTACTTACTGTCTGCGAAACAAATGGCAAATGTTAATAGAGGAATAATCACGCATACAAGTTTGAAGGAGAAACTAAGTCTAATGACAATGTTTTGTACAGGGAATAATAATAATAATAATAATAATAATGTTAGATAAAACTTGCGCCAGATTGCCAGCTCTCGGCTTGCAAGTACTAACAATGAGTCACTTCACAATGTTTATTCTAAATTATGAGGCTTATGATATGGAAAGCCGTGCACTGATGCAAGATGATAGGAATTGTTCCCTAGGTGTGTCCAAGTATGAATATCATATACAGTGAAAGTTCATGGTCCTAAATTGAAGGGGGATCCCCATTAATACAGACACTGTATATATACACTAAAAGAGTAGACTGAAAAAGCTGCTACGTCCCTTACTGTTATGCTTGGGCCCTCACCAACTATTATTAAGGCCTGAGCTGAAGCGGAACCTATAGTTATCCTTCAGATGATTATTATATCTGTGGCTTTCTGGTCATTTTTGAGGGGGTTAACATGCATAAAGACTCTTGCAATGTGGCATGGAGGTCAGGTTTGGCAAAAATGTGATATTGGCATAGGTCCCCCGACTCGTGTTGCTCAAGGGCTCTGAAGCGCCCCCTAAGGTGAAAACAGAGGCAAAATTGAGTTCTGCTGAATTTCCCCCAAATTTGCTTGGAAGATGTTATAGACCAAGACAAACAAAAAAGTCGACCGTAACCATCTCAACAGGAAGTCTGCCATTTTTGGCGATATGCACCCTCTATCTGCTGTGACGAGTACGAAAAAAATATTATTATTCACACACATGTTTTTTGTCTTTTTCCCCACATCATCCACCAATCAATAAAAAGGTGATTTTATTTGTGATGCTCACTGAGTTGAAATATTACATTAAAAAATATATTAACAGCAGCATCTGTTTCCAGACAGAACACATTTTTATGTGTGGATGATCTCAAAGACCTTACTGTGAACAATTACTTTGATAGAAAGCAGCTGCTGTAAAATCTGCATCGTTAGATATTTAAAATGTAATTTCCGTGATGGAGAATCACACAGGGCAAAGAAGGGAAGGATTTGGTTGTGGCATTAAGATGCTAGGACAGAGACAAGACCTGGACAAATGGAACTTAAACGATCTGTTGATCATCCACGACGGATGGATAATACTAGAAATATGTCAAAAGTTCACCAAGACAATGCTGTAATAAGGCTTTAGAAGAGATTTAACCTTTTGAATATTGTTCATAATGGCCACTATTACATATAAACATACATATACCTTTCTGGACACACACATAGTTAGACACACACACACAGCAGAGGTGGAGTCGTAACATTTTAAGGTCCATTTGACAGCTGTAATTACTGCTCTTTGAATGGCATTGAGCAGTTCTAACCCTCTCCTGTCCTCTACTTTCAGGGTCCAGCTGGCTTAAAGGGAGGAGAAGGGCCTCAGGGTCCCCCAGGCCCCAATGTAAGTATCTTGTTGCTATGGTTACCACATCTCTCCCGCCACAGAAATTGCAATGAAAAAGTGACTTTTGGAGATTTTTCGGGAGAGCGGTGTCACTGCATTATGCTGTGCTATCAAATCCACTCTGTGGTGGTTCAGCAGGACATGAGTGAAAATCACTAGACCACCACACTTTACAATAACATGTCCAATATGTGTAGTAATCAAATGTCTTTTTTTACTTGTTCAAATTAGGTTAACATAATCGCTTTTACCAATAGTTTTTGATTGAAATGGTAATTTGGATCTTATGCTATTTCAAATTTAATCTAATCTTATCAATTATTGCACAGGATGGTATTTTTTTGTTTTGTTTTTTTGTTCCAGTATTATAGCTGCCCATTCACATTTATTCATTCCCTCATTATCCTTTATAACAGCTGCTCAGGATGGAAGATACACATTTTGAGTTAAAAAAATGGTTTAAAAAATGAGCCTCATGAATCCACAGGAATCAACAGCTAGGAGATATTTTTGTTTTCGCCTGAATGAGCAAACGCTTGATTGTTTTTGTCCCAGATACTTGATTGGTCTGTGCTTTTGTGTTTCCCCTCTTACTTTGAACTGTATAGGAACTCCAGTAGCGTAAATGGAGGGAGAAAGGAAGGGGTTTTTGTTTGTGTAATGTCTAAATATGCTAGATTTAAAGAAACGTTTCACTCAATTAATCAGCTAGGATTGTTGCATCTGCTGCTTCACTGATTCATCCTTAATCAGACTAATTGACATCCTTTTAGATGCTTTACCAGCACTCATATACTGTACCTGGTCACATCCGACACTGGCACTTCCATAGTTTAGGCCCCTGAAAAGCAGTAGGAGTAGCAGTGTAATCCATAAATAAGTGGGACTCTTCTTCGCCGCCTTTGTCTCAGAGCCCAACCCTGTGAGCTCTGGCAAGGAATCTGTATAGAACGCTGACTGACAGGCAGCTTTGAACTGTCTGACATTTTGTTCAAGCGTTAAACGCAGGCTCCAGATAATTGCTCCTGCTCACCGGCGACAGAGCAACAGCAGATTAGATGACAGCGGATATGCAGAGCACGGATGAAAGGATGATGAAAGTGAGAGACGGGGCTTTCTCCGAGAGAGCAAAACCGCTTTCCAACTGCAAAATGAGATCGTTTTCTTAAATTGGCTTGAAAGTGAGCCATTGGCTGAAAATGTTATGGACTGTTTTGGTAGTGTTTGAAAAACTACTTTAAGAAAAACTAGGTAGTGTACAGTGCCCACGCACTCAAGAGATCTGATATTTTCCTCCATCGATTTACTGCCAGAGACTGAGCTGCTGTTCTGCTATGGGAAAGTGTCTGAACCTGTGTGTGTGTGTGTGAGAGAGAGAGAGAGTCAAAACAAGAAAGAACACATTTGAATTATGTGTGTTGGCATGTTGTTATGTTTCACTTTTGATCTCTGGCCACAGAATCACAAAAATATGGGTGAATTGAGAAGTCGGGAAATATTCAAACAGAATCTGCAGTTACACGAGGCAATGAGACAAAGAGATCCGTTGAGCTGTGTGGTTCAGAAAAAGTGTTGTGAGGACATTTTGGCTTTGGCAAGTCCTCTTTTTAGACTTTTTAGGCATAATGATGATGACGATGATTGGTTTAGGGTTATGATAAATGTCACAGATAGTCATTTAGTGGTGTTTGGATAAGATTAAGGTACAGGGTCCAAGGATTTTTTTTTCCTGTGGCGGCCCTCAGTCCAATGTTGGGTTCCTAAATTGGCCCTTAGGTATCAAAACTTTGAGAACCCCTGGTGTATGTGGACAGGTTGGCAGCTCAGGGATGACAGTTTGGAGCTGAGCGTGTGCGTGTGTGTGTGTCACCAGCAATGTCGGAAATGGGCTGGTGTATGAGTGCCAGGTGGCAGCTCACATCAGCAGCTGAGTCTGTGTGTGCGTGTGTGTGTGTAGTGAGTCTTTGGTGTGCACACATGCATGCGATTCAGCAGCCACCAGACTTTCCCTCAGCGGGACACCCACCCATTATGACCTCCTGATCAAAGATGTAGTCAAATATGTGATTGTTAGGCACTTAGCCACTGATGGGCGGTGTCACCCGCCTGGGCAGAGTGAAGAGTGAAGTAATAGAAACTAAAAGACCTTCTACAATGCCTTGACAGAGGAATTTAACCACATCCTTCTTGTCGGATCCGTCCTGTGACGTCCTCATGGCTTACCTCACAGTGACTCTTTCTCAGCTCAAGTGTGTTATTAGCAGTTGTGAGGACAGAGTCAGAGCTAAGACATCTTCTGTCTGATGCGGTGAGACATATGACGAGACAATGACCAGGATCTTGGGAGCGCTATATGAAGCTACTACAAAAATGTGTTTCTTTTTAAATGAATTAGTAAATGCTCTTAATGCTGCAGTCTTCCTGTGGATTTCATTTGCTCCAAACTCTCCCTTCAGTTCCTTCTTGTTAGCCCCTGCATTCTGCAGCAGTGACTTTTTTCCTTGGTGACAGGGTTCCCCTGGAGAGAGAGGTGCTGCCGGAACTGGTGGTCCCATTGGTCTGACAGGGCGCAACGGTCCCCAGGGACCCCCGGGCCCTGCCGGAGAAAAGGGAGCTCCTGTGAGTATTTCTGCCCAACACTCATTGTGTTATTGTGTATGTAGTGCAGAGTCATGTGACTGCGATCTGTGTTATACGTAGGGAGAGAAAGGTCCCATCGGTCCTGCCGGCCGTGATGGTATTCAAGGTCCTGTTGGTCTTCCTGGATCAGCTGGTCCTCAGGGTCCCCCTGGAGAAGACGGTGACAAGGTGACATTCATATTTATATATTTAAATGTATAAATCATTTATTCAAATATATACTTAAAAATAAGAAGAATATGGTGCCTTCAATTTTTAGTCAGAATGTCCAAAGTCATGAAGCGTTCTTTACACAAGTATGTTCTTCACATACCCTAAATTAGGATTATACACCAACACCGCTACCCTTGATAGCACTAAATCAGGTTCGTTTTTAATCATAGACATATTAGACATGATAAATATGAGTCTTCTCTACCTGTAGCTAGATTATAGACAGAATATAATATTATGAACTATTGTCATCACAGTGAGCAGTATTGTATTATGTATTATACTACTACTAACAACAGTAATAATACTGACTTAAATGTATCATCACTATTTAAATTCTGGGAAATATTATCATGTTTATTGATGATTTTGAGCTAATTTCCCATATGGTTAAACTTTTTTCACATGACCAACACCCTCATGACCAGACTGGATGCTCATTGGCCTCCTGAGGTCATCTGAGTTTGAGAGCCCTGTTTTAGGATATATTTCACTCTCCGTTGAGAAGCATACATTTCAGAAACAGCCTCTGTGCAGCTTTAGATCCCGATATGTCTTGTATATCGGGATATAGCCTAAAATACTATGATATTATTTCTAAGCCACATCACCCAGCCTTATGTGCACCCTCTAAAATGAACATTTCCTGAGTCATAAAACACAGACAAAGTCAATCTGCTTTAACACACTAAATATAATCTTTCACATCTTTATCAAACACAACCATCAAACATTCCCAGGGGCTCAGTAGAGAGAGAAAGGGAGCAGAAGGAAAGCAAACATAAAGCAATAAAAGTTATACATGTTTCCCCCCACATTGAAACAGTGGCACTGGTTTACGTGAAAACCCCTGATGACCTCTATTTAGATTGATCACTTCGACTGGCTTCATTCAATCTGTGTCAAGAACGCAAAACAAAAAAGCAGTGGAAATGCTCGAGAAGAGAGTGAAACACTGGCTCATGAAGCAGATCTGTTTTCTGGCCTCACACACACACACACATATATTTAGTTCCTGACACAAAAGAAATATGATGTATTACCTGATGTTCTGCTCCAGCATTTTAAGATCAGCTGTAGAGTATTTATAGTGATGCTTTTCATAGTTACTGGGACTACCTGATAACAAGGAGATGGAGTAGCCCAGTCTTAAAGTAATCAAATCATAAATGTTTGAGGCCAAGTACTATAACTTTTTCACCTAGAAAAATCTGGTCATCCAGGTCTTAATTTCCATATAGCATTCTTGAAGAAATTTCCATATGAGAACTTCTTCATTCATAAGTACTAAAATCATCCGCATAAAAAACGACCATAAGAGGAATATACTTAGTCCATGCACTGATCCTTACATAACTCAAGTAAGACATTTATATATGGACAATGCCTTATTAAGAACACACCTCAATTTCTTATGTCCAAAGCAATTAGAAGCGTGTTTACCTTTCAGCAGTGCTGTCAGTGCACTACGACGTACACAGATGAAAATTATTATGTTTCAGCTTCAGTAGGTCGAGGTCGGTGTGAGTCATCACACAGGAAATTTTAGGTTTTTGAAGGTAGGAGGTGATGAAATTTAGTCTCTAATTGCCGTAATACGTCTTCACTGTAATTGTTATCCTAGGAGGTATTTAAATTGTTACTAGTCGGAGATATACACATGCATTCCACTAGAGCTATGACATCTTAACTTCCTGACCTTTACTTGCACAAGTGTCACAGGTTTGACTGCATCCATTAAAGAGTTCAAATCTCTTCCTAACATGATCAATGTGGGTGGTATTAAAGTGGTAAAGAGTCCTCTAGTTTTGACTAGTAATTTGCCTTTAAAAGTAATTAAGTCATGGTCCTGATAAAAGAGGACTCTGAAGAACTGAAGACTATTAAATGATTAAATTGTAACGCCGTAAGCCAGAACAAGGTCAAGAGTTTGGTTAAAAGAGTGAGCGGGATTATCAGCACTCTAAGAGAAGCCACTTATGTAATAACGAGGCACACACATCATCGCTGACCTTCATGTTAATATCACCTGAGATCTTTTTTTATTATTATTTTACTTGAACTATAATGACATCTCCTTGTCTGGTGCCTTGAGGAATGTGAGTGTGCAGACTGGATTCCTTTAGGCTGACATTCATCATGACAGCAAGGCTTCAAGAGGAGGAAATAAATCAGTATGATAATCTGGTATTAGATTGTTTACTCACACAGCTTTAGATGGCAGAGATATATGTTTAAGGGTTCATATTGAATTAATTCTATATTGTTGTATAGTTGGGAGATCATGACTCATTCCATTGTGCTTGTTTTCAGGTTGGCATGCAACGATTAATTCTATTTATTTATTTATTCATTCATTCATTCATTCATTCATTCATTCATTCATTCATTCATTCATTCGTTCATTTAATTCTCCAAATAAAGCAAGTACAAACAAACCAAAAAGTTAAATGATCTGTATTTATATAGCACTTTTCTATTATTGATGACTACTCAAAGCTGCTTTACACATTTATATGTTTGCCATTCACCCATTCACACAGCACATCACATTATCTTTCATACCCATTCACAGGCTGCAGACACAGTCGTCAGAAGCACATTGGGGTTAAGTTTCTTGCCCAAGGACACATCTTCACGTAGACTAGCAGAGCCTGGATTCCAATCCACAACCTTCCAGTTGAAGACAATTAACTCTACCAATGAGCCCCCCTTGCGCAAATCCCAAAATACTGTAGGAATGAATGAGCATAGAAAATAATAATCTTATTATTGGACCATATTTCACAATATGTTAACAAACTAAACAAAAAAATACAATAAAGCTGACACAGCCTCTCACATTTACCTGCTTCTCAAATATGATTTATGATATTTTACACATTCCACATAAAATCATTTACGTGTCACATAACAAAAGACAGCAAACCCTTAAGAGAAAGAATAACGAAGAAAGATAAACGGATTATAAAAATGGAGCCACAGCTCTGCATCTTTACTTTTATGATCATCACACCTCTCAAATCCCAGACACATCTTTTTGTCAAGGTGCCAGTGAGGTTAGACAGGAAGCCGATGGATTGACTTGCAAATGTCTTTGCGGGTCAATCTAATTAGAATCTCTGGAGAAATATTTACTGCTGCAGTCGTGGTTAAGGTGACAATAAGATATTGGTCTTTGACTAAACATAAGAGCCAAGAGTCTTAAGATGGAGACTACAGATGTGTGAGCTCTGCTGTTTGTGTTGCACCACAGGGAGAAGTTGGAGGACCCGGCCAGAAGGGAAGCAAAGGAGACAAGGGTGAACTTGTGAGTTGTCTTTTTTTTCCCCCCTTTTCATTATTTGTGATGTAACTTTTTCTGAACATTAATCCATTCTCGCTGTGCCGAGAACACTCATCTTAGCTGCTGAATTCTCAAATGAACTGAATAAATTAAAGGGCATAGTTTACACGGCAGTGACTCTTCTTAGGTTATCATGGCCCTAAATGGTCTGCAGCTCAACTGAAGTGCTTCCTAAAAGGTTGCTTCGTGGACCATAAAATCATATAATTAAAAAATACTGTAGATATATTTACCCACATTGTTAAATGAAGTCTGTAACAGGGATGGTACAATGTTTATATTCAGGTTATATCACAACCTCGAGTATCTACTGATACAGGTACGCAACCCCAACTTGCTGATACCAATATCCTAACCCTGAACATTTACCGATATATATAGTCCCATGCAGTCATTTTAATATCTTCTAATCTCAGAAGAAAATCTCAATGTTAATACCTGGAAATAAAGGACATGTTCCTCACTCTTCCAGCAGAAGACATCATTGTCCATCTGTGTCACAGATACTGTAGTCTGCTCCTATAAAGACGAACAAATCAGTAGCCCAGTGGTTGGCTCAGCTAAGATGCTTTGTTTCTGTTTCTGTTTTATTTACACTTTCACAGTCTGTGCATAAAGATGCATGCGACATATAGGATTTTGGGTTTAACATTGTTGTCTTTCCCATATCCAATCCAGTGAATAAACAGGTTTAACATTCAGTTCTTTTCATTAACATCCACTGTTAACATCCAAAAAGTGCATTACTCTTTTCTCACATTGCATATATCTCATTTCTTCTTTGAATTTTATTTAGGGTCCACCAGGTCCAAGTGGTCTTCAGGGTGTGCTTGGAGCTCCTGGCCCAGCTGTGAGTATCACCTTTCTCTGGCCATTTGATGTCAAATGTATCCCTTGTGAAACATTACCGTGCACGGTTTTATTTAAAGACATCCCAGTCAGTAACATGAAATGAAAAGACACGCTGTGACCCTTTCACTGCAATGTTCATTCCAAAATATTCTAATAACCAGTAATAACCAGTAGTTTTCAACCATCTTATGGTTTCATTTTCAATTTACTATTTGTGACTCAAAGGTGCTATATGTAAGAATGTGGCCAAAAACGGTTACTACATTCAAATTCTAAATACCGAGGTCTTTTAGGTTTCGTTTTCTGACGGAACTGGCAACCCGTGGTTGCTGGGGAGCTGAGACTCTAATTACAATTACAAAGAATAGACAGTAAAAAGTCTTTAAATGCCAGCATCCATCTGGATCACTGGGTTTGTCGCAGCCTGTAGCGAAGGTTGTTGTGGTCAGAGACTTGAGAGTCCTCTTGCCTGTCCTGACCTCATGTCGTTCACTGGTGGCAGCAGAACTGTAAGAGATTAAAAATCAGTTAGAGGTGTGCTACATGTGGATTTATGGGCTACATGTCATTCTACGTGCATGATGGGAAATTCCCCCAGCAGTCTAAGCCTATGGCAGCATAACATAGACTATTCTTATCAGGACATACCTGCTCTACTTTTGACTAAAGGCTTTGTTAAAAAGGTAGGTTTTCAGTCTCACCTTAAAGGCAGAGACAGAATCAGACTCTCTGACTGAAAGCGGGAGTTGGTTCATCAGGAGAGGAGCCTGGTAGCTAAATGTTCTCCCACCGATTCTACTTCTAGTTATTTTAGGAATAACCAGTAGACCTGAGTTCAGGGAGTGGAGCGGTCTATTGGGTTGATATAAAGTGATTAAATCGCAAATATAAGAAGGGACTTGATTATTCAGGGCCTTGTATGTAAGTAGAAGTATTTTAAAATCTATTCTACTTTTCACTGGGAGCCAGTGAAGAGAAGCCAAGACAGGAGTTATATGATCACGTCTTCTGGTTCCAGTCAGTATACGTGCTGCTGCATTCTGGACCAGTTGAAGGCTTCTCAGGGACTTACTAGGACATCCTGACAGTAAGGAGTTACAGTAATCCAGCCTAGAGGTTATAAAGGCAACAAGAAGTATATGTCTCACATGCACAGAACAAATTGGGTAATGACTTGGTCTTTGACAAATGTTTGAAAATGAGTATGTCATGAGCGACTAAACACAATGTAACTATAATTAGGTTATTTCAGGAACCTTATTATACAGAAAATCAAAGTACGTTTCAGCCTGAGTTCCCCCTTCAAAGTAGGCTTTCAGGAGAGCTTATGTTCCATCCCCTGTAATTCCAACCATAATCATTAGCTATAAACAACTTGACCGTAAGTAAGTTTTGTGTTGTTTTTTTGTTGTTGTTTTTTTTATCCAGGAGTAACCTTCCATTTACAACTTGTAGCCCAACCTGCCAATTTCCGCAAACACATACGGCAGCAGACAGAGCAGAAATCTCTGCCTTGTGTGCTGCAAAACATCATCCACTCATCCATCTCATTAACACAACAGCACAACAACAATAGCTGATGGCCTCAGGGTAACTAACAGCTCATTGCTGTAAATTATCAGGCCCTAACAACCATTCTAGCTAAAACCCAGCATCTGCAGGGCTCTGTGGGGGCTAGAATAGAGCCGCTGAGACAGATTGCCGGAAGCAGGTAGTGCGCCCAGGCTGAATAACAAATAATCAGTTGTTTTTTCTTATTTTCTGGTGAGTCAGTCTGTTCATATCTTTATAACCAAGTTTGAACTTGCGCTGTGCAATTCCAACATTATCTCTGCCCTCTTCTTTTATTGCTGCTGTCCCAAAAGCTGTTATCACTTTTGACTATATCCAGCTAACCTTTTAATCCAGGAAAAATGTTGGCATTCCAGCAGTCCAATTTCCCTTTCAGTTAAGGTGTAATGAGGTTCACAACAGCTCAATCACGAAAAGCTATTGTCTTCAAGAGGCAACCAAGGTCAAACAGTTGGAATGTAAGAGTCTTTGGCAGGGTGGTATTGATCTTCACGAGGTTGTGATAAAAGTCCTTTCATTATTATTTTGCAGAGTCTTAAAAAAGACATAAATAGTGACTCAATATTTATGATGACAAAGGTTGTGTCAAACATGATGCAAATATTCTAAAAAAGCGACATGAGTATGTGTGTAATGCATTAGCCCTAAACATCTGATCAGACCAATTATGATATATCAATTATATTTGTTGTTATATGAAGCAAAGGAACCAGAAATTATTCACTTTTAAGAAGCTGAAATGTGAGAACTAAACATTCAAAGTGATTAATTGATTATAAAACGAATCCATTATTAATTGATAAATTGTTGCAGGCATACAATCAAGTTGTCATGTCATTGATTTACCAAACATCTTAAATGTGCATTATGTAATAAATCTAAAGCAACTGGCCTCCTAATAAAATCCTCCTAATATGTCACAGAGATTCAGGAATAATAACAGCACAGCCAAAATATTTGCATTAAAAAAATATTTTGCAGACTGCAAATCATGTTTATGTTTTGAAATCATGTTTTGTCATGTGGTGCCACCTACTGCCGTCTACCAATCATTGAAGTTAGTAGAGTCTCAGCTGCCTGGCAACCACGGGTTGCTAGTTACGTCAGAAAACGAAACCTCAAAGACCTTGGTATTTTGAATTTGAATGTAGTAACCGTTTTTGGCCACATTCTTACATATGGCACCTTTAAAAATCTTTAAAATTGGGTCACCATACACTCTTAGAAATAAAAGTGCTAAGTAAGCTAAGGCTTGTCCTCATAGGAGAACCCTTGTTGGCTCCAGGTAGAACCTTTTTATAAATGTTACACCTGAAACCCTTTTGGAGGGTTCCACCAATAACCCTTTAAAACCCCTTTATTCAGGAAAGGGGTTTTAAAGGGTTCTCTAGATCAAAATGGTTCTTACTGGAACCATTAGTGTTACCAAGAACCCTTGAAAAACCCTTTCTTGGGGAAAGGGTTTTTCAGAAGCAAATGGTTCCAGGTAGAACCTCAGCCCTTGTAGAAAGACCCTTTTGGAACCTTTATTTAACCCTTACACATAAGAGTGTATAGGAAGCTTGGGAAACACCGGTATACACCGTTGCATGCCGTATGCTCTCCTTGTTGTTTTGGAAGTTTCTTTGAAATTACATTGTGGGATTGCATTTAAAAAAAAACTTGTGTAACTTGTGTCTTGACTGTTAAAAATAATACCTACATATCTTAAGCTAGACACACTTCTGAGTTGGGTCTCCTGGAGGAGCTGTTGTCGCTCCTTGTCGGTGGTTGTTTACTGCAAACATGTAGTCACACTACCTGCACCTAACACTTCCCTGTGAACTGCTCTGCATTCTGTACAAGCACCTGAGGCTGCGTACATGTCCCAGGGCTCAGTGAGAGCTCCTCCAGCACTTTCAATTGCTGACACATGTTAGAAGTGAAAACTCCTGGTTTGTCAGCACTCTTTACTCTATCCCTGAAATCTCCCCTGACTATGCCCTGTAGCCCTGCACACCTCTGACTTCAAAAATGAAGTCAGCATCTTTCATGCTGTTTACCATAACCTGCTGCCTTTACTCTTATTTATCCTGCAGCCCCTAATGAGTAGCTTTGGTAGAACAGCTTCTTTTTCATCAGGTAGTTGTGCAAAACACTGCATCCGTAATTAATGTCCTCACCCTGATCCTTTTTAAAACTGTATTCTATAAGTTAAATCTAAACTTATGTCGCATTCAAGTTCAATAAGTTCACACAATGCTAATGAAGCATTCAATCTTTCTATAATTTAGATAATTTAGAATCTAAAATGAGAAAATGAAAAAAAAAAACAGTTTGTTATTACGCTATTTTTAATAAAATCTTTCGAAAAGAAAATAAGAAATGTGCTACCCACGACTGGAAGTTGCTATTCATTTCCTCTTCTTCAGGGGAAATAAATGCAAAACTTTATGACAACAAATGAATTCAGCAGGATTTGCATTTCTCAACGTATCATTACATTTTCCAAAAACTCTTTAACTAAATCAAGACTTACAATAATGTTAAGAAGTGAAGAAGACGTCAACTTCCAGTTTGTCCGTTCTCTTGATTTGGATTTGCTCGTCAAATGGTTAGCAGACATGCTCAATCATGGAGAGTTTTGTTGTGTTCAGGGTTTGGCCAAATTTTATTGCTATATTTGCTTTGTACAGGAAACTAAAAATAGTAAAATAATACTGTTAAAACTGTTAGTTATTTTGTTTTCTGATTTTACATTCTCAATTGAATATGGAAAAACAAGTGATACAGGGATTCAAATTCCCTGTATCACTTGGGTATGTTTATTTTTGAATAAAAAGTTAAGTCACTGCCTAAGTGCACAGACTTTCCTGATTTTCAAAAATTCATTTAAAATATTCCTTAAGAGATATGCAAATATTTTCAATGGATTCTTGTTCAGGGCGTCGTTGACTATGACTGAGTACAATTTCAGGACATTCCAACATACTTGGAATGTCCAAGTGCATGGATCGCTTTCCTGATTTTCAAAAATTAATTAAAAATATTTTTCAAGAGATATGCAAATATTTTCAACAGATTCTTGTTCAGGGCATGCTTGACTATGACTGTGTACAATTTCAAGACATTCCAAGATACTTTTGGGGTCTTTTTTGATGAAAAAGTTAAGTCACTGCCTAAGTGCTTGGATCGCTTTCCTGATTTTCAAAAATTCATTAAAAATATTCCTTAAGAGATATGCAAATATTTTCAATGGATTCTTGTTCAGGGCGTTGTTGACTATGACTGAGTACAATTTCAAGACATTCCAACATACTTGGAATGTCCAAGTGCATGGATCGCTTTCCGGATTTTCAAAAATTCATTAAAAATATTTTTCAAGAGATATGCCAATATTTTCAACAGAATCTTGTTCAGGGCATTCTTGACTATGACTGTGTACAATTTCAAGACATTCCAAGATACTTTTGGGGTCTTTTTTGACGAAAAAGTTAATTCACTGCCTAAGTGCATGGATCGCTTTCCTGATTTTCAAAAATTCATTAAAAATATTCCTTAAGAGATATGCAAATATTTTCAACGGATTCTTGTTCAGGGCGTCGTTGACTATGACTAAGTACAATTTCAGGACATTCCAACATACTTGGAATGTCCAAGTGCATGGATCGCTTTCCTGATTTTCAAAAGTTCATTAAAAATATTCTTCAAGAGATATGCAAATATATTCAACGGATTCTTGTTCAGGGCATGCTTGACTATGACTGTGTACAATTTCAAGACATTCCAAGATACTTTTGGGGTCTTTTTTGATGAAAAAGTTAAGTCACTGCCTAAGTGCTTGGATCGCTTTCCTGATTTTCAAAAATTCATTAAAAATATTCCTTAAGAGATATGCAAATATTTTCAATGGATTCTTGTTCAGGGCGTTGTTGACTATGACTGAGTACAATTTCAAGACATTCCAACATACTTGGAATGTCCAAGTGCATGGATCGCTTTCCGGATTTTCAAAAATTCATTAAAAATATTTTTCAAGAGATATGCAAATATATTCAACAGAATCTTGTTCAGGGCATTCTTGACTATGACTGTGTACAATTTCAAGACATTCCAAGAAACTTTTGGGGTCTTTTTTGACGAAAAAGTTAATTCACTGCCTAAGTGCATGGATCGCTTTCCTGATTTTCAAAAATTCATTAAAAATATTCCTTAAGCGATATGCAAATATTTTCAAAGGATTCTTGTTCAGGGCGTCGTTGACTATGACTAAGTACAATTTTAGGACATTCCAACATACTTGGAATGTCCAAGTGTATGGATCGCTTTCCTGATTTTCAAAAGTTCATTAAAAATATTCTTCAAGAGATATGCAAATATATTCAACGGATTCTTGTTCAGGGCATGCTTGACTATGACTGTGTACAATTTCAAGACATTCCAAGATACTTTTGGGGTCTTTTTTGAATAAAAAGTTAAGTCACTGCCTAAGTGCACAGACTTTCCTCATTTTCAAAAATTCATTAAAAATATTCCTTAAGAGATATGCAAATATTTTCAATGGATTCTTGTTCAGGGCGTCGTTGACTATGACTGAGTACAATTTCAACACTTCCAACATACTTGACAGACCATGTTTTCAGATTAAGGACGTAGCATAAAATAAGTTTCACACTGCAGCTTTAAATATCTTGATGAATTTGCATTAGCCTTGAGATAGACTTCTGACCCACCCAGAGTTAATGGTGAGAAAAGCTTCTACCCCCACCTGACACTGAAGAATGTGTGGGTGTATAGAATTGATGGATGATGTGATATTCCCATAAAATGACCATCAGAAAAGACAGTTATGTAACTGTCCAACCTTAGCCTGCATACTGTGACCTTGAAACAGAAAAGGAGGGTTTAAAAAAAGTCCCCCTAAGAGAGGCACCACAGTGGTATCACAATATGTGAACTGGTATTTGCTAAAGCTCCAAATAATGGGGATCAGAATTAAGACGATTGAATCATATGAATTTTAATCCTCCCACAGGGCAGCGATGGGGAGTCTGGACCGAGGGGACAGCAGGGTATGTTTGGCCAGAAAGGAGACGAAGGACCCAGAGGATTCCCAGGTCTACCAGGACCCATCGGGCTCCAAGTAAGTCTGCATCCTACATATGAACTGGGCGCATGGCCACCAGATCACATTGAACAGAAAGCATATACCTGACATGGGGACTCAAGTCTGATTTGCACTTGACTAGAACAAGAAAACATGATAATATGTAAAGCTGAAATGCTATTATAGAGTTTTTATTTACAGAATATAAACTAAAATCGCCAAGCAAATAAATAACACACAACAACCAGCTATTTGTCTCTATAGCCTTCCCTCACAAAATCCACCCAGGACTGAGGCAGAAAAGGCTCTGCTGTCGTGTATGTTTCTGCAATGCTGTCAATCAAAAAGTGGCCTTTCAGACAGTTCCTCCAATGAGCTTCCGTGGAAGTGACATTTTTACCGTATTTGTCCAATCACCGTCGAGCTCACCACAGTGAAAAAAACCTATCCTGTCTTAGAGCATTCACCACTGGCAGATAATGATCAGAGTTCAGCTAAGACTGTTGTTCTCGTTTTCTTCCAGCTGAGAATCAAAGTGCACCATATTTATCTTAAGTTTGTTCTGTTAAAGTCAGGTTTGTCTATACAGTCCGTTAATAACAAAGACAAACTTTCATGTTTGCTGTGGTGCATAACAAACCAAAATCATCATCATTAAGATTTAGCAGATGGAATAAGACGAGACGCCTTGAACTTGCAAAAAATGTTTTGTAAGCGTGTCTGGTTTTCACAACACTTCCTCTGTGTCAAAGCCAGCCAGAGTAGAATGAACTCCTTCTTACCCTCCTTAAATTCACATCGTTTCATCTCTCCTCACATCATTTACATTACATCAAAACAGAGCATCATTTATTAATGCAGCCTCAGCTCCAAATAACACTTTGTATTACTCATGTGCAAATAATGCATTTCCTCCCTCAAGTTCTTGCCTCAGTATTGACGGCAGGAAAAGTCCATCACCACAGCTAATGTTATGCCGTAGCCTTAATGGCAGAGCTAACAGTACTTTTTCTGAGACTGCCTCATTTCCATGAAGAAAAGTGCTCCCCTACAGTGCTTTTAGGCTCTAATAAGAGCCCAGCTACTGTGGCACAATGTATTTAGTCATAATTTTAATCAGTGTACAGTATAAATTAATTCATCTTTTGCAGATATGCTTTGACAGTGTGTAATACAGTATTCACAGTGTAGAGAGTTCAGGAAGGAGGGACAATAAGGACTTAACAAATAGCATGTCAATCCACCAGAACTACCTGCAAATTAAAACATGGACTAGGCATTTTTATTTTTTTTTTCCACCTCAACACACATTCATCTAGGGCTGGGCGGTATGACCAAAGATATATATCACGGTATTTTTCAAAAAAAAGATGTCATGGTATCTGATGGTAATTTTTTTTTCCACTCATAATCATGTGTTCACAGCATTTTCTACTGGTTGAGAACAGAATTACTGTAGTACATTAGCTTAGGGTGGTCTGTTTTACTGTCATGAATACTGTAGAATAACTCCACACTAGTACAGGTTCACATGGCCCCAGAAAAGGATGCTGTTTACAAAGAAGAGCTACTCATGATTCTAATGAAGTGAGGAATCAGAATGCAAAGACAATTGCAGTCAAAATACAGAACTTTTTCTGTGCAAATCAACATCTTATATAAAAATTCCCCGTGTTACCTGCTGATGTGAAGGGTGCTGACCTTAACTTCATGAATTCTTGATATTCCAAGACATGCTTACTAGGGCTGTCAAAATTGCTCAAAAATGATATTCGAATATTCCCTCTAAAAAACACAGATATACATGACTTCATTTTATGCATGATAATACACATACATTTACACATTTATTTTGGTTAACCTAAAAAAATTTCCTATTACCCATCTGTGGGTCCTGCCCCAGTCGTAGAGAGTCATTGACTTAAGCCATACAGCGCCTGCCTTTTTATTTTGTGTTTTCTGCGTTTACCATATTTCCCTCAAAACTAAGAAGCAGAGAGAAACAGGAGCAGCATTCCATAGCTTTGGCTCCTTTAAGTCAATGAGCTTGAGTCTGCTTTGGTGGTAATGAATAACGAAACGGCATACTTGAGAATATCTCAAAGTCAATTATCCAAGGACTCGCTGAGGATGAAATTAGAGCAAAGCCCCCGCTGGTCAATAGGGGCAAGATAACATTGTTATTAAGTGCAATTGGCTTTTAATTGGGCATAATGCACTCCATCTCCACTCTTTTAATTACGTTTGACTAAGCTGCCCTTCAATAGATGGCGGCAGCCATTGCGAGCTCAGCTCTTCAATTCAATTATCTGGAGCATTAATGATTTTTGACTATGGGGGAATGAATGGCTTTGGTTTGAAAGCATTCCATCATTCAGGGGGCTGTGTTTGCTGCAGGATATTGCAGTCCTCACTAAGAGGATGAATTCTTCAAATGAGAGGTGACGATGTGGCCATAGAGGCGAGTAAAAAAGACAGACACCCCAGTGTGTCCAAATCACCGGTAAACAGAAGTTGGATAAATGGTCAGATCTTGGTCCTCATCTGGCTCTTCTGATAATCATGGATACTTTACAACTTTAGGCTGATTTTAACAGATTATCTGGCTAAATTGTCCTGTAGTGTGGGGTGTTAACAGGCACAATTTAACATCTATAGACGCATCAGAGTCTTCCCCATTTGAAATTGTAAGTTTTAAACATGGTTGATAGTTAGTTGTGATTGGGGCGTGAGCAGAACACCACAATAACCAATGAGAGCGAGTTGCCCGGAAACTGATGTTGCATACTTTTGTTTAGAACCATTCGTTGTGCCTTTGTCAGCACGAAACATTGCACACGCAATAGCTATGAACTGACAATGCTGACAGCCGCCACTATGTCTGTTTACATTCTGAAGTCAGTTTCTGTGACATCCCGAATCCATGGAATCTCCTCCCTGCAATCGTCTGATTAAACGCTACAAGCATGTGGTCCTGAGTCTTGACTGGATCGTCTAGTCTGTGATTTCATAGGATTTAAACATTGAATATAGGTCACAAAGTTTGTGGTCAACCACGTTTTTAAAATGTGGAGCAGACTTTAGGGGTCGCCACAGAGGATCATCTGCCTCCATCTTGCCCTATCCCTCCTGTTAGACCAACTCTAACAGAATTTCAGTGATGTATGTTGTACATAATATTTGTTAATATAATAATAATAATTTGTAAAAGACTTACTCACAGCATCCCCAGTTTTACAAGCCCTTCTAATCTAATCCATTAGTTCATATATTTTACAAACAAGCCCAACAAGTCCAGCACTGATCAAGAGCCTGTCACATCTGATCATTATGCGTGAAATAAGTTTATGCTTTATTTATTTTTCCATTCCCACTCGCCTCGTGCTTTATTACTGTGACTAACGCCCCGGTCACAATCGGTTATAAATTAGCTTCCTCTGCCGGCGCAGGTACAGTAAATCAGCAAAATGGGCCACAACTACACACATGTGATTCCAGTGATCGATATCTATGTCATTCTGGTCCAACCGTAACTTATCATTACCACTGCTTTCCACCCACCCATGGACTGTGCACGCCCCGTCACTGAAGTTAAACTAACACAGCAAATAATAACTGCAATTACGCACTTAGACAATAAGCTACACAAACAAGTGAGAGCTCCTTTTCTTTCTGCTGGAGATGCCCCTTCACTGGCTGAATTCAAACTGTTTTAGTCAGGCATGATTGAACTGCACAAGTGGATAAGATACACCACCCGTGCTGTCCCTTTTGTTTCCACTTTCCCGTGGACATAGATAGATGGAGCTCCCAACCTCTAATTTACACAGGCTGATTATTCCCAAGACTCCCATCCCCTTTCATTACAATAGGTATCCTTTTTTGACAAATTGTGTGTTTATGTTCAAGAGCTCTGCTTGCATTTATGCATTCCCCATCACATTGCATCATAAAGCCCACTATTCAGTACACATAACCTGAGAATACATGGTAATAAGCAGCAAAAAAATTTATTTATGCACCTGTGTGTGGATTTTCTAATGTGGAGTTGTGGCTCGGGCACTGCTTCATATGACCTTGTGTATTTGTTCTGAAGATGATTTGTCTTCTTCTCAGGGTTTGCCTGGACCTCCTGGTGAGAAGGGAGAGAATGGAGACGTCGGAGCGATGGTGAGTGTATTTCTCTCTGCTGCAGCTGTTCACAGTCTGCACACGCACAGCCGTGTCAGGTTTGGAAATTGTGCTGATTGTTGTGAAGTTTTGGCAACAATGCCAGTCACTCAGCAGATGTTTTTTCAAGTCTGTAGCAAATGAACTGACGCGCACACATTTCAACTGGTAAGGACTGCATTCTCTGTTTCAGACGTGTCATAAATTAACTTTTAGGAACATAGGACCCTTTCTCTAAAAAAGGGTTCTATCTTCCCCGCTGTTCACCTAAAAGGACCCTAACCCCAACCCGAACCCCAACCCTTACCCGTACCCTTACCCTTTACCCTGGAGCTCTACACCCAGGCTTCCACGAAGTGGGGAACATAGGACCCTTATTTTGAAAAAAGGTCCGATGCTCCCCGATCGGGGAACATAGGACCCGGGGAACATAGGTACGACCCCATATCAGGGCAAAGTGACTGTCACTGTGTCACATGTTGAAATGCAGGATGCTACTCACAACCACAGCAGGTGTCTTTCCCCATGATATCTCAATTCTCACTCATATAGCTGCTTTGTTGGATCATAAAAAATAGTTTACCTGTTTGAAAGGTGAAGCCCAGGAAGTGGGAATAATGTAGCAATTAGCCTCCATGGGGCGACGGAAGTATTTTCTTTTTTTGATTGTACTTTTTGTTTTCGTAGTTATATGATAAATTTGATTTTAGTACTTATTCCAAGAACATGAAATACATGTATGTTTTATGTTATCTTTCATTTTATTTGTTATCCTTATGAAAATTAAATACACATTTTTATGATTGTAGTGTTAGTAGTCATTAGTCAGACTTTTCACATGAGTGCTGCATTGTCATACCTTAAAATGATTGCACCTCGTGGGTCATTTGAATTTAGTTTGAAACATATACAGCTTTTGGTACGTTCCTGTATTGGACACACACAGTAATCTCTGTTTTTGCTAACAGGGTCCACCTGGTCCTCCTGGTCCAAGAGGTCCTCAAGGTTCCAGCGGATCCAATGTAAGTCTGACTGTTCTTCATTCATGCTCATGATTTCAAAACTTAGCTGTGTTTTATAAAATTGTGTGAAGATGGTGGTGCACACAGATAAAGCAGGTCTACAACCATAATTGTGATATACAGGTTTCTTTACAACGACAATAAAGAAAAGAAAATCTCATATTATACACTAATGCTGTGGAATTCATTGACAGGGTGCACAAGGTCCTCCTGGTGGTATTGGGTCAATGGGAGGTGTTGGTGAGAAGGTAAGAAGCTAACATGGCTGGTGATTTCTGATGTTACAGTATTTCTTTGCAATGAAAAGCACATTCTGTTAATTCCCTCTGGTATGCTTTGTTTCCATAATAAGAGAACACTGCAGAATGTTGTGCTTCTGAAGGATTGGGAAAATAATCTTGCTCTGTAATAAAAAGTTGCTATGTGTTTGAAGTAGAAAATGCAAAACAAAAACATTGTACCTGGATTGTTTACTGCAAGTGTGATAATCCACATTATCACTAACAGGGAGAAAACGGGGAGGCTGGAAACCCAGGATCAGCTGGAGAGCCTGGTATTTCGGTAAGTACAAAACTGTAGGTGTTATGTTTTCACATTGCCCAGCGATGTGATTCCTTTTAATGACAGAGGCAAGTGAAGCAAGAGGTTTGCAAACGAAACAAAATGAAACGAAAAGTTTTAGAAGTGGATTGTGCTTAAAAACCTGCACATGTAGCAGTTTGAGAGGATGTTTATCACAACATATGTGAAGAGGAGGTTCAGGATCACTTAGGCATACGTCATGTAGAGGCAACGGCAGTTTTTTTTGGTTATTCCTCCAGCGGTGTGGGGGTGGCAACAGAAGTTCTGTCCTGGAGCTGTAAACGTATGAATATCCGTGAGTGACGCCTCTAAGATGGAGAGGGTTGGGCAAGATATCAAGAAGGGTAAATGCAAGCAAATTAAGGCTTAAGACTTAACTCTGCTACATTTGACTTCACTGCTAGTGGTGTCATTATTCCAACCTCTTACACAGGACTGATAGTCGAGACAAAAGTCAGAATATCACATGCGTAATTTTGTTTCAAAAGCACCACAATAAAACGAAATGTGATGAAGAGCACAATTTTACATTCACATCACAATTGTGAAGCCACACGACATGAACACAAAACCTCTTTCATGATGCCGCATATTGTCTTTGCCTTTCTTTTTTTTTCTTTCATTCATAGCAGGCAGCTTGATGTTGAATATCAGGGCTCAGAACAACGCCATCGATTCAGAATAAGCGATGGATTCATTTATTTTTTTGAGTGATTTGTGTGTTCATGTGCCATGCACTCAATAGTGTACAATATAAACGTTCATAATGTCATAATGATGGTTATCTAGGAAGCTACAGCAACAAGGAAATCAGTCGTACGCTTGGAGACAATATTTACTTTCGTTTTTTTAACCACACTTTCTATTCATTAACAGCTCATTCTTAAACCACCAGTGTATCATATCACAATCAGTGGACATAGGGTGAAAGGTGGTTTACACGCTGGACAAGTTAGCAGTGCATCGCAGGGCAAACACAGATAGAACATGGACAACCATCCACTCTCACATTCACACCTGCAATCAATTTAGAGTAGCCTATTAACCTCTGCATGTTTTTGGACTGCAGAGTAGCTGGAAAAAAACCCACGCACACATTAGGAGGACATGCAAACTCCACACAGAAAACCCTCAGTCAGACCAGGTCGGGAAACCCAGGTTTTTTTGCAGCAAGGCAACAGTGCTAGCCACTACTAGACAGCCAAAATAAATCAGGGTTCTTCCCTTGGACTTTTTTAAGCACATTTTTCTCTGGACAGTGTACACGAGGCAATGGAGCAGAAAATGTATTCCATCCTCAACACATAAAACACATTAACGTCGCTCTTCAGGAATACATTTATACCTGCCTGTTTCAATTGCCAGTGGAGGGGCAAGGACCTCTGTCCTCTCCTTAAATTAAAAGTTAAATAAGGTTCAGTAAATAATCCTCTTTTGATGAAAAACCCAGCTATGATGTATGGTTTGGAGACAGTGTCACTATCTAAAAGACAGGAGCCAGAGCTGGAGGTGACAGAACTGGATGCTTACACTTTTCATTGGGAAATATCTGGATGAACAGGATAAGAAATTAGCATATTCAAGGCTCAACAGCTCAGGTTTGGAGATAAAGCAAGAGAAGTCCATGTTGAGATGATTTGGTCATTTCCAGAGGACGGTTAGTGATTATATTGAAAAAAGGATGTTGAAGATGGAGCTGTTGGAGCAGGAGGAGAAGAGGAAGACCACAGAGAAGGTTCATGGACTTTGTGAAGGTAACAGAAGAGGAAGCAAGGAAAGGACAATATGGATGCAGATGATCCACTGTGGCGACTCTTAAGGGAAGAAGAAGAAGTTTAAATTGAACATAGCATCTTTGGGTTATTCCAGACCTCAATTTCTCTTTGACTTTGCAGTTAAGCTTATTCCTTAAAACATAATTGAACGCACGACAGTGGAAATCTGCTGTGTGCACCAGAGTCACCCTCCTAGAGTCTGAGTCTGTCAGGTTACATGGACGCATTCGCCCGCAGTCGTGCATCTGTTTACAGTGACACGTCACATCGTGATCAATTTCCGTGGTGCCATGCTGGCCTTGTCTGGAGGAGCACTCGGCTCTAATATTCCAACTAATGATTCTAGGCTTGTAACTATGCTTCAGCCGTCACTATGAGTCATCGCTAACATTTTAAATCACTGCGTCAGCGATTAGCAGATACTGGAATGATGAGCCGTGTGATCATCATGTAGATAAAAACTGGATTTTGACATGAAACCACAGCAGATGATCGTAAAGCTTCAATTCAGTTTCCTTTTTTCAGCGTTTGAAGTCATGATTGGTGCATGTTATGATTCTAATTAGAATATAGGGTATAATTAATTATTCGTTTTCATACACACACCAATTAGATGTAATGGTCTGGATTTATATAGTGCTTTTCTTCTCTAAATGACCACTCAAAGCTGCTTCAGTTTTGCAATTTACACTTTACGCCCTTTCACTCACACATTCATAGATTGTGTCCATGTACAGCGAATTCTCATTCACAGTTAAGTTTTTTTTACACACCAGTAGTGAACACACACAAACTGGGAACCTCAGTCAGCTATGGGCTGCATTAGTCTTGTGCCTCAGTAAGGATGCTATTGTCCAAATAGTGTGTAAAGCCCTCATGTTCACAAGACTGTTACTGTGCATTTCACCTGTAGGGCCCCAGAGGAGAGACTGGTGAGAAGGGAGAGTCTGGCCCACCAGGAGCAGCTGGACCTGCTGGTGCCCGCGGACCTCCTGGAGATGACGGCCCCAAGGGAAACCCTGTATGTCGACTCCACTGATGCACACACGCACATCTATTACTGATGTTTTAGTAGTGCTGTAAGCAACAGCATGACTGTGTGTCTTCATCTTTTTCACAGGGTCCTGTTGGGTTCCCAGGAGACCCTGGTACCCCTGGTGAGCCTGGCGCTGCTGTAAGTGCTGCAATAAGTGAATAAAATACTGTTGCACCATGTTCTGCATTACAATAAATAGACGTGTTAATTGCTATGATAACTAGAAATATTGTAATTACCTGTTCATTTTATGTGTCATTGTAAGATTCAGTTGTTGCTTGAATGTGTTCATTAATGTTATGTCTGGCTCATTTATGTGTTGGTTTAGGGTCTTGACGGTTTAGCAGGCGATAAAGGAGATGATGGAGAGGCCGGTCAACCTGTAAGTCGTAAACAATAAATAAGCAAACATGATCAAACATATACTTCAGTCATATTCTAGTTCTAAAACATCCCACATGTTCAATGATGTGGGAGAAAATGTGAATAAATAGCAGTTTGAGTAACTTATTTAATTGAGTTACAAATCCAGAACTGTGCCATTTTAAAAACATGTTGCAGTTTATTTTTGTTTGTGAAAGTAAAATTCAGTAGTATAATCTATTATCTGATTTAAACCCTACTTTTTTAGAACTATAGAAACAAAACTTTTTAAATCTCTGTTATCTGTCTTTTAAATATAGGGCCCTCCCGGTCCATCTGGTGAGGCTGGTGTACCTGGACCTCCTGGCAAAAGGGTAAGTACATTTCCTGCTGATGCATGATGGTAAATAATTGAATGTACATGTGTGATTATGGAGAAGGATAATGACATATTGTGACTTTGACTGGCAGCAATGTGAAAGCAGTCGGACTGCTTGGTCTGCTGTCGGGAAATTAACTTGTCACTTTAATTTCTGGCACTCCATACCCTTCTGTCACATCAGATTTCAGTGGAGATTATTTAATTTCTCTGGTGTCGCGTTTTTACGATACCCTCCATTTACTCTAATAATGTTTTATAGGTGGCAATAAAGCACGGCTTCATTGTGTTGGATGAAAGGTTGGCAAAATGTGGATAGAAAGAAAAGACAGATTTATAATTAAAGTGAATTCATTCTCCTTGTGCTCTGCGACAGAGACGATACGCAGTAAATTTCTTAGTTTTTGTTTTGCCTCTGGAGCCTCACCATCTACCAGTTTCACTGACATCCATTTATGACAATACACATTTCATATGCATCACAGCTTTGCCATAGAAGCTTTTAGTACGAGTCATGCTGATGATCTTCTTGGGATCACAAAGCATTAGCAGTGGTGGGAAGCCTTTAGTCAAGCAATCTATGTAAATACTCATTGATACTTAATTACATTGCACTGGGGATGCATGATATTGGACTATTTGCCAATATGCTGATGTCGGGAGTGCTTGGGCCGATAATGGTTATGTTCAATAGCAGGGACCATTTAGTCTCTTCTGTAGTTAGGGTAGGGCTGGGCAATCTTATCACAATATACTTTTTGATATCATTTGATATCAACATATATCACAATATAAATCAAATCAGTATTTCTGTAAGGCTGGGCGATATCGCTTAGCAATAATATCGGAATGTTTTTAGACTATGTCATGGTGTGGGGTGGTGGGGATATACTTTTTGTTTAGATGTTTGTACTTCTCAAAGGAGAGTGGCAATGTACTGTAAATGCACTCTAAAATACAATATCTGCTGTTTATGATCTGTATTACATAGGGCTGTAACGATATGCGTATCGAAATCGCGATACTCAGAGCCACGAACCTGTCTCGTGGCGTGAGAAAACAGAATCGTGAAACGCCCTTTCTAACTCCCAGTTATTTTTCCAGTCAGCCACATGATATGAGCTGTTAGTGCTACCAAACTTATTTTTATTAGGGGTGTCAAATTATTGTGATCTTAAAATATACAGTGCTTAACTAATTTATTAGACCACCAGTGAAAATGTGTGGTTTATACCACAGTTAGCCTAAATGAACAACATTGGTAATTATCAAATTTCCAATTTTCTGTAATGGTTCATACACCAGTAAGTAGGTCTTTAACTGAAATTATATATTTTTTTAATGCTAAAATATAATTATGATTATTCTCCATGAAATACAAGTGATAGTTATTTACTTGGTTAAATGTTATGCTTGATTGATTTCTGCATTCTCAGAGAAGCCCAGTGAGCCGGGTCATATTTGGGTATAAAAAGATGAATTCAGTTATTTGCCACATAAATAACTAATAATAATAGTTTTTGAGAGATTTCTAAAATATTTATGGTTATTTGTTTTTATGACAAGTGGTCTAATAAATCTGTGAAGCTTATTACCCTTCATTTCAGATCATCTTTTTTTTGTCATTTTTAAGGGATTTGAATGCAGGACCTTTGCTATTAAATATAGCATCTTTGCATTGTTATATTGGTCAGAAAAGAAATGATTTCTTTCAGCATTGTGGATAAAAAATAAGTGACATTCCTGAGCTTCCCATAATAAGCCTATTGGGCAAAAGGTAATGCATCAGTACTGCATCATTTATCTGAGATAGAATATGGTAAATTTGGTACATGCTGTTAAGCAGTTGTGTGATCTGCATGTTTTCATTGCAATGTTGTGTCTTTTTTGGCATCATTACCTTCTATTTGATAGTCCACTGACATTTAAAGCACTTTTAAGTCCCAGACTTAGTATTCTAAGGAAAAGCATCCAGACAACAAAGGCTACAGAACAAATTAGAGTCCTATTCCATGTTCATATTAATGGACTTCTATGATTTTTCACCCTTCACTTGGGTAATTCTGGGTCCGTCTCTCTCCTCATATCTCTTCTAAATTGACTCAGGTTTGATGTTCATTGATGCATGTGGCTGCTTTGACTACATTAGCACACACAAGCGGGGCCTGCACATACACACACACATTCACCACACACTCCATTAATGCACATACACAGTTGGCAGAGGCTCATAACCTACATTGAAGACTGGTGGCTTTTGTTTGCTCAGTTTGATTATGGTTTCTAATGGCAAATGACAGCCCACTCTCAAGGTCCTGACCAGAGGCTGTTTGGTGAAAATGCTAATGTGCTTTTAGTCCAGTATGTTTGGAATGTAGGACAGTGTGCTCACTGTCATGTTTGTTGTCCTGCATAACCTGATTGAAGGTCAGAGAACACTAGTACAGTACATCCATGAAACTACAGCGTGTAGTAACTGTTGGATAATAATCTTCCAGGTTGAATGAGTTCTTGTTTTATATTCTTCGGAAGATGTTGTAAAAGGCAAACATTGTATTGTTGTGTTACTGCAAATATATATTAATGAACAAAGTTGTAACTGCATGTTTGTTCTTTTTAGGGATCTCTTGGAAAAGCAGGTCAAGAGGGCAGACAGGGAGAAAAGGGATCCAAGGTGAGTTAACACCCGCTGGAAACACACTAACCATTTTACAACCAGCCACTAGCCTTTACATAATGACATAATCGAATACATGTGTAATAAATATGAGATCATTATGTTATATTAGGAAGCAAAGAAAGACTTTAATGCGTCCATCATTTGTACTTTTTCTAATGACAACATAATATTAAGATTCCCTTATTAGTCCCGCAGTGGGGAAACATAAATAATATGGTAAATGGTCTGTTTTTATATAGTGATTTTCTCGACCACCCAAACCTGCTTTCACCCATTCACACCCATTAGGTGTGTACACATTCATACAGCACATGTTCCTTCTATATTTCTATCTACTTTCTCTTCTATCACATATCTTTCATACCCATTCAGTAGCAACGTCTTGTCCGATGTAGTGGGGAATTGAACCCACAACCTTCCAACTGAAAGATAGTGTGTAATATAAAGGTAGTCTCTCATAGTGATGGACAGACACAGCATTTTGCAGTTCTTTTCTGGACAGATCTTCATAGAGAGTTTTGGCTTCTTTTTATCAGCAGCTTCACTGCAGGGGTTAATTTTCATCACTGCTGTAGTGTAGCTTTCATCTGGACAAGGCAAAAAATAAATAAAAATCCATACAAATCTGCACAGAAGTCCTGACAGACACAGACATTTCCCTCAGATGTTGGTTGAGACAAGAGAAAAACAGAGCTAAAAGAGAATGAAAATGCCTTTTAGGGATCATTGATTCAAACTGCGGTGTTAAATTGGTCGGTCAGATCTGGACATTAAAGTCAAGAAATAAGGGTGAAATATTTAGTAGCTCATATCGGAAAGTTGAAGCTCACAGACTAAAAGTTAAGAAAATCTGGACAACCATAGGCAGCAATGAAGCTGCATCAAGTCATCAAATATCTGCCATGTTTAACTGGACACTTTTATTTAATTTAGCTTTAGTTATCATTATCATATTATTTTATTTTAATGCAATTATATGTTATATTAAAGTATACTAGTATTAGCATTTAGATATTCAGCTGCATTAGGATCTAAGTTGCCTCTCTATTGGAGCTTTTCTATTATACAGTTTTAGCTCTGGTCTCGACTGGACTCTATCAGGTATCAGTCACCTCGATTTGGCACAAACACAAACTAGTGACAGGCAAAGCAGCTCTTTTGGGTACTGAATCATTACAATCTCATTATAGTATCGGCTCAGCTCATTTGGAACCTTGCCAGTGCAGGTTACAAAAAAAAAAGCAGCAGGTATATGAGCCGATTAGTGCCAGATCTGTATAATGGAAAAGCACCATCAGTTTTTCTTCTACCTCTGCAATATGCTGCCAGTGGTGAAGCAAGTCTTCTTTCAACCTGAACTTTGAGGCTATTTGCAAATATGTCACTTAACCCAGAGTTGCTCCTGAAAACACTGCACATAGATGCACTGTAGATGAATCTGTGAGTACTATATAACATTTACATGTACACTTTGCTGCCTGAAGCAGTCATATCATATTCATAAATATACAATAAAGTAAAATAAAGGGTCTGTGGTAATAGATTAAATAGTGATAATAGCTAAAAGCCCATTATCTATTGTCCTTTTTTTCAGAAGCAGTAATGTTTTTGGCAAAGCTACCAACAGTTTAATTTTTTTTTTTTTTTAAATGCAGTGTTTTACTCAGCTGAGAAGAATAAAACAAGTATTAAAAAAAGAATTAGTTCCTAATCAGATGGATCAATAAGCTGCTTCTTTAATCTTTTCATCCTTCTCTTTAATTCTCTTTACATTCATATGGATATGTACACACATTTATGCAAAGCGCGCGTTGTTTCAACATTGAGAATAGAGGATTAGAAATGACACAATGGAGATGAGACAAAGTCTGTGTGCTGATCCTTGAGGATCAAATCGAGGGCCTAATTGGCTGTCAGAACAATTTAATCCTCTCTTTTTATTCAAATCAAAACCACCTCACTGTTTCTGCTCAGTGACAAAAAGATGAGTTCTGGTAAAATGTGATCTGTGTGGATGTTAGAAATCCTTTAATCTGAGCAGCTGCTGAAAAAAGACATAGAATATCAAACAATGTAACTTTCAGACACAAGAATGTTTCAATTGTCATGAGACTTTGCCTGCATTTCAGGAGACTATTTCAAAAATGAGTAGAGGACGCTAAAATAGTCCTTCGTGATACATCAGTGTTTGAGGTTACATACCAGGAAGTGAATGAGTTTTCTATAGATTGTCTAATAATCTCCTTTTTGTTTAACAGGGAGAATCTGGAGCAGAAGGACCTGTTGGTAAAACTGGACCTGTGGGACCCCAGGGACCACCTGGAAAGTCTGGTGCTGAGGGTCTACGTGGAATCCCTGGCCCTGTTGTGAGTGGATTCTGATTGTAGAAAAAAACGCTTAATGATGCTAGATTCAAGTCTGCATGATAAGTGATGTGTGTTACTCCGTTATTTCCAGGGCGAACAAGGACTTCCTGGTGCTTCTGGTCAAGATGGTCCTCCGGGACCTCTTGTAAGGCATTTCCTTCCACCTTTCAACAAAAATATTTTTATAATTTAGTAACTAACCATTGTTTTCAGCAGGTTTTTTTAAATCATTCTGCAGGATAGAAGCAGATTAGTCTGCTCTGACTCTACTCTGGCTGTCAAATACTTCACAAAATCATTCCTTTTTCTCTCCATATAGGGACCGCCTGGACTTCTTGGTATGAAAGGTGACTCTGGATACAAGGGAGAAAAGGCAAGACATGATTATGATGCTAATCTGGGATTGCCTCACTGTGTATTCCTCATATCTGTGTATCCACCTTATCTGAAGTCTCCAAAGTGAGCAAACACCTCGGCCCATAAAGCCCTCGTCTCTTTGTTCATCCTCTCTCCCGGAGCGATGGTAAAAGAGAGAGTTTTCGCACCATGATTTGATGCAGTGAATGAATATGTATAAGTCCAATAGCATCATCTTTGTAATGGTCAGTGGTTTAATGCCAGCATGCAGTAGTCAGAAGCAGATGGCCATAACTCTGCACAGCAGCAGGTGCCAAGACAGACCACTATTGTTAAATATGACGACCACCATAAAAACACTAATTATTTATTGGCAGCAATAAGACCGGGCTGAGGTCATCTGGCCGGACTTTGTGCATAAAGTTGTAGGTGAATTTGTATATTTCTTTTCCAAAAAAAGATATTTTCTGCTGGTGATAAATAAACAAAAACATAATCCAGTAGTAAACTTGCTTTATATCAAGTTTGTCTCATTTATCTCTTATCACTTATTTCTCTCTCTTCCCACTCTAGGGTCACCCAGGTTTAATTGGTCTGATTGGACCCCCCGGTGAGTCCGGAGAGAAGGGAGACAGAGGTCTGCCTGGACCTCAGGGTCTTGCAGGCGGCAAGGGTGAATTTGTAAGTCTTTGTCAAACAGACTTTATTTTTTTTTAAATGATGCAGACTCCCGGGTCACACCGGGTTAGGGTGTAGTGGTTAGCGCTCTTGCCTCTGCGGCAAGAAGACCCGGTTTTCGAGCCCCGATTGAAACAAAGGGGCCTTTCTGCAAGGCGTTGCATTCCCCCCCGTGTGTGTGTAGGTTTTCTCCAGGTTCTCCGGCTTCCTCCCACAGTCAAAAAACATGCAGATTTGGGGATTAGGTCAATTGGTCACTCTAAATTGACCGTTTATGTGAGAGTGAGAGTGAATGGTTGTTTGTCTCTATATGTGTCACCCCCCGCGACCCTACGGTGGAGGATAAAGCGATAGATAATGGATGGATGGATGGATGCAGACTCCCATTTGTTGCTTAAATGCAAATGTTTAAATGCTTCAAAAAACATACAGTGAAAATCTGTACGTAAGGCTGGTGTCAACAGCATGTTCTGTCATGTTATTTATAATGATACAGTATAATAAATAAATAAAACACAGTCCAAACTCTAACAAATACATCAATCAGTTACCACACTCTCAGAAATGATGCATATTGATTAATCACTGGTCTGTGTTCTGTTTTGAGGGTGGTGTTGGTTTCCAAGGTCCTCTTGGCCCCCCTGGTCCCCCTGGTCTTCCTGTGAGTTCCACACATCAGTTTGATTTATTTATTTATTTGATGTTTTGTTGCATCATCAGAGTTCATGTGTTAATATCGATTTATCAACAGGGTACTCAAGGACAGAAAGGATCCAAGGGATCAGATGTAAGCTGTGATTTTATCACTTTGTTTTATTCCAGCTTACAATGTCAATGTTGGACAATAATGGTTGATATTTTGTTTCTTCTTTGTCAGGGTTCAGCTGGTCAGAAGGGAGACAGTGGGCTGATTGGACCTCCTGGAGCCCCTGTAAGTCACCTGGTCATTTCTAAATCACACTGTGACTTCGCACCACTGCACTCACAAGAACTGATTATTAGTTTTTGCTGGTTCTGATTAAATCTTCAGAAAAGAAAATTGAAAATTCTCAAATGTGATCATTCTAAATGGAACAATTTGGATTACTGATCAGATGTAACAAGCAATCTGCACCCACGGGGTATTTTAAGTTTATATTAAATTGTTCCCCTTTTTGACAGTTTTACTTGATTTATACCAGTTTACCCTCACAGGGAGCTGCTCATTGTGGGTTAGTGGTTAGTGGTTAGTAGGGTTAGTTTGTTAGGGTTAATTGTTGTGTTTTCTATTCTCTCTATAATATTGTAAAGGTTTCTACTATACTTATGCACTGTGACTTGAAATAATGTATGTTGTGATTTAGTTGCTGTAAAAATCAAATTCCTGCTCATTCGAAAGAATCTTCTTGACTCTCGACTTTACCCGTGTGCTTCAGGGACCCCCCGGTGACATCATCCAGCCTCTGCCCATTCAGCATTCATCCGGAAAGAGGAGGCGACAGGCTGAGATGCAGGGAGATGAAGCACTGGCAGACTACGGCGTTGAGGGCATGGGTATGGAGGGAATGGAGGATGTCTTTGGATCCCTCAACAACCTCAAACAAGACATCGAGCGCATGAAGTTCCCCATGGGCACCCGGGACAATCCTGCCAGGACCTGCAATGACCTTCGCCTCAGCCAGCCTGACTTCCCAGATGGTGAGCACAAAATCCATCAGTATTATATTATTTTGTTTTTGTGTACATATGTGGTTGCGACAAAGGCAGTTGAGGTGAAGAGAAGGAACTCTTGACTTTGTTTCAGTAGGAGCTATGAGCATGAGCACCACCTCTTAATAATGTCCTCTTACTGTCCAGCTGCCAAAGTCCAGAGCGAGAGGTGATGCCCTCAGCTGGGTCACCTTCAATAACTGTGAACTCAGAGCATCTTAGCTTTTACTTAAAAACAAGAACAACAAACTCAATGTTTGGTAAATGATGTGCTGTGACACAGTGTTTCCCAAACGTTCTATATGGGGAACCACTTTTTAAAGAAACTATCGTGACCCAAATAATATGAATCCTGACAAGAGCGAATTTGTGCATAACGTACCATATTCGTCCCTCTCCCAGGTGAATACTGGATCGATCCAAACCAGGGCTGCATAGGAGACGCCATCAACGTCTTCTGTAATTTCACAGCAGGTGGAGAAACTTGCGTCCACCCAGATAAGAAATCCACAGGAGTAAGTCATGCTGACACTGTTAGCATCTGAAATCAATGGGTGTTTTGCTCAAATACCTATACATGATCTGAATTCTCATAATGTACAGTCATTTGTCATTAATTCAGCTTAAACTCAATCTTCTTCACCTTCAGGTTCGAATATCAAACTGGCCCAAAGAATCACCAGGTTCATGGTTCAGTGAATTTAAACGCGGCAAAATTGTGAGTGAACCTCCCTGACTTGTTATTTTCTTTTTCATTACACCCCCCCCCCTCCTCCTAGACTCGCTCTCATCCATTTCAGATGTTTTTTTTTTCCATTTTTCCACTTTGTCACTTGGTCTCATTTACAGTAACACTTCCCTACCAATCTCTCTCCTCTCCTCTGACATCCTCCATCATACGTCTCCTTCCACAAACCATTTTTCACCCTTTCCTCTTACAATTTTCTCCTTATTTCGCGCTCACCTTTCTTTGAACTTTTCCTCACTGCATCATTTTTATTTATCACTAATCTTTTCTTCTTCTTTCTTCTGCCTTTGTTTTTTCCGTCCTTAGTTGAACTACGTCGATGTTGGGCAAAACACCATCACCTCAGTGCAGATGACCTTCCTGAAGTTGTTGAGCTCCTCTGCTCGGCAGAACTTCACCTACATTTGCCACCAGTCTGTGGCCTGGTTTGATGCCAAGGCCGACAACTACGACAAGGCGCTGCGCTTCCTGGGCTCCAACGACGAGGAGTTGTCTTATGACAATAATCCCTTCATCAAGCCAGTGATGGACGGCTGCTCGGTAAACACACGTTTTCTAACGTTATTTTTGCTACATCCTTTGAAAATCTTGTTAATCCACACACATATTTAGACAGTTGTAGTGAAACGATACAGAATATTTGAATGTGTACCATCCCTAAAAAAATCAAGGGAGTGCACTTCTTAAATTACTTATAGGACAAAATATGTTTCTTTTTTTGGATTTAGTTGATGGGTTACATCTAAACAGGAAATGTTTGATACTTTATGGTTACTTTTGTCAAACAAACAGGTGAATACTTTACAAACAGTGTGAGATTCTTGCTCCTTGGAGACCAGAATTCTCTGTAGCTGTTTTTCCCAGGTGTTCCCTGTGTGGACAATATGAAAAATATTGTATATTAAAGTATATTAACATTGTTCTATCCTCGATGCATGTGCTGTGCATGAACTGACAGACCGCTTAACCTCACCTCATGGCGATCAAGACTCTGGATGTGCTTTCCCAGGTTTATTGACAGAAGTAAAGACTTAAACCACAAAGGAAAATCCGACAAAATAATCCAAAACCTGCCAAAAGAAATATCACACCTCACGTATCACACATCATGTATCAATAATGTCCCACGTGTACATCAAAATTATGTCTCAAATGACTCCATATCATCTTAACTCAAAATAAAGAAAACAGTAACAGTATCTTCTTTCTAATGAGTCTAATGTATCCCTAAATGGTAAAAATACACCTCATTTACAGAGCGGCTAACTGAGAACAAAGATTCTTTCTTTACGACAGTGTTAACACTTGCTGCATAAGTCAGTGTTACACTTCTAAATGCTCCTTTTTATAGAAGGTACTGTCACAGCCTGTTGTGTACGGAAAACCTGAGTTACTACTACTTCCTGTCGATCCAGTTGAGTGTTATGTTACATTCTTAGTCATTATGCACCTTTGATTTAACATTTTGTTTTAATAGTTATTCTGAGAAAAAAAAATATATGTTGCATGCTCTCTTTCATTTTTATTAGCACATGTTATTAAAGGAAATACACATTTTTGTGTTATATTGGTCTCAGTAGCGATTAAGTGACATAACCACTTCCTTTAACGTGACATTCAAAATATTCAAACCTTTTGCCTTAATGCTAAACAATAAAAATAGCTCACAATCTGAGTCTCGTAAAAAAACGAACACCTTTTTATCACACTCTATCATACGAGTTGATTCTTTCTTAAGCTGTGACAGGAAGTAGTCACAGTTTGGCACATGCTACAATGAAATACAGAAAAAGCGTACGTGGTCCTAACACGTTTTCTTCTGGTTGTCGTGCCTGCAGCTGAAGCAGGGCTACTCCAAGACGGTGCTGGAGATCAACACCCCCCGCATCGACCAGCTGCCCATCATCGACGTCATGCTCAATGACTTCGGTGACTCCAACCAGAGGTTTGGCTTCGAGGTCGGCTCTGTCTGTTTCCTCGGCTAGACACGCCCCCCTTCCCCCGCTGAAGGACAGGGTCACGTCAACACGCCCAACAACACGCCCAGATCCGACATCCTTTACCTTCTCTCCCATGCGAAGCGAAAAAAAAAAAAAACCCCTGTGTTTTCTTTTGTTGCCGAGAAGATCCACTTCAAGCCCGGAGAAGAAGAGCGCCCCCTTCCAGGCCCTGTCATGAAAGCGCTGACCAGGGGAAACTACTCCTTGCCCTTGTAGGGCCAGAATCACATGACTTTAACTTGACATCAGGAAAAACCAAAAATGAGGGCATTTGATGCCGTGGCGGACAGTGGCGCACTTTCAGCCCCCTCCCCTCTCTGGATGCTCCAGGTGCTGCTCTGATTACAACCACAGAGGTGATTTTTTGTGCAGAATCACAAAACACTCAAGGTGCTACAAAAAGTGCTTTTTTGATAAAACTGTAATAATTATTATTATTATTATTGTTATTATTATTATTATTATTATTATTATTTTGTACAATATTGTTCCTCTCCGTATCCACTCTTTTAAAAAGAAAAAAAATCTTGCATGTGCCCCCCCGCCTCTTACATTTGAAATTGATATTTGGTTAAATATATTGGAAAAAAAACAAATATATTCAAATTTGATGTTTGTTGAGACTTATCATGACATCCTTTACTTCAATTTGTAATTATAAAATAAAATGTTTTTGTAAATAATATAGCTTTCATAACAAAACTGGAAAGTGACTCTTAACACAAAAAAAAACATTTTTTTTATTACACATCAGATGGTAAGCCCAGCAGGAAGTGAAGCCATAATAATAATAATATGATATAGTAATATAAATAATGTTAGAAAGGGCTTATTCTTGGAGACAGACTTTATTCACCCAGCTGTTGTACCTCACTTTCTCTCATAAATGTGGACACGTTCTGGCTCCTCAGCCGTTATTATTTTGGTGGCGAACAAACAAAACGAGTAAAGATTTTTTTTCCGATTTGTCAATTTGTGTGTGTTTAAAAAAAAAAATACACTGTCGATTTTCTTCTTTGTAACAATGAACACAAATGTTTTCATGTGCCTTGAATTGTTCATTCAAAAAATATTAAAACTGGATTCTGAACTAATGTGGGGTGGAATGTTTGTATTGTTGGCTGTCTGCGTGTAGAAGTGATGAGAACTGCTCTTTTTGTTGTGATTCTGCGCCACCGCCTTGTTAGCGCCTTTCACCATTAATGATAATTTAAGATTATTATCATTATAGGAGGATTAATGGTTAATGTTTGGCCTGGTGTGATGGATTCTGCTGAGCCCAGGTGCTTTAACCTCCTCCACTTTTTCTTTCTCTGACTCAGATTTGACTTTGATCACGATCTGTTTTGCATCTCCACCTCCTCAGCTTGCCGCTATCGTAGCAACAGACTTCAGAGCCGCTTTCGAACTTGTGTACTTACAGTATGTTTACAACCTTATGTACAACTGAAATAAATGTTTGGTGCTTTGCCAAATGCACATTGCAATGGTTTGCATTCACTTAAAGACGATCCTTTACTCTTTAAGTTAGGCAAATACATCACTAGCACTTGAATGTGTGAAGAAAAATTTGGATACACAGTGCTTATATTCTGAAATCCTGAAGTAGAAATGTTTCCTTATTGTACTTTAATCAATCCTGCTGTGAACTTCCTGTTTTTTTTTTCGGCCAGGTAACTTCTGCCCATGTTTCTCTCATTTATATGAGCAGCGCCACATAGAGGACGAGGAGACATCTTCATTTGTTAATTCAGATATTGATATTTGCCTTCGCGTGTCAATTATCACATGCACAAGGAAGGACGACAGTATAATCACCAAATCGATATTTCATTTTTGGCAGGTAAATACTGAAGATTATTTCAAGCTAGAGAAAATGTTTATCTTTTATTGCTCCCTATTTTTTTTTTTTTTTATCAATGACAACTCTGACACACAGAAAGCTTTTAGTCCAAACTATTTCTAAACGTTTCTGACCATGTTTTGATTAACAATGTCACTTGATACGCCTCTCTGTCTTGCCAAGGCCATAAAACAGGTAATGGCAGGCTTTATACTCTAATAAAATGTTATTACAGCTTGAAAAGCAACAACAGACCGTTTCCCACCATTCAGTTTTTATGTACCCTTGCCTGATGTCAAGTTGACTGGAGCTTCTTAGAGCAGTGTGTCTTTATTAAAGAGGTGATTTGGAAGAAGAGGACAGGCTGGATAAATGCAACAGTCGTAAACTTACATAAACGTCATGACTTTGTACGTTCATTGACCTGGTTGAAAATGCACGGCGACAGCTGAACAGCAGCTGAAGCAGGAACACGAAGCAGGTCGAATTCTAAATGTTTTTTTTGGTTCAGGGTTCAGGTTATTGGTTGATTCAGTTCATTATTATGGGAGTAGTTTGGTGGGCATAATAATAATACTAATAATTATAACAACAACAATTAAAATGACAATAATAATGTCTATTTTCAGAGGCGATTTGAAGGTAGAAAATTCCAAGGACGGATGGACGGGAGAACAGTGAAATGAGTGGATGATGAGTCCCTTAATGTACGAGTGGATGGGGAAATTTGTAAGAAATCAGAAAGATACTGCCCAGTATTTTGACCATAGTTTCATTGTATTTACTTCTTATTACCATTGGTAATTACCTAGTAACACTCTTGTGTTACCATGAATTTATTTTTTTAATTAGGAGACATGAAAGAAATGGCTACTGTGTGTGTGTGTGTGTGTGTGTGTGTGTGTGTGTGTGTGTGTTCTTGTACTTAGCGGCATACTGAGGACCAGTGAGGGTTTTTAACCAACAAAGTGAGGTCATTTCTACGGAGTGAGGACATTTTGGCTGGTCCTCACTTTGTTTTCATTGAAATCACTTCCTTAGGTTGCTATAACATGCTATACAAAATTTTTGGTAATTTTGGACCAAAAATTTTGGGTCAAATTTTTAATTTTTTTATTTGGACGACATAGTATAGTATGACGTTTTTGTAAAATTTAGTATGAACATTTTTTGGTCAATTTTTATTTCTTTGAATTTTAGACGACAGTATAGTATGACGTCTTTGTAAAATTTTAGACCAAAAATTTGTGGTAAAAATTTTTTTTTACATTTTGGTTGACATAGTATAGAATGACGTTTTTTATAAAATTTTGGACCCAAAATTAAAAAAAAAATCAAAAAAGTTTTCCAGCCGTTTTTGCTCTGGGGCTCCACCTGCAGACATGTTATGGTACTGCAACCAGTAGTTCTTTGTAGATGTCATTCATGAAGTAGATATTTGTAATTGTGTTGATTTATAAAGTGGAAATGCTGGTCCTCAGTATGCAGCATGTACACGAATGTGTGTGTGTGTGTGTGTGTGTGTGTGTGTGTGTGTGTGTGTGTGTGTGTGTGTGTGTGTGTGTGTGTGTGTGTGTGTGTGTGTGTGTGTATAATTGGTCAGGTTTGACCAGTGTTTGTGATCAGATCTCTTTGTTCTTATTTTACAGGTATCCCTGATTCCAGAGCTTCAGCACATATAACTTATATATAACTTATGTAGTATATATATATAACATATACAAATATAACTATAAATAAAGCTGTTTATTAAAGACAACAGAAAGCTTAATTTTTGTTTGCATTAGATTAAAAAGTGGGATTAAGATTCTAAAAGTTTTCTTCAATAGTAGTAGTAAAACTCTGGCTGTGATTTTCACAGCGATAAAAGAACTTCGTCATTTAGAATCATTTTTAATGGTGTCATTTTGTCACATTTAAGCAAATACAGGTGGACAAATTGGCTCAGGTTATAACAAACCCAGTCTACTCTGGAGCCTCATCAAGGTTTTTATTTATTTAAAATAAAATATATTTACAGCCCCGGGGGGTTTATGTTCAGAGAAAACTTGCCATCTGAACACGCAGCTGTTTGTCTGCATATGCAATGAACTCTAATGAGAAATACCTCACACATTATTTAATACCTCACCTCTGTTCTATTTAGCACTGAAAACACTTTTTTCTCTCTCTGAGAGGAACTTTGGGAACAGCACAGCTCCAGGGGTGACTCGGTTCACCCTAAAAAATGCAAACTACATTTTTTCTTCTCCTAATTACTTCACATTTTATTTATCCAGGCAGTGGGCTTGTATTTTATTCTTGAGATATTGGTCTGCTGCTATTTAGGTTTTTTGGTGCTTGTTGTTGACTGGAAGTTAATGCATCTTGACCTGTTTCACGCAGACATGACTAGAAAATTAATTTTCTAGTCATGTCTGCACAATAAAGTGAAATTGAATCCAAATCACAAAGCAGGAGCAGGGCCTCAGAGACCTGAAAAAAGACAATGGTTGATAACACTTATTAATATTGCTTTAATTGGTAACACCAAAATGAAGTAAATTCATTCAAACTAAAGTAAGGGGTGGACATTTTAGTTCGAATGTCCTTCAATTCAGTATTGCCAATTGTAATATTTTTAAGTTGGTCAACTATTTTCTTTTTACAGCGAATGAAACAGACAAACAAAGTTTTGTGGTGGATCATTAAAGCTCACATAGAGTGGTCCTGTTGCACATATATGTTAGTTATGGAGGTCTACTTACATACATTAACTTTTTTTTATGGTCAAAAACCTCCTAGTTGCTGTAAACGAGCCGATAGAAATCCCTGTTTTCTAATGATGTCCTCAGCCACAATATTTCAGACATAAATCTCACCCCCAGAAGACAGACTGTGTTGTGATTGGCCAGCCAGCGTAGAGCCTCACCAACTGTCTTGTGATTGGCCAATAACCCGGACGTGACGTATTCAGCACACCCGCACTCAGAAGCGCAGCTCCCCCTTCTGGAACGGTGGATGCACTGCAGCTCATTATCAACACATTGTTTTAACAATGTTTAAAAATAGTTTTTTTGACCAGGCGCTCTTTGCTTTGCCGTAATTACCTGACAGTTTGTGTTATTGGTTAAATTCCAATTGTTTCTGAAAGCTGAGACTTTGGTTACTGCTGGCAGTTATTTACAATTTATACATATATATTTTTATATATATATATTTATTGAAAGTTATTCTGGAAAAATGGGCAAAACACTTACTCACAGGACACTTTTCTGGCCCATGTTTAAACATCTTCTGATGCTAAGCTATAGGGCACCTGAGGTCACTGGGTGTTTTCGGGTCTTTCCACATCAGACACCCTGGCTCCGCCGACCCAGAAGCCTCAGCTCGTTCCCTTGGCAGCGTTCTCCCACAGATCAGCTCTTTTGATCCATAGTCGTTCCGAGGCTTTTCTCAGCAGCGTCCGTGTTGCCATGGTTTGCTCTCCTCCTTTCTCCTGCGATGCTGAGCGCAGTGGAGGTTCTGCAGAGCGACTGCAAAACCTCTGCACCTCCACCTCTATACAGGTAAACTTCAAGCTTCAAAATAGAACAAAAATGACGCCACAAAATGGTGGCTCTGGTAAAGCAAGGCCCTTGCCTCGAGGTACATATAAAAGACATTTTATTTCAGCGCAATTACACCCTTACACTTAGAGGTGGTATATTGACTCCCTGCCTATAAACTCTCTTTAATGTTACACACTGGACCTTTAAAGGTTTCTTTATTGCCTTCCTCAGCTTCCCTGCACAATTTCTTCAACCTTTGTAGTAGTTATAGTTTTATCGAGTATCCAAGTAATTTTAGAATCCATTTTAAATAGATTTTTATTTGTTTTCAAATCCCTTAATGGCCCTGCCATTATTAATGTTTCCCAATTTGTTTGGGGACCCCAAAAAATATCACCTGTGACTCATCTGAGAGTTCACTCCATGTCAGTGGACGCTGTTACTGGGAGGTGGAGTGGAGAGGAGGAGTTTGTGTAGCCGTGACGTGTTTTTTTTGTTTGTTTAACCTTTATTTTACCACTTTTATTTTACGTACAAGAACATCAGCAGATCAGGGAGTTCAGATGGATGTGTATTTGGGTAAAATGACAAATCTTGGTTCTTTAGATTGTTACCAAAACTGTTGTCAGTTTGTTCACAATATCTATGACTGACATCTAGGACGGTTTGTCCTCCAGAGTGTGAGTTTACCTGGACCTCAGAGCAGGTCTTCTGTCCTTCTTAAGAGTCTCTGACACCACGACTCTCCTCCTTATTGTGAGGATTTATCGCTCAGATCACCATGTGAACGGTGATTAACCACATTTTTTTGGTAAAGCTGAGCCCAATTTCACCCAGGCCTGATAATTGCCGCACCTGTTTAGTATGTTTTAAAACCGGAAACAGTGGTGAACCTTAATTGGAGTGGCCGGTCTACCAAGATTACACCAAGAATGCATGAATGACTCATCCAGGTCACAAAAGAACCCATAACAACATGTAAAGTACTGCAGGCGCCCACTTGACTCACTTTTTGATCAGTAATCATGACTCAATAAGACAAAGTCCAGATGACATCCCAGTCTCTTTGCTGTAGACCCTGGTGAGATGGATCAAACGAACCAAACAAGCAATTTAAATGATTTTAATTTTCACCTCTTTTCAGTTTCCCACTGTTTTTTTTTAAAATAATTGTTGCCACAAATCTGCTTCCAAACACACATTAAGAAAAACAAAAAAAACGTTTTCATTTCCATGAGCATTTTTTCCACATTGTCTTTAAAAAGACAATTATACATTAAAAATGCAGGTTGTGTTGCTTTGTTGGCGTCACGCTACGCTCGCGCACTTTGTCTCGTCCTCCCGCGCGTGCACTCGCGCAGCCACAGACACAGAAGCTTGATCTGCCTCCTCTACCTTTTTTCCCGATGTTCATTCAGTCACCGTGCAGCTGTTACTGCTGTGGTGGTGCGCGCACACGCACACGCACACACACACATTCATCAGAAGTCAAGCCAGGCAGTTGGGTGATGTCATTTCCGCGAAGTGTCCCTGAACGCAGCACCAGCAGCAGCAGCAGCAGCAGCGCGGATGGTCACCGCATGAATTTCCCCCGCAACAAACTTTTTCCTCCTTTCTCGCCGAGTGACGATGTTTCTCGACGCTGACCCACCCGCCACGCGTGACGGGGACGAGTGGATGGATGTGCTCTCCTCCTCCTCCTCCTCTTCTCCCGGCAGCCACGATTTTCACCCGTGCGTAGTGGACGTGCTGCTGGTGTTGTAAGCCTCAGGGGGCAACAAACTTGCGCGAATTCTACTTGTTTCCCCTTCACCTTGTTTCCTCGCGCTCCCGTCGCTGATCTCAGAACGTGGACGTGGGAGGATGGCTGCAGCCGGCAGGACGTGGTCGCTGTCCGTGGTTCTGAACCCGCTGCTGTTTCTGCTGCTGTTCGGTTATTGCCCTACTGTGGTGAGTAATCATCTATTCAATACTTTTTACATTTCTCCTATGTGAGGACTTTTTTTTTTTTTCAACACAGTTGCAGTCACTTGAACAACACAAAGCTGTAAAGTTCAGGTTTTTTGTTTTGTGGATGTTGTAAAATAATTTTGGGTGGAGCGTTGCACAAACAGTCAGTGAATGTCCCAAAAAAAAAAAACACAGAATGAGTCATTTCAGCTCCCCGAGACTATTGCTGATTTAGCTGATGCCTTGCCACTGTCACTTATTATTGATTTTACATGTATATATACATATACATAAGTAAAATCAATAATAAGCAACACAACATAGTGATGATGGCACAAACAGGGGATCAGTTCCACTGTTTCCACAGTTAAACAAGTGTCACTTGGCTAAATTAAGGCAGTTTTAACAATATTTTAGGAATTCACTTATCAATCCTTAAAATGTAATACAGCCAATTTCTCGATACAGCATGAAAAGTGGGCAAATTAGTGGGTTAGGGTGGGGAAAGTCGTGGTTGGAGGAAGAGGCACACTCTCAGTGGTCATGTTTATTGCTCACGTCAACCACATATCACTGATATTGATCATCAGTGATGTATTGCCGAGCATATAACTCACCTATAAGAAAGAGTCCAGTGATCGTAAAGGTGGGGAAAACAAACATTGCAGCAATTTTTCCTATTATATTCAACTCTCTCTCGCTCTCTCCAGACTTATACTGATACTGACTGCACTAATACCATATGTATACATATATATATATATATGTATACATATTCTGTTTCACACTGTGTAAAACTGACTTCGGTTGAATGCGGTTGTCTCTTCAATCCACCCCACCTCTCTTTTTTTGTTTGTTTTATTTTCTTTCTTCTTTTAATGTAATGTTTTCTAGGAAATAAGGTTACTCGAAAATGGGAACGGATTTGGTCGAGCATTAGCGCAAATTAGACGGAGCAGCTTGCAGATCACCGAGCCATTTGGACAAGAACACTGGTCGATTAGGTTCATCCCACCCATGCAGAGAACGATCCCTGTGCCAGTGTCTTGATTGCAAAGCAGTGTCCTCACATCGTATCGCTCTGCCGTGATTGAAAGTTGTGTGCTGAATTCATGCTTTCCGGGGGAAGAAAAAAAATGTTTTACAGGATGAAGAGAAGTTGCATTTGTATCCGTCAGAAAGTGAAAATGAATGAATGCATCAGACAAAAAGAGGAGCCAGCTGCCTGGATTCTTTAATGAGAGGAAAAAGTCTTTGTGCAGAGTTCCTTCATTAGAGTGCATCTGGCTTGGCTGTGCTACAAATTCATTTTTGCTATGAGGAAACAAGCAAGTGAAGAAGAGGGAGGACAGGATGTGCGTCACTCAAGAGACGGGGAAAAAAAGGCCGCTTTAACAGATTAGTGGAACTGGTTTCATTTTTAGGAGCCTCTCAAAGCAGCGTAAGGAAAAAAAAAGACGAGGAGTGAGGATTTTCTCCCTCTCCCTCTAATCATGGTGCTATAATACCATGAAAGGGAGGCTCATCCAGTCCAGGATGATAAAGTCAGGATGCACCAATCCATCTCATTTCCCCAATCATTTCACAAGCGCCTCACATGACCCCACCATATTTGAATCCACTATCACCTCCTGCTCTGCTGCTGTTTTGGCCTTTATGGTGCTTTTCCATTATACAGTTCTACCACTACTCAACTCGACTGTATGCGGTTTTTTTTTTTGCTTTTTCATCATAGTACCTGGTGTTTTTTTAGTACCTGCTCTGATGAGGTTCAAAAGCGAGCTGAGCTGATACTAAAATGTGACTGCCGGCCACTGATTGGGCAGAGAGTGCTATCATATGCCATTTTGAAAAAAAACCAACACATTAAGAGTGTTACAGCAAGCATGCAGCATGGCTGCTGTCCACAAGAATATGGTCCAATAATGGTCCATAGGTGCATACGTGCTATTGCCTTATGAGCAAGTGAGTTGCTTTTTGGGTGTTTTCCCAGTAAACTGTCTTTAAAGCACTGGTCAAGTTTGTCACAAAATGTCTGACCTGAAGGTATCTTCTCTGCTGTTTCTCACTTTGGATTTTTTTCTTCAAATGCAGAGTGAAATTCTAAAGCATCCCGTGAATTCTTACATTTTATTTTATTTTAAATAATTGCCATATGAAAGGTGAAGATGAAGATGAAGCTGTAATTCCTAGATGGCAAGCTTAGCAACCAACGTGGAAGGTGGACAAAGATCAGGGAGCTGCATGGCTTTGATGATACTGGAAACAATTTTGCTTGCAATCTGATAATGGTAACATTAGAGAGATGTGTTTGGAGACAGAATGAAATCCCAGGAGATTCATTACATAGTGTTTTTTTTTAACATGAAGAGCCGAGTGAAGATCTGTCACAGGAGAAACAAAAGCAACATGCATTCACCAGAGACTTTATTAGGGTACACTCTTAGAAATAAGGGTTCCAAAAGGGTTCTTCTACAAGGGCTGAAGTTCTACCTGGAACCATTTGTTTCTGAAAAACCCTTTCCTGAATAAAGGGTTTCAAAAGGGTTCTTGGTGGAACCCTTTTGACAAGTTGTGTGAGGCATACTGCAGGGATCAGCTCCCTTTGCGTTTACCATCTTTTCTGCATTCAAAATTTGAAATTGATCTAGAATGTGCATCACAACCTAAATCTATGGCTTCGTCTCCAAAACTTTGCCGCACCTTAAGAGAATATCTAGTTTTGTTATTTCGCTGACTAGAGTAGTTATGGACGACATAGCCCGAAAATGGTTAACATTATATCACAAAAGTCTTCCATTATATTGCAATAAAAATGTTTCAAAATAAAAGTGTGTGTGAGTTGACATATGGATTTCACAATAAAAACTATCAAGGACATATAGAAATATCTCATTATAATGTGATATAAAGTGGGCTTCAAGGTATCAACTTTTCCAGCACTTTCACTTCATTGTGATCAATACTTAGAATAGCTAGTATTTACTGTGCATGCTCTTCGATACCGGTTGATGGTACAGGCTTGTGATGCATAACCTTATGTTCTTTAGACTTAATGCGCTGGAGCTGTGAGTCACATTGGATGTCGGTATTGAAGGAAAACGAATAACTGATCTGTATATAAAACACATTTTATTCCATTTAACAGTTATATCAGATGTGATGAACTTCTTCGATAAAATGTTTGTTTTATTGTAGCTTTCTATCGTGTAATATTACATTTGCAATCAAATGACTCCATTAGAAATGGAAAATTAAAGTACTAAATACTAATTATATTATAGACTAATTTAGAACGAGCAGGCTTATGTCCTGTGGCTCCACACAAATCTTGGTGGTGATGATCGATAAACATCAGATCAGCAGTTAGGGGAATACTCTTTGAATCCTCCTCATTCTGACACTTGGTTTGAACCTCAGCAGATTGTTTTGACCATGTCAAAGTCGTGTTGCTGCCATGTGGTTGTCTCATTAGATATTTGTGTTAAGCAGTGGATCCGGTGTACCTAATAAAGTGGCCAGTAGGTGTAGCCGTGTTTAAATATTTTTTTAGTTTTCATTGAGACAGATAATAACAGAAAAAACATTTGCAATATTAGAAATGATGTCAAATATAGCTACATTGAGAGAAAAAGACATGAAACAAAACAAACAAACCTGAATACAGAATGTGCATGTTGGTCACCTTATACCAGGGGTTCTCAAAGTTTTGATACCTGAGGGCCAATTTAGGAACCCAACATTGGACTGAGGGCCGCCAAAGGAAAAAAAAAACGTAATAACTATGTTGTCCAAAAAAATATTAATTCGGTCCAAAATTTGCCAAAAACGTCATACTATACTATGTCGTTCAAAATGTTAAATTTTTTGGGGAAAAAGTTTTTGGTCCAAAACTTGACAAAAACGTCATCCTGTACTATGTCGTCCCTAATTTGACAATTTTTTGGGAAAAAAGTTTTTGGTCCCAAATTTGACTAATTTTTTTCAAAAAAAAGCTTGGTCCAAAATTTGCCAAAAACGTCATACTATACTATGTCGTCCAAAATGTGACAATTTTTTTGAAAAACGTTTTTTTGGTCCAAAACTTGACAAAAACGTAATACTATACTATGTAGTACGTCATACTATACTATGTCGTCCATAATGTGACCGTTTTTTGAAAAAAAAAATGTGTCCAAAATTGGACAAAAACGTCATACTACATACATACTATGTCGTCCAAAATTAGACAATTTAAAAAAAAAAAAATTTGGTCCAAAACTTGACAAAAACGTCATCCATCCATCCATTCATTATCTACCGCTTTATCCTCCACCAGAGTTGTTGTAAAAAGGTTCACGTTAAATACTTTTATGGAACACAACTCATCCACTAGAGGGAGCCCAGACTCAAAGTACACCGTCAAAAGCTCTCACAGAACCTCAAGATCGATAAGAGCAGCTAGCTCAGTGGGTAAAACAGCTGCTGGGAATTTGATAAGCATCTCTGAGGTTGGTAGTTCAAATCCTACAATCATCTGTAGTTCTTAGAACTTCTGACCAAAATAATTTAAATACCAGCAAAGTGGTGTTTTGTAAGACAGTTAGAATAGCTTGTGCTGGAAGAAGAAAGACTTGTATGTCTGAGGTTGTGTGTTCAAACCTATTGACACTGAGTGCAATGTTCAAAGTTAACAGTCAAAAGCTCTAAGAGAACCAGTAGAACTGTGGGAGCAGCGAGCTCAGTGGGTAAAACAGCTGGTGGGAAGTTCACAAGCGTCTCTGAGGTTGTGAGTTCTGCTATACACTTCACATCTGAATTATGAGGTGCATATGCCGCAATGCATTTTACCAGCAATGGGTTAGGGTATTGGTCAACATTGGTCAAAAATGTCATAGTATAGAATGTCATCAAAAAATTTTAAAAATTGGTCAAAAACCTTATAGTATAGTATGTCGTCCAAAAATGGTCAAAATTGGTCAAAAACCTTATAGTATAGTATGTCGTCCAAAAATGGTCAAAATTGGTCAAATACGTCATAGAATAGTATGTCGTCCAAAAATGGTCAAAAACATCATAGTATAGTATGTCGTCCAAAAATGGTCAAAAACATCATAGTATAGTATGTCGTCCAAAAATGGTCAAAAACATCATAGTATAGTATGTCGTCCAAAATTGGTCAAAAACGTCACAGTGTAGTATGTCCTCCAAAAATTTATAAAAACGTCTTAGTATATAGTTTGTCGTCCAAAAATGGTAAAAAACGTCATAGTATAGTATGTCGTCAAAAAATATAGCAGCCATTAATGATGTAATATTATGTCTGTCCACTGGAGGGCAGTTTCAACAGTTGAGCAGCCATGAATGATGTAATATCACGTTTGTCCACTGGAGGGCAGTTTAGATAAATCCATTTGGAATCTTCCACTTCCTGTTTGCCATTTGGAGCCAGCAGGAGCAGGAGGAAACACATGGAGGACGAGGAGCAGCGGGGACAAACATGTGGTAACTGCTGCTTAAAAATGATCCACACATTTCTCTGATGTTCTGTTGACACTCTTGTGCATGTTGACTTTGTTAACATCCGACCTGAGTGATCTGATCACAGGTGTTCACGTGCCACCACATGCTGCTGCTAATGCTAATGCTAATGCGAATGCTAATGCGAATGTGAAGTCACTGCTCCACAGTAAACAAACACCTTTCATTTTATTTGTCTTCACAAAATGATGTTGAAATCATCAGAGACAACATGATACGATTTATCACGATATTTGAAAAATCATATATTGCGTTATACTGACAGTGCTAGTGAAAGTGAGCACTTGGCACCATCTAGTGGACTGAACTATTAATTCAGAGTTGCATTTACACTTCTGTTCAATATTGTCACAGTGTGTCTCCGACCACCTCCTGTCGTGGTTTGGCAAATCGGTTAGCAATCTGGTTTCTTGGTTTGTGGACAAAACAAGACATTTTAGAACATCATCATTTTCAGATCAACATTTTCTGACATTTTATGGACCAAACCATGAATCCAGTATTTGTTTATGGAGCAGTAAATTAGGATTCACCTGTGATTTCATCACCTCAGACGGACGTTAACAGCACTTGTCAACAGAGCCTCTGTTTAATGTGTCTGCATTGATTTCCATTGTTAACATGTGACTTTAGTGAAAACCACATTCACCTGTTTGCTGCTTTTTCAGGCTGAAGCCAGTCCAAGTCAACTGCAGCTTAAGAGCTCTTCATTGTTGGGATGTTAACACAGAAACTTGATCAACACTATTATTTGTCCAAAATGAGTGTTGATCAAGTTTCTGTGTGAACATTTCAACACTGAAGAGCTCCAAACAGCTGCAGTTGACTTGGACTGGCTTCAGTCTGAGAAAGCAGCAAACAGGTGAATGTGTTTTTCACTAAAGTCACATGTTAACATGTAAAAAATTATGTGCACACATTACTCACACAGAAGTCTAATTAATGTGCGGATGATTTTTAAGCAGCAGTTACTGGACACCTGGACCCCAACTGTCTGGTGGACTTTCCTGGGAGTGAACCCCTGTCATTTTTTTTATGTTTTTTTTAATAAATTTTGGGGGAAAATGTGTGAAATAAAATGACATAACCCCCTCCTGTCATGTCTGTGAATTTCCGGGGGGGCACAAGCCCAGCCCCGTTTCCCACCACCACACCAACACCAGTGAGTAATCTCTTGGGACTGCGAGGTGGAATCGAACCGGCCACCACCAGACTGGTACAACCTTACGGTTGTGAACGAAACCACTACGCCACACATCCCTGTGAGATTTAGTAGCTCTTGGTGTTTTTCAATGTTCACTTTGGATGTGGACCCTTAAATGTTGGACTATAAGGGAATTGAACCCATAATCCCAGGATCTCAATGACTGCTCCTTAACCAGTTGAGCTAAGTCCACACTCTTTTTCCCATCATTCGAACTCCTATTTACTCTTCTTGGTTGAATATTGTATTTAAAATGCAGTCCATGCAAGATTTGAACCCATGCTCACAATAACCTCAGGAACTTCAGTCATTCTCTTAGTGCCATGTGCTATCTGTCCTTGTGTGATTTTCCTAAAATTTGGAAGCATTTCAATAATAGAACCCATGACATCAACGTATTTTATTATTTGATAATGTCCGTCCGGCACATGCAGCCAAACAGTTAGTGTAATGGTTTACACACTTGTCTTTGAAGCAGAAGACGTGGGTTCGATTCCCGCTTGGAGCAAGCACCTTTATGCATGCACATTTTCTCCCCGTGTGATTGACACACACACTGAGGTCTGGTTGTATGACCATCAACACTAACTTTGCATACACACACAGTGATTAACTGTGGGGGAGTGGTGGTTTGGAGTGGGGGAAGTGGGGTGCTCAGGAGTGGGGGCAGTGTGGGGGGTAATACACAAACACAGGGAGAACATGCAAAACGGCATGCAGGAAAGTCCATGGTCCAACCGGGATCTGAACCCTGTCCAAAGACAATGTAGTAACCGCTACACAAGTGCTCAACCAGGTGAGCTATTTGTACTTATGTGCTTTTTCCTAAAATTTGGAAGCCTTTCAATAATGGAACATGACGCCGACGTATTGTAATACTTAATAACGTCCGTCCGGCACATGCAGCCAAACAGTTAGTGTAATGGTTTACACACTTGTCTTTGGAGCAGAAGACCTGGGTTCGATTCCCACTTGGAGCAAGCACCTTTATGCATGCACATTTTCTCCCCATGTGATTGACACAAACACTGAGGTCTGGTTGTATGACCATCAACACTAACTTTGCATACACACACAGTGATTAACTGTGGGGGAGTGGTGGTGTGGGGTGGGGGTGAAGTGGTGGTGTGTGGTGGTGTGGAGTGGGGTGGTGTGGAGTGGGGGGGAGTGGTGGTGTGGAGTGGGGGGGGAGTGGTGGTGTGGTGGTGTGGAGTGGGGGGGAGTGGTGGTGTGGAGTGGGGGGGAGTGGTGGTGTGGAGTGGGGGGGAGTGGTGGTGTGGAGTAATACACAAACACAGGGAGAACATGCAAAATGGCATGCAGGAAAGTCCATGTACCAACTGGGATTTGAACCCTGTCCAAAGACAATGTAGTAACACGCTACACAAGTGCTCAACCAGGTGAGCTATTTGTACTTATGTGCTTTTTCCTAAAATTTGGAAGCCTTTCAATAATGGAACATGACGCCGACGTTTTGTACTACTTAATAACGTCCGTCCGGCACAAGCAGCCAAACAGTTAGTGTAATGGTTTACACACTTGTCTTTGGAGCAGAAGACCTGGGTTCGATTCCCACTTGGAGCAAGCACCTTTATGCATGCACATTTTCTCCCCATGTGATTGACACAAACACAGGTCTGGTTGTATGACCATCAACACTAACTTTGCATACACACACAGTGATTAACTGTGGGGGAGTGGTGGTGTGGAGTGGTGGTGTGGAGTGGGGGGGAAGTGGTGGTGTGGAGTGGGGTGGTGTTGAGTGGGGGGGAGGGGTGGGGTGGTGTGGAGTGTGGTGGTGTGGAGTAATACACAGGGAGAACATGCAAAATGGCATGCAGGAAAGTCCATGTACCAACCGGGATTTGAACCCTGTACAAAGACAATGTAGTAACACGCTACACAAGTGCTCAACCAGGTGAGCTATTTGTACTTATGTGCTTTTTCCTAAAATTTGGAAGCCTTTCAATAATGGAACATGATGCCGACGTATTGTACTACTTAATAACGTCCGTCCGGCACATGCAGCCAAACAGTTAGTGTAATGGTTTACACACTTGTCTTTGGAGCAGAAGACCTGGGTTCGATTACCACTTGGAGCAAGTACCTTTAGTACATTTTCTCCCCATGTGAATGACACACACACTGAGGTCTGGTTGTATGACCATCAACACTAACTTTGCATACACACAGTGATTAACTGTGGGGGAGTGGTGGTGTGGGGTAATACACAAACACAGGGAGAACATGCAAAATGGCATGCAGGAAAGTCCATGTACCAACCGGGATCTGAACCCTGTCCAAAGACAAGGTAGTAACACGCTACACAAGTGCTCAACCAGGTGAGCTATTTGTACTTATGTGCTTTTTCCCAAAATTTGGAAGCCTTTCAATAAAGGAACATGACGTCGACGTATTGTACTACTTAATAACAACCGTCCGGTACATGCAGCCAAACAGGTAGTGTAATGGTTTACACACTTGTCTTTGTAGCAGGAGACCTGTGTTCGATAACCACTTGGAGCAAGTACCTTTAGTACATTTTCTCCCCATGTGAATGACACACACACTGAGGTCTGGTTGTATGACCATCAACACTAACTTTGCTTTCACACAAACGTATTAACCGTGTGTGTGTGTGAGTGCGCTGCACTCCTCTCCCACACCACCACTTCCCCCCCACTCCACCACTTCCCCCCACTCCACACCACCACTCCCCCACAGTTAATCAGTGTGTGTGTCTCCAAAGTTAGTGTTGATGGTCATACAACCAGACCTCAGTGTTTGTGTCAATCACATGGGGAGAAAATGTGCATGCATAAAGGTGCTTGCTCCAAGTGGGAATCAAACCCAGGTCTTCTGCTCCAAAGACAAGTGTGTAAACCATTACACTAACTGTTTGGCTGCATGTGCCCGACGGACGTTATTAAGTAGTACAAAACGTCGGCGTCATGTTCCATTATTGAAAGGCTTCCAAATTTTAGGAAAAAGCACATAAGTACAAATAGCTCACCTGGTTGAGCACTTGTGTAGCGTGTTACTACATTGTCTTTGGACAGGGTTCAAATCCCGGTTGGTACATGGACTTTCCTGCATGCCATTTTGCATGTTTTCCCTGTGTTTGTGTATTACCCCACACCACCACTCCCCCCCACTCCACACCACCACTCCCCCCCACCACTCCACACCACCACTCCCCCCCACTCCACCACTTCCCCCCCCACTCCACACCACCACTTCCCCCCCACTTCCCCCCCCACTCCACACCACCACTTCCCCCCCCCACTTCCCCCCCACTCCACACCACCACTTCCCCCCCACTCCACACCACCACTTCCCCCCCACTCCACACCACCACTTCCCCCCCCACTCCACACCACCACTTCCCCCCCCACTCCACACCACCACTTCCCCCCCACACCACCACTTCCCCCCCCACTCCACACCACCACTCCCCCCCCCACTCCACACCACCACTCCCCCCCACTCCACACCACCACTTCCCCCCCCACTCCACACCACCACTTCTCCACACCACCACTTCCCCCCCCACTCCACACCACCACTTCCCCCCCACTCCACACCACCACTTCTCCACACCACCACTTCCCCCCCCACTCCACACCACCACTTCCCCCCCCACTCCACACCACCACTTCCCCCCCCCACTCCACACCACCACTTCCCCCCCCCCCACTCCACACCACCACTCCCCCCCCCACTCCACACCACCACTTCCCCCCCCTACTCCACACCACCACACCACTCCACACCACCACTCCCCCCCCACTCCACACCACCACTCCCCCACAGCTAATCACTGTGTGTGTATGCAAAGTTAGTGTTGATGGTCATACAACCAGACCTCAGTGTTTGTGTCAATCACATGGGGAGAAAATGTGCATGCATAAAGGTGCTTGCTCCAAGTGGGAACCGAACCCAGGTCTTCTGCTCCAAAGACAAGTGTGTAAACCATTACACTAACTGTTTGGCCGCATGCGCCGGACGGACATTATTAAGTAGTACAAAATGTCGGCGTCATGTTCCATTATTGAAAGGCTTCCAAATTTTAGGAAAAAGCACATAAGTACAAATAGCTCACCTGGTTGAGCACTTGTGTAGCGTGTTACTACATTGTCTTTGGACAGGGTTCAGATCCCGGTTGGACCATGGACTTTCCTGCATGCCGTTTTGCATGTTCTCCCTGTGTTTGTGTATTACCCCCCACACTGCCCCCACTCCTGAGCACCCCACTTCCCCCACTCCACACCACCACTCCCCCACAGTTAATCACTGTGTGTGTATGCAAAGTTAGTGTTGATGGTCATACAACCAGACCTCAGTGTGTGTGTCAATCACACGGGGAGAAAATGTGCATGCATAAAGGTGCTTGCTCCAAGCGGGAATCGAACCCACGTCTTCTGCTTCAAAGACAAGTGTGTAAACCATTACACTAACTGTTTGGCTGCATGTGCCGGACGGACATTATCAAATAATAAAATACGTTGATGTCATGGGTTCTATTATTGAAATGCTTCCAAATTTTAGGAAAATCACACAAGGACAGATAGCACATGGCACTAAGAGAATGACTGAAGTTCCTGAGGTTATTGTGAGCATGGGTTCAAATCTTGCATGGACTGCATTTTAAATACAATATTCAACCAAGAAGAGTAAATAGGAGTTCGAATGATGGGAAAAAGAGTGTGGACTTAGCTCAACTGGTTAAGGAGCAGTCATTGAGATCCTGGGATTATGGGTTCAATTCCCTTATAGTCCAACATTTAAGGGTCCACATCCAAAGTGAACATTGAAAAACACCAAGAGCTACTAAATCTCACAGGGATGTGTGGCGTAGTGGTTTCGTTCACAACCGTAAGGTTGTACCAGTCTGGTGGTGGCCGGTTCGATTCCACCTCGCAGTCCCAAGAGATTACTCACTGGTGTTGGTGTGGTGGTGGGAAACGGGGCTGGGCTTGTGCCCCCCCGGAAATTCACAGACATGACAGGAGGGGGTTATGTCATTTTATTTCACACATTTTCCCCCAAAATGTATTAAAAAAAACATAAAAAAAATGACAGGGGTTCACTCCCAGGAAAGTCCACCAGACAGTTGGGGTCCAGGTGTCCAGTAACTGCTGCTTAAAAATCATCCGCACATTAATTAGACTTCTGTGTGAGTAATGTGTGCACATAATTTTTTACATGTTAACATGTGACTTTAGTGAAAAACACATTCACCTGTTTGCTGCTTTCTCAGACTGAAGCCAGTCCAAGTCAACTGCAGCTGTTTGGAGCTCTTCAGTGTTGAAATGTTCACACAGAAACTTGATCAACACTCATTTTGGACAAATAATAGTGTTGATCAAGTTTCTGTGTTAACATCCCAACAATGAAGAGCTCTTAAGCTGCAGTTGACTTGGACTGGCTTCAGCCTGAAAAAGCAGCAAACAGGTGAATGTGGTTTTCACTAAAGTCACATGTTAACAATGGAAATCAATGCAGACACATTAAACAGAGGCTCTGTTGACAAGTGCTGTTAACGTCCGTCTGAGGTGATGAAATCACAGGTGAATCCTAATTTACTGCTCCATAAACAAATACTGGATTCATGGTTTGGTCCATAAAATGTCAGAAAATGTTGATCTGAAAATGATGATGTTCTAAAATGTCTTGTTTTGTCCACAAACCAAGAAACCAGATTGCTAACCGATTTGCCAAACCACGACAGGAGGTGGTCGGAGACACACTGTGACAATATTGAACAGAAGTGTAAATGCAACTCTGAATTAATAGTTCAGTCCACTAGATGGTGCCAAGTGCTCACTTTCACTAGCACTGTCAGTATAACGCAATATATGATTTTTCAAATATCGTGATAAATCGTATCATGTTGTCTCTGATGATTTCAACATCATTTTGTGAAGACAAATAAAATGAAAGGTGTTTGTTTACTGTGGAGCAGTGACTTCACATTAGCATTAGCATTAGCATTAGCATTAGCAGCAGCATGTGGTGGCACGTGAACACCTGTGATCAGATCACTCAGGTCGGATGTTAACAACAGTTGTAAACAGAGTGTCAACAGAACATCAGAGAAATGTGTGGATCATTTTTAAGCAGCAGTTACCACATGTTTGTCCCCGCTGCTCCTCGTCCTCCATGTGTTTCCTCCTGCTCCTGCTGGCTCCAAATGGCAAACAGGAAGTGGAAGATTCCAAATGGATTTATCTAAACTGCCCTCCAGTGGACAAACGTGATATTACATCATTCATGGCTGCTCAACTGTTGAAACTGCCCTCCGGTGGACAAACATAATATTACATCATTAATGGCTGCTATATTTTTTGACGACATACTATACTATGAAGTTTTTAACCATTTTATGACGACATACTATACTATGACGTTTTTGACCAATTTTGACCATTTTTGGACGACATACTATACTATAAGGTTTTTGACCAATTTTTAAAATTTTTTGATGACATTCTATACTATGACATTTTTGACCAATGTTGACCAATACCCTAACCCATTGCTGGTTAAATGCATTGCGGCATATGCACCTCATAATTCAGATGTGAAGTGTATAGCAGAACTCACAACCTCAGAGACGCTTGTGAACTTCCCACCAGCTGTTTTACCCACTGAGCTCGCTGCTCCCACAGTTCTACTGGTTCTCTTAGAGCTTTTGACTGTTAACTTTGAACATTGCACTCAGTGTCAATAGGTTTGAACACACAACCTCAGACATACAAGTCTTTCTTCTTCCAGCACAAGCTATTCTAACTGTCTTACAAAACACCACTTTGCTGGTATTTAAATTATTTTGGTCAGAAGTTCTAAGAACTACAGATGATTGTAGGATTTGAACTACCAACCTCAGAGATGCTTATCAAATTCCCAGCAGCTGTTTTACCCACTGAGCTAGCTGCTCTTATCGATCTTGAGGTTCTGTGAGAGCTTTTGACGGTGTACTTTGAGTCTGGGCTCCCTCTAGTGGATGAGTTGTGTTCCATAAAAGTATTTAACGTGAACCTTTTTACAACAACTCTGGTGGAGGATAAAGCGGTAGATAATGAATGGATGGATGGATGACGTTTTTGTCAAGTTTTGGACCAAATTTTTTTTTTTTTAAATTGTCTAATTTTGGACAACATAGTATGTATGTAGTATGACGTTTTTGTCCAATTTTGGACACATTTCTTTTTTCAAAAAACGGTCACATTATGGACGACATAGTAAAGTATGACGTACTACATAGTATAGTATTACGTTTTTGTCAAGTTTTGGACCAAAAATAAGTTTTTCAAAAAAATTGTCACATTTTGGACGACATAGTATAGTATGACGTTTTTGGCAAATTTTGGACCGAATTAATTGTTTTTTGGACAACATAGTTATTACGTTTTTTTTTTCCTTTGGCGGCCCTCAGTCCAATGTTGGGTTCCTAAATTGGCCCTCAGGTATCAAAACTTTGAGAACCCCTGGTATAAGGTGACCAACATGCACATTCTGTATTCAGGTTTGTTTGTTTTGTTTCATGTCTTTTTCTCTCAATGTAGCTATATTTGACATCATTTCTAATATTGCAAATGTTTTTTCTGTTATTATCTGTCTCAATGAAAACTAAAAAAATATTTAAACACGGCTACACCTACTGGCCACTTTATTAGGTACACCGGATCCACTGCTTAACACAAATATCTAATGAGACAACCACATGGCAGCAACACGACTTTGACATGGTCAAAACAATCTGCTGAGGTTCAAACCAAGTGTCAGAATGAGGAGGATTCAAAGAGTATTCCCCTAACTGCTGATCTGATGTTTATCGATCATCACCACCAAGATTTGTGTGGAGCCACAGGACATAAGCCTGCTCGTTCTAAATTAGTCTATAATATAATTAGTATTTAGTACTTTAATTTTCCATTTCTAATGGAGTCATTTGATTGCAAATGTAATATTACACGATAGAAAGCTACAATAAAACAAACATTTTATCGAAGAAGTTCATCACATCTGATATAACTGTTAAATGGAATAAAATGTGTTTTATATACAGATCAGTTATTCGTTTTCCTTCAATACCGACATCCAATGTGACTCACAGCTCCAGCGCATTAAGTCTAAAGAACATAAGGTTATGCATCACAAGCCTGTACCATCAACCGGTATCGAAGAGCATGCACAGTAAATACTAGCTATTCTAAGTATTGATCACAATGAAGTGAAAGTGCTGGAAAAGTTGATACCTTGAAGCCCACTTTATATCACATTATAATGAGATATTTCTATATGTCCTTGATAGTTTTTATTGTGAAATCCATATGTCAACTCACACACACTTTTATTTTGAAACATTTTTATTGCAATATAATGGAAGACTTTTGTGATATAATGTTAACCATTTTCGGGCTATGTCGTCCATAACTACTCTAGTCAGCGAAATAACAAAACTAGATATTCTCTTAAGGTGCGGCAAAGTTTTGGAGACGAAGCCATAGATTTAGGTTGTGATGCACATTCTAGATCAATTTCAAATTTTGAATGCAGAAAAGATGGTAAACACAAAGGGAGCTGATCCCTGCAGTATGCCTCACACAACTTGTCAAAAGGGTTCCACCAAGAACCCTTTTGAAACCCTTTATTCAGGAAAGGGTTTTTCAGAAACAAATGGTTCCAGGTAGAACTTCAGCCCTAGAAGTAGAAGAACCCTTTTGGAACCTTTATTTCTAAGAGTGTACCTTATAAAGTCTCTGGTGAATGCATGTTGCTTTTGTTTCTCCTGTGACAGATCTTCACTCGGCTCTTCATGTTAAAAAAACACAAAATTGGACAAAAACGACATACCTATGTCATCCAAAATCTGACCATTTTTTTGAAAAACATTTATTTGGTCCAAAACTTGACAAAAAGGTAATAATATACTATGTAGTACGTCCTACTATACTATGTCGTCCATAATGTGACCATTTTTGGATGGATGTGATGAACTTCTTCGATAAAATGTTTGTTTTATTGTAGCTTTCTATCGTGTAATATTACATTTGCAATCAAATTACTCCATTAGAAATGGAAAATTAAAGTACTAAATACTAATTATGTTGTAGACTAATTTAGAACGAGCAGGCTTATGTCCTGTGGCTCCACACAAATCTTGGTGGTGATGATCGATAAACATCAGATCAGCAGTTAGGGGAATACTCTTTGAATCCTCCTCATTCTGACGCTTGGTTTGAACCTCAGCAGATTGTTTTGACCATGTCAAAGTCGTGTTGCTGCCATGTGGTTGTCTCATTAGATATTTGTGTTAAGCAGTGGATCCGGTGTACCTAATAAAGTGGCCAGTAGGTGTAGCCGTGTTTAAATATTTTTTTTTTAGTTTTCAGTGAGACAGATAATAACAGAAAAAACATTTACTATATTAGAAATGATGTCAAATATAGCTACATTGAGAGAAAAAGACATGAAACAAAACAAACAAACCTGAATACAGAATGTGCATGTTGGTCACCTTATACCAGGGGTTCTCAAAGTTTTGATACCTGAGGGCCAATTTAGGAACCCAACATTGGACTGAGGGCCGCCAAAGGAAAAAAAAAACGTAATAACTATGTTGTCCAAAAAAATATTAATTCGGTCCAAAATTTGCCAAAAACGTAATACTATACTATGTCGTCCCTAATTTGACAATTTTTGGGGAAAAAAGTTTTTGGTCCCAAATTTGACTAATTTTTTTCAAAAAAAAGCTTGGTCCAAAATTTGACAAAAATGACATACTATACTATGTCGTCCAAAATGTGACAATTTTTTGGGAAAAAATTTCAACACCAAAATTGGACCAAAAACGTCATACTATACTGTGTCACTATGTCATCCAAAATTTTATGACATAGTAAATACAGTTGTACAGTTAACACTTATTGGTCTGTATCCAGTAATGTCCAATAAACATTTAACAAGCTTAGTAGCTCCTGGATTAAAACCATCAACTGTAATCCATTGTGGGCCGCCAGAAATGTTTCTGCGGGCCGCCATTGGCCCCCGGGCCGCACTTTGAGAACCAATGCCTTATACTAAATGATAACAGATATAAAATACTCATCATTTCAGCATCTATGTCGAAAAAAAAAAAATAATAATAGAAAAAATTGTTTTACCAATTCAACATGTTGATGTTGAGCTTCTCTGTGGTGAAAATGATGAGTCAAAGTCTGCATTTTGTCCGTGTGATGTGACTCCACACTTTAATGGTTGATTTCCTACAGTTTCAGCTTCAGGGAGTGATAAAAAGCCTGTCCTCACTATATACAGTCCCCTTCCTTTTCTGAGACCACCTCAAAGGCCTCTGGTTGCCATCATGCACGTGTTCTGCATGTTATTGTCCCCCCCAGATAGGTCAAAACACACAAACCCAAATGATAGCTGGGTGTTTGCCAAAGAGGCCAGAAGTGCAAAGAGATTTACCATCTGCAGTCAAAGGTTTGCCAGTATTTGGCTGCAGGTTTATGGCTTTTCCCCCAGCTGATTGTCAACAGACGTAGTGTTCAAATACTTATTCTGCTTGTCTGTATAATACAGGGGTCCCACATCCAGTGTGGTCAGCAGGGGGAAAAAAAACAACTGATCAGTGGTGATGGGTGATATATCCCAATGTTCCTTTCCTTTGTGATATTGCAATAAAAATATTTGTGATATTTCACAGTTTGTGTTGACATATTGATGCAAAATCAATTTGATATACTCTATGTATATATATATATATATATAAATATATATACAGTATATATATTTATATGTATACATATATATGTATATATGTGTGTATGTATGTATATATGTATTTATGTGTATATATTTGTGTATGTATGTATGTATATATATATATCTATATATATATACTACATATATACATGTATAGAATGACTCATTATAATGGATGGACCATAAATAAACAAAATTAGTGTTTTTTTAAAACGACCACAGCTGTTACAAAGTGCTGTATATCAGTGATAAATAAAACAAATAAAATATAAAAATATGAGACCTAATAGACCTAAGAACAAACAATAACATGTACAATAAAACAATAAAATACTGTAGAAAGTATACAAACAACATAAATAAACAAGTCATACAATAAAACCATAAAAAAAGATAAAACCAACGTCTCATTCTACTGGGGTCGAAAGCGTAAAAGAGTAAAAATGGTATGGCAAAAACAAACTAATGCAGGAGGAAAAGGCACAAGGAGAATCAGGAACAACATGACAAAGAGAACTGACACCAAATGAACTGGCGTAGGCACTAGGGAGCAAGGCGAGAGACCGAAAAGGAAGTAAAACTTGACATGGCACACAAAATTACAAAATAAAACAGGAAACAAGGACTAGAAACCAAGAGACGAAGAACTAAAAACTGAAGAAAGAAACAGAAAGAACTACAAAAAGTCCAGATACAACTGTCTAAGGTTGTCTGGATAAATCCAGGGGTTGTAACAGATAGGATTGGAGTGCTGCACGTGGCCTGCGAGCCACAAGTTTGAGACCGCTGGACTAATAGGTATCCAGCACTTCGATTAGCACTTTGATTAATATTTGTAGAATAGCCAGTATTTACTGCGTGTGCTCTCCGACACTGGTTGATGGTGTTGCATTAAATTATGCGGCACCGGCTTATGATGCATAACGTTATGTTCTTTAGACTTTATGCTCTGGAGCTGTGAGGCATATTGAATGTAATAAAAAGCAGGAAAAGCTCCCACAAATCACGTTTATCTGCATCTTCCAGCAGGACATTCAGAGGAGGCATTGGATGGCCTGGAGAGGAGAAACAGAGGAATTTCAACATTCGGGTTATACATCAAGGCCGGGAAACACTATTTATTGTTGGAGAGGAAATTCACCAGAGACCATACAGAGGAATATCTTACAGCAGAAGCACTTTGTTCTTTCAAAGCCCAGACTTTTCATAAGTCAGTGGAAGTAGTTGGTGTCAAAGCTTCGGGGGCATAAGGCAAAAAAGAATGGATGGCCCGTGAGATAAAAATGAGAAAAATAAGCGTCACAGTTTCATGATGGTGATATCATCATAGCTGAATTGATTTTGTGTGTAGTCAATTTGTGTGTGTGTGTGTGTGTGTGTGTTTTTTTTGGATGCAGACCATCAGGCCAAAGGAGGGATGGCAGGTGTACAGCTCAGCTCAGGATGCAGACGGGCGCTGTGTCTGCACTGTGGTGGCACCTGAACAGAATCTGTGCTCCAGAGACGCCAAAGGCAGACAGCTGCGCCAACTGCTGGAGAAGGTGTGCACACACAGCCACACACATTTCTGTTTGTCTGTCAACACACACACACACACGGACACATTTACCACTAACACCTAGATTCATACAGACATATGACATCGATTTCTATTAATATTGATGCTTCTTTGTTGCCTCTAATCCTCAGACCGATTGTTTCACCCAGGTCTCTAAACCTATTTCCTTCTTAGACATATACTGTATAACATGGATGACATTATCCCAACGGCTGCTCGCGAAGATGAGAATGGTCGCCATTTTGCCATAACTGTTCAAACAGTTAGGCAAATCACTGCTATGAAATATGTTCATTGTGAGCAGAAGAAGACAAGGCGATGGAAACAAACAAAGCAACAAATTGTGCGGTTGAATCTGGGTAAATCATGGACTCAGACTAGATTTACCAAGAGCTCATCTGCACAGCAGCGTTAACACAGCGACTATTTACAATACACTGCAAGTTGCTAATTCTAATGTGACAATTACCCTTCACTGACAACAAGGTTAAGTCCAAAGTTTGATTACTACAAACAACAAAATAATAATAAAAAATCCCACACACTGTCTTACTTGTATTGATACATTAATTTGCATAATGTTGCTTTAGAGATCCGGTAGCTGACTTTACACAACCGAGGTACCACCCTCTATTTGCTTCTATAAATGTATATACTGTACACACGTAAAACAGGCGATCAGCATAAACCGACTGTTTTCATCATAAAAGTGAAGATGGTGAATATATGTTGTGCCAAAACACGCCGTTTTACTGGATCCCCGCAGATCGAGAGAGACGACTGAGGTCAATCACTGCTATGAAACATGGTCACAGTGAGCAGAAGACGACGGAGCGATGGCAACAAACACAAACGACACATTTTTGCAGTTGAATCTGGGTAAATCATGGACTCAGACTAGATTTACCAAGAGCTATTTACACTGCAAGTTACCGATGTTAACGTGACAATTACCAAATTCCGTTGGCAACAACACCACCTTTAGATTGTATCCATTTATTTTCCTCCAGGCTCTTTTAAACTTTCAGTGACTCTCTAAAGTAAGATGAAGGGAAGTTAATCAGGGAGATGATTAAGATGTCAAGAAACTGCAATTCTGGAATAATGTCCTCTCTACTGTCTGAAAGGCAGAACCAGTTTGTGATTGACAGTGTTGCAGAAACATACACGACAGCAGAGCCTTTTTCTGCCTCAGTCCTGTCTGTGTCAGTCTTGTACATATGCACTGCAAATAAAAACATAAATATAGCATTTTAGTTTGACATAATTAACATCCTTCCTTGTTCTAGTTGTTAATTTGCGTAATATATGTAAGAGATTTCACAACTGCAAATTCCGATGACACCTGCAAACAGGCTCAGCTGTCAATCACACAATCACATATTTTGAACACACACCGTGTTAAAATATGGCACATTTTATTCTATGTTTTCCTTTAAATGGAAATATAATTTACAAAATTGACATCATATTCCGTTGAAGAACGAACTTGAAATTGATATTATAAATCAAGTCAGAAGCAGAAGCTCTATGTCCCATTAACTTACTGTAGTTTGTCTTCTTCAGGAAAGCTGAAAGACTCCCCTCACTTTTTAAATATGGTCTATGCTTATCACTAGAAATACGAATAAAAAAAAACTGATAGAAATGTAAAACCCTATACAATCCAAACATTATGTCTTCGAAATAGCTTGAGATGGCTGTAAATGATTAATGCATAAGCACAAATATGTCGTGAACAGCTTCATACTTGAGTAGATGCCTGAGTTTTTAATATAGGTATATCGTGCCGTGCCTACTAGAGAATATCTTCAGTATTTACCCTTCAGATTTTGTTATGAAGTGAACAACTTTGAATTCATTTGGTAACACAAACTCCAAGTATACTTTGTGAACTGGAGCAGAAAGATTACATTTGATATTAGTATTTATATTTTTTCCACCATGACCATTTGTGACCTAGTGCATTATTATCTACAAACAAACAACACAACAACGACATGGAGTCACTTTCCTCGATCCGTATTCCATATAAGGAAACACTCGCTCTAACCTACATTTTAATGTATTATGCCAAAGGATGTTCACTGTCATTCACTGGGCTCTTTTGACACTAATGTACTCAGCTGCCTCTGGGCTTCGGTGAGGCCATATTAGGGTTTTCCTCTACCCTCACCAGAAGAGTCTGCAGAACACAATGCAATGTATTGTTCCACTTTGCCACTGATGTGCTCTCGTGTTGTTGGTTGGTTTTCAATGATAATGAAAGAGAAAGGAGAGAGGGGGCCATATTGCATCCTGTTCAGATGACCCATCAACCTAGCTTACACTAAACCAGAGAGACACTCAGTGTCTATTTCCAATCCTCTTGGTCCTTGAGCGGTCGCTAACAGTGCATCCTTTTCCTCCATCTTTGTCCTGTCCCTTGTGTCCTCTTCTGTCTCGCCAACTGTCCTCATGTCCTCTTCCTCTTTTCCAGCTCCATCTTTAACATTCTTTGTCCAGTGTACTCGCTATTCCCTCCTCTGCACGTGACAAAACCCATCTCAACCTTCACTCTCTCACTTTATCTCCAAAACCGTTCAACAGGAGCTGTCTTTTGAATGATGCTCATTTCAAATCCTGGTCACAAAAATGTCAGCACCTTCAGCTCTGCCTCTGTCGTCAAGCCACCTTAGCAGGTCTCACTAACATCCTGTAGACCTTCCCTTTCCCTTCTGCTGCGATCCTTCTTTCACTTATCAGCCCTGACACTCGTCTCCACCCGCTCCTCCCTGCCTGCACTCTCTTCTTCACCTCTCTTGTGCACCGTCTACTCCTCGTATCTTCACCGTACCCGCTGTCATTCACACACACACGTTATTCCGTGTCTGTTTCAAATGAATATGTTATAAATCACATCTGAAAACACATTACAAAAATAGGATATATTGCCATCATTACTGACATACAGTGATGGAATACAGAACAAGGGGCAGTGCCACATCCAAAGTAAACTTCAGCATACATAGATGGTTAAAAAACAATCACACTGGAGGTCAAAATGTTGATTTATTCCTTGGTACGTTGACGCACGGCAGCTCCTGAACGGCTGAACACGGAGGACATTTTAATCTTGTGCCGGACGGAAAAATCAATCGCGCGCTGTTTACACTCTTTTTCGAAAAAGGTGCAGAACATGTCGCAGTCGATCGAGGTGCTGAACCTGCGGACACAGAGGGACTTTCAGTACATCATGAGGATGGAGAGCCAGATCAAAGGCCTGCGCTCAAAGTTCCGGCAGATCGAATCGGACAGGAAGACGCTCGTCAACAAAAACTTTCAGGTACGTTGTTCTGTTACTATTTCTCCAAATATCATCTCGATTTTTTTAAACCCTCGTTCTTGATGGAATCATCTATTGAGCACAGTGCAGCCAAGTTGATTATGTGCAATGGGGACTACAGATGCAGCTAAGCTGCTAAATCTATGGCTCAGAGGCTGTGTTTTGCATCAATCAATAATGAATCACATTATATTTGTATAGCCCATATTCACAAACCATAATTGTCTCACAGGGCTTGACATGGTGTGACGTCCTCTGTCCTGCACGGCCCCTGTTTCATAAACAAAATGGAAACAGCACAAACCTTGGCCAATACTACCAAGTTTCCCACATTGTCAATATGTTTAAGTGTCTGGAGCTTATTTCTTCCTTGGCCGGATGTCCCCTGAAAATTTGCTTACATACTTACTTACTTACTTTTGAGTTATGCTGCTCACAAACAGGCAGACAGACACATGCCAGGAAGAAAATGACTCAGTCACTGACTGAAATAGAAATACAGAAATACAGAACACATCCACAAAAATGAATACATACATTTTGTCTAACTAAATTAAAGGTCCAATGTGTCATTTTCAATTAGCAGAAATGGAAGATTCACTTTTTACATTGTATATTTACACGAGGAACAGCTCAGTTTCCCTACCACATACCAATCTCACAAGATTTGAATCTGGATCACTATCAAAATGTTATATCCTCTTTTGGCCATAACCAAAATCCTCAAACATACAAACAGTCAGAAGGTCAAAAGCAGTCATAAACATAACTGTCTTGGCGAAGTTATTATCTTCATGTTATTATCTTAATGTTTAAAGATGTGTTTGTGTAAAATGTTTTACTGTTTGTTTTTATTCTGTTCCCCCTTTTACTGACTTGAGATATTATCAATATATTTGTCATATAGTTCAGACAAAAGGAAAAACCACATGCCAGTCTTTCTGAATGATTCTTTTCCTTCTGGATCCTTGAGCGCCATTTTGGCCTTAATGCTGTGAAACATCCTTTAAGCGCTGCATTCAAATAATTGTTTTCTTTCATTGAGCAGTTTGTTAAGTCTGCGTATGTGTGTGTGCGTGCGTGCATGTGTTTATTCTAGGAGTTAAAGGGGAAGATGGAGTCCCTGCAGCCACTGATCCCTGTCCTGGAACAATACAAGACAGACACCAAGCTGATTGCACAGTTCAAAGAGGAGATCAGAAACCTGTCTGGTGTGTTGATGAGCATCCAGGAGGAGATGGGAGCTTTTGACTATGAGGAGCTGCAACAGAGGGTCCTCAGCCTGGAGAACCGGCTCCGCAACTGTATGAACAAACTCAGTAAGTCTCACAAAAACACGCCCTTGGCGTGGGCGATTTGTCGTCATCTGAACACACACGCGGCTTTTCCACATACAGAGCAGAACTGCTGGAGACTTTGAGGAGGTTTGAGGAGACTCGTTTTTTAGCAGAAGGTTCCTTGAGTACTAACAGGGTGTACTGACACAACTGTAAAAAAAAAAATAGAAAGGAACAGTTCAAAAAAGTATAATGCCCACACAAAAGTGTTTAGAGTAATCCAGGGGTGAGTGGTTTTGCCTTTCAGACAATTCCTCCAATCATCATGCTGAAGCCCAGAGTCCTGAGCTCCAGTGGAAGTGCCATTTTTTTTTACCGCATTTGTCCAATTACCATCAAGTTTATGGAAGCTGACATATCAAAAAATAAATAAATACAGGAATAAATAAATAAATACAGGAATGAATAAATAAATGCACCAATAAATGCATAAATAAATGCATAAATACACAAATAAATATAGAAATGCATAAATAAATACATTCTTTATATTTATTTCTACATTTCTGTTCACCTACATTTATTTATTTCTGTGTCCACACCAAACTCGTCAAACTATGTCTTTATAGTCCTTGCTTTGTGCACCTTGGCACAGTCATGTTGGAGTAGAAAAGGACCTTCCTCAAACTGTTGCCACAAAGTTGGAAGCATAGCATTGTCCAACATGTCTTTGAAGCGTTAAGATTGTCCTTCATTGGAGATAAGGGGCCTGATTGAAACACCGAAATTCAATACTTCTCAGGTGTGGCCAAACTTTTGTCCATATAGTGTATGTATTATATCAACTTTTGATAAGACAAAGACATGATCGATCGCACATCCTTCATCTCATGACACCTGGATTATTTCGCCAGCCTTTTGTGCTGGAACGAGTCAAAAATCTAGTGATCAACTGCTGAAGAAATACAGTCACCTCAGTACTGTTTGAGTCTGTTCACAGTGGTTCCCAATATGTCTTCAAATTGATTTTAAGACGTTATCAATTATTTTCAAGATTCTTCCTCCGCTGTCTGCCGTATTGGTGACCTAATTGTACCCTATTTTCTATTCTCTGCTCCAAAAGAACTGCTTTATAACTAAAACATAGCATTTGCAGTCTGGGCCCCTGAGGCTTCAGAACAATGTGCCTGACTTAGTCAATGATTTATTTAAATCTATTTTTCCCGAGGCATACTTTTATCTTAGAACCTTTCCTGATTATACCTAATTTACCTAACTTCTTTTTTAACTTCATCTAAGGACTTTATGGCTTTAAATGTTTTATTACAGCTTTAATGACCCACTTAAAACCTGTATTTTGTAAATGTCTTAATCAGTTATTATTACCATATTATTATTATTATAATTTAGTCACAGTTAGGCACTTAAAACCTGTGGGTTCCTTTCTCGAGTCACTGGCATGGGAAGGGAAGGGAGGGGGTGAGCAGAGGAGCAGTTCTTTGTTGTAAATGTCAGCCTCTCCTCTAGATGGCACTATAAACTACTTACTTCACCTTTAAAGGTGCCATATGTAAGGATGTTGGCCAAAAACAGTTACTACATTCAAATTCAACATTTTCAATCTTTTAGGTTTGGTTTTCTGACGTAACTGGCAAGCCGTGGTTGCTCAGCAGCTGAGACTCCACTGACTGCAATGAGTGGTAGACGGTGGTAGGTGGCGCCACATGCCAAAACATGATTTCAAATCATAAACATGATTTGCAGTCTGCAAAATATTTGTTTTAACATTGAGCAATGTTACCGCACAGGAAGAACGTCATGGTTCTTTCTCTGTGGAGTTTGCATGTTCTCCCCATTTATTCAGGTACTCTGTTTTCCCTCACAGTCCAAAAACATGCAGGAATCCAGCACCCTACCAGACTGAAGTCTACACTGTACTTTGACATTTATTTATTCCATTCACAGTATCACGGTTTGCAGTTTTATCATGTAGGAAACAGGGAAACATTTGTGCAATATGTGACAAGAGATGTGTGATGTGTTAACAGCATGTGGCAAGTTAATGAAGATCACTGGGCCAACAACAGTGAAAACATCAGGGACAAGATTCGGAGCCTGGATGACAGATCCACAGGCGTCTCTCAAAAACAACCGGGTGAGTCCTGACAATCTGTTTGTCTTGTTCTTACTGTGCCGTGAAGCCAATTGTTTAGAGGAGAAGATCTGTTGTTGAATTACAGTAGTATTTGGTTTACAACATGACACAGCATACAACGTCAGAAAAACACAAATCCTCTAGGACAGGGGTTCTCAAAGTTTTGATACCTGAGGGCCAATTTAGGAACCCAACATTGGACTGAGGGCCGCCAAAGGGAAAAGAATCAGCAAGAAATCCCATTTGGAATCATTTTAATGACCAGATTGCAGTTCTACAGTTTAGAGTTAAGTAATATAAGCGTTAATATAATAACGCTTTATAATTTACTGGGTAATTACCCAGTATTGTGGCCATTGTTCTTACCTTCTAATTACAGGTTAATACCAAGTAACACATTTCTGTTACTTGGTATTTACTGGGTAAATAGCTAGTAATTGGGGGCTGTAGCTACCTGCTTATTACCAGCTTATAACCCAATAATACACTAAAATTCACCATATAGAAACCAGGTAAATACCCAGTATTTTTGTTTAAAATTATTGGTCTGTATCCAGTAATGTCCAATTAACATTTAACAAGATTAGTAGCTCCCGGATTAATCAACTGTAATTCATTGCTGGCCGCCAGAAATGTTTCTGTGGGCCACCATTGGCTCCCGGGCCGCACTTTGAGAACCAATGATCTATACCATGTAAAAATTGTCTTCAAGGCAGAAGATCCATGCTCTATCTAGTTCATATTATACATCCTATTATACATATACATTCAATTTACATCTACCTCGGACCATCCACCTGTGGTTTCTTGTTATGGTTAAATCACAGCGTTGTTGTTGTCCGTTTTTGTATTTATTTGTCTCCAGGTCTGGTACATGGACAGCTACACCAACAACAAGATCGTAAAAGAGTTTAAATCCGTCGGCGATTTCGTGGCGGGAGTCGAGTCGAGAACATACAACCTGCCTTTCAAGTGGGCCGGGACCAACCACGTGGTGTACAACGGCTCTCTGTACTACAACAAGATGCAGAGCAACATCGTGGTGAGGTACAGCTTCGAGACCGGCCGCGTGGTCACACAGAGAGCGCTGGAGTCGGCGGGCTTCCACAACGTTTACCCCTATACGTGGGGAGGCTTCTCGGACATCGATCTGATGGCGGATGAGCTGGGCCTGTGGGCGGTGTACGCCACCAACCAAAACGCTGGGAACATTGTCATCAGCCAGCTGAACCCTGACACACTCCAAGTCCTTCACACCTGGAACACAGAGTACTCGAAGAGGAACGCCGGCGAGTCTTTTATGATCTGTGGAACACTCTACATCACTAACTCCCACCTTACTGGCGCCAAGGTGTACTACGCCTACTCCACGAAAACCTCCTCTTATGAGTACACAGACATCCCCTTTCATAACCAGTACTTCCACATGTCTATGTTGGACTACAATGCCAGGGATCGCAGCCTCTACGGCTGGAACAACGGCCACCAAGTCCTTTTCAACGTCACACTTTTCCACATCATTAAAACTGATGATGAATCTTAAAAAGAGGAACACTAAAAAAGCATAGAAAAAAAGCTAAATGTATCTGAATATATATATACTGTATATATTCAGATGAAATGATCAGCTTTTTGGTGAATTGTTAATTTATTTATCAGTTTGTCGTCATTTTATACACATTTAATTGATGCTGTATTTGTTATTTGCCAGTTTTCACACGATGAGGTAGTTCAGTGAGGTACTTTCCATGTTTTGATGTGTCAAGTTCTCTATAAAAAAAAAAAGTAAAAAGAAAGAAAGAAATTACAGCACAAATTAAAATAAATCCATGGCACCGAGGAACCTACGGCAGGTAACACCTTCTGGATGAAATAATGGTGCTTGATGGTTCAGAAATCCCGAAATGTCATTGATTGTTGCTTTTTCTCTCCAAAATGGAAGCTTTTCTGAAGTGAAGTCATATTTAATGCAGCGTCGCATATATTTATATATATTTATTTATTTATTCCCACCATTTTGTTCACTAATTGTTAATTTCTTTTCCATTCTTTTTCCAATTGCTCTTCCTCAGCTGCTAATGTATTCATGCCTTTCTATACCACCACTTAGCTTTCAATTTCTCTTTGCACTTTCCTGTTTTTTTCCCCCCCACTTGACCTTGTACATGAGATGAGAAATCAGTCGAACCATAATGAACCCGTGTCGTGATTGTACTTTTTTCTTTGTGCCTGCGAAGATGATGCGCAATCATCAAGGTCATGGGATATCTGGAAGTACAGAGCAAACAGCTAAACCGGTTTCCTTTAACTTAGTACTTTGAGATATTAGCTTTTTTGTAACTTAAGCAACAGTTTGTATGCCTTATTCAGTGCAGTATGTACTTTAAGCCCAAGGAAAAGAGCTCTTGTGCATGAATGTTGGCTATCCTAACAGCATTTTTACAGTAAATGTACATCTGTGTATTCTGTACTTGCACAACATCCTACTCTCCTCCTCTCCAACTATGATAAAGATCCATTTATACAGTCGGCAGATACTAGATAACTTAAATAAACGTCTGTTTGTGTAAATAAGATACATAACCTAAATAAAAGTAATGTTTTCATTAAAGCGGCGCCTGCATGTGCATTTGTGTTTCCAAGACGATGAGTTGAGACGCTCATCTGCATCTAAAAGGAAAGGCTGAAATGAGTCAGAGGTGAGGTAATGCTGCTCTACACTTTCATTCCTTCAAACCCTTTAGACGTGAGTGCAATAATGACTTTCTGCCAAAAAAGAAAAGAAAAGAGAGTTACTTCTCTGTCCTCTAAAGTGACTGCTTTCTCATTTCCTGCACTATACTTTCTGCCAATTTCAAATCACGGTAACTCTCTGTCAGAGCTTTTAGCACATTTGAAGACGCATGCTTTGTTTACAGTAAGTCAGAGGTGAAGCACAAGCATCCAAAGGTGCTTTAGTTTGTGGTTTGAATGTATAGGTTTTTACCACAGTTCCTGCACAGTTTCAGCTCTAGTACACCATATTGATTGACCCTGTGTTGCATTCCTTTACTATACGGTGAAGCGATGAAACACCAGGTTCTATCTTATTTATTAACAGTTAACGAAATTAAAATCACTGGAAGGAAAAGTCACACAGGCACAGAGAGAGGACACATTTCATACACGGGGACAAATGAATGTGCTTTACATAAGACGATAATAATAACAGTGGAATGACAGTTCAAAGTTTGAAACGTTTAAATTCAGCAATTTTAACAAAAAACCCAGAAAAACATTAAAACTATTACTACAAAAAACAAGAGTGACACTGACTGGTTTGATGTAAACAACACAACTATCATTTTTAAATTGCAATTTATATTTGCAATAAGAGTCAAGCATCCACTACGCTGAGTTGGAGGAGGCTTAGGGCCCCATAAAGGCTTGGGACGGCCATGCTTAGCATCAAATACTTGTGTAAATGTGATTACTAATAGAGAGTCACCAATGGACTATGAAAATAAAGCGTTAGCCAAAATGACTTTGGATCATTGATTTTAGATGCGAATAGTTAGAAGTTTGTGTAAAGTTCTAATAGATGTTTCACACTAAGAATAAGGAAAATAGTTACACAAAAACAAGCAATTGCAGACCTTTTACTTAAATAGTACATATATTGTAGCTAATTGTCTCTAAGCAGACACGTATTGTCTAAATGCTATTGCAAATGCGCAGTGGTTTCAAATTATATGTAAATTAATAACAAATCCTACATATATAGCAACCACTGAAGCTCTTGCGGGTACCTAATGAGTTTTAGAATGATATATATATATAAAAATCTCCACACAAATGCCAGTCATGAGATGTAAGAGGAGACAATAAATAGGTGCAAACTCGTATAACAGATAATAAACCTCTCTTCCTAACACAAGGTCCATTAACTGCAGGCAGAACAGACTCACAAATAAGTATGTTAATAACTGACTAACCTCCAGTGAATGTGCGTGAATAAAACGCAACAAGAAAAGAAAATTGGCTGTGACTATCAAAACAAATCCCCAGTAACATTAGATTGTAATTTAAGACATATGGTTTAGCTAATGATACGTTAAAGTGTGGAACATTTAAATGTAAACAAACCAATGCTGATTAAAGGCCACATTTTACTTCTCCGAGTGCATAATGCGTTATCTGACTGCGTAACTGCAATCCCCCCCCCCCCCCGATCAGTAGGGGTCGCTACACAAGGTTGTTGTGCTTCTTGCTACAGTGAGCAATGGCGTCTGAGAGAGAAAAAATGTTGTTGTTGTTGTTGTTGTTGCAGCTGAATAACATCGGTGGTTGTTTCTCACCTGAAATAAATATTTTTTCTGTCCCGGAAAACGCTGTTTTAATCCTGTCCCACGGTTGTAAAAATTACAACGTTACCTTTAGCCAACCAAAAAACAATCTGTTAGACTGAACAATAAGACCCAATGACTATGTACATGTGGTAAAAAAAAACCCAGATCAAATATAACAATGTTAGTGGATGGCACATTTGTTTATAGGTCCTTTATGGCCATGAACGCATACAATTGTCAAGATTTCCTCCGACCAAAATCTCTTTGTGTCATTGGACTGGATTCATCAGATAAGTAAAATGTCTTTTACATATTGTTTGGTTGTTATTACAATGTGTAGAGCATGTACATATTTAGTTATTGTGGAATAGATTCATGTTGTTTGTTGTAATTTTACAACACTGGGTCTTGGTGGTAGCCAAAATAGCAGGATCGTTGCAGTGGACACAAACAGGTTGTAGTCACTCCACAACACCACTTCCCTCTTGTCATTTATCTCCCCCCTCTCTGTCCCCCACCTCTCCTCTGTCCTCCATTTTTCATTTCACCCCAACCTGTCGAGGCAGATGGCTGCACATCTTTGAGTCTGGTTCTGTCAGAGATTTCTTCTGTTAAAAGGGAGTTTTTTTCTCTCCCCTGATGCCTAGTGCTTGTTGGGTTTATCTGCTCTGCATGATGTTGTCTATGTAAAGTGCCTTGACATAATGTATGTTATGATTTGGGGCTATACAAATTGAATTGAATTGAATTGAATTGATAGTAATGTTGACGTATGCTAGTATAGTATAACATCAACATCTCCAAAAGTTACACACTGTTGCTTTAAGAGACTTAAACTCTTGTCGGATTACAGTTTGTATAATAGCTTTGAGGTCTTTTTTTTTTTTTTTTTGTTAAGCTCCATTACAACATGGCCAAAGGTGACAATAAGAATCCTATACGCATGCATGCAGTAATGCACACAAACATGCCTGCAGTGCACAGGCTACGTGTGGAAACTCACTGCTGGGTCAGATCGATGCAGGTCAGCCAGAGAGGAAGTGTCTCAAAGGTCAGAGAAACCACAACAACTTCATGCCTGTAGGAAACACACAAGTCCTCTCCTGAGATATTAAGATTAAGACACTGCTCCACGTACAGCACAGATATCAACTCATACGCCTCCTCCACCTTCGTGAAATATAACATTCTTGGATTGCCATGATTGATTTTTTTATACATTTTTTTTGAAAGTCTGATAGTTCAAGTGCACTAGTTCTGCTACATCCTGGCAACCCACGATACTTAAATATTGATAATAAGATTTTTTAGAATGTTTTTATACTATGATGATTCATTGACTCTCAGGAGACCATAAGGTTCCTGGAGTATGTAGCTTTAATATTAATCGAACAATGCGGGCAGATGGATATCTGCAGTAATCAGTGTTGTAATGTGCAAAAATTACAAATACTTTGTGACTGTGCTTAAGTTTCAAAATCTATGTATTTGTACTTAACTTTTTTACTTCTAACACATTTACTCCACTACATTTTACGAAATAAATATTCTACTTTTACTCCAGGACACTGTCGGTAAATACAGAAATAAATACAGACCATTTACCGATCCGGTCTGTATTTATGTATGTAGCACTTTCCTAGTCTTGATGACCACTTAAAGCTCCTTTACACAACAGTTTTACAGTTTTCATCCATTCACACCCATTCACGGTCATTTCCTATTACACATGTTTCATACCCATTCACAAGCTGATGGTACAACTGTCAGGAGCAACATGCAATTACAGCTTTTCTCAGTCGCTTTGGTGCTTTTCTCAGATCAGAATGAAAATTCTCATAATTGAACCTCCACAACATTTAGTCATTTGTGCACATCATAGTAGCAATTTCTCCGTCCTCTGAACAAATATGCATCAGTTGCTTTCACACAATTCTCTGCTGTTTTATAACATTATCTTCATTATTATTATTCATTACATTTCTAGAGCGCTTTTCTAGACAAAGCGCTTTACAGATTACCCATTATTGATTGACACGTTCTCACTGGTGACGGTAACCTACGTGTAAAAACTCTTCAGTGTCAGGGTGTTAAGATTAGGCATAATACTTTTCTTCTTCAGTGGATTTTATGTTGCTAGGTAACACCTTGAAATTTCCTGTCAACTACTGACATCAACAAGCCACAATAGGAAATGAAAACAGACCAATGAAGCAAATGAAACAGAGGCTCCACACGACACACTGCAAACATTACACTTCAACGACCAACAACATGGGCGACTATAACAGTCGCAACCTAATATGAATTTGTACTTTTCAGCACAAAAGCATTGTATGTTCAGCACCGTTTTTGAGAGGAGGGGGGTTTAACGTGTGAGAAATACAGAGGTGGAAAAATGCAGGCACATTTTCTGAAAAGTAAAATACAAAAAGGAAAAACATTTTTTTCCTAAAAGCTAATTTCCTTTTGCCATTTTACAAAACCTGACTGGTGCTTTTGGAAAACGTGGAAAACAGTTTGAGTCCCAGACTGGTGTCACTCAGACTTGTCAAATGTGGGGATTGAAGTCATTACACTCAACAGCTGCTGGTGGAAGGAAACACACAGTCATTACTTTTTTTAGGTCTCCTATAAAGAGGCCTCCCTCCGCAGGTCAGAATTGATAACTGATTGTGAAAATGGAAATAGTTCTCTGATTGATAGTTACTGTTGCAGATGCAGACTTTATAGAGATTGTTTCTAAAAAAAAAACAAATAATTCAAAAGTAATGTATTCATTTATTCAGCGCATGTGCTTTAAGTTTACTGAATGATAAGCTGCAAAAGATGTTGTGCTTAAAGAAGTGAGACGTGATCTGTCAATATTAATATATAATAATAACCTTGAATCTAGAATGAAAATGGGAGTGTTCAGATATTTTTTTTGTTTTTGGCTTATTTGCTGCTACTGTTTTGCCTTGAGTATATTTCGCTTTCTATATGTTGAAATACAGACACTGTTGTATCACATAAGAACCACGAAACTTAGTCCCCTTGTTCCAGTGGTTTTATTAACGATATAGTTGTGTAAGCCGCGGACATACAGATACATCCATAGACCCTATCACTATTTGTATCGCTATTTTGTAGGCACTGAGCTCTCAGAGTGCTTTTCTAGTTCTAATGTGATATTTGTCTAGAGTGTTAAAATGACTATTACTATAAAATTATTTATTTAAAGAGTACATTTACTCTTTATATTTAACTCTTAGTGTTATCACTTAATGAGTTCAATCAGGGAGTAAAATCAACTATATTTTATATACTTAAAGGTGCCATATGTAAGAATGTGGCCATAAACGGTTACTACATTCAAATTCAAAATACCGAGGTCTTTTAGGTTTCGTTTTCTGACGTAACTGGCAACCCGTGGTCGCTCGGCAGCTGAGACTCTACTGACTGCGATGATTGGTAGACGGCGGTAGGTGGCGCCACATGCCAAAACATGATTTCAAACCAAAAACATGAGTTGCAGTCTGCAAAATATTGTTTTATGCAAATTTGTCTGTACTGTTGTTGTTGGTGAGTTCAGTTTGTTATATGAACATTATTCCTGAGTCTCTGTGACACATTAGGAGGATTTTATGGCCAGTTGCTTTAGATTTATTACATAATGCACCTTTAAGCATAGTATAGTGAAGTAAACTTGGCTTGTACTGAAAAGTATAAACAAAAGTCAAAAAGAATCGTGACCCTAAGAATCGGAAAGACAAAAATGCAATTGGGAAAAAAGAGGTTACAGTGTCAAGTAACCCCTAACCCTTTCACACAGGGGAGCATATTATAGTAACACTACCCGAGCAATAAGTCTCCATCTGACCATGACCCCCGTTCATGACAAAAATAAACAAATCACATATGCAGCAGATAAAACATAAATATTGCATTTTTTGTACCAGCTGAATGTCTGATATACAGTAAACAAATCAGTTTCGGTGAAGTGAAACGACAGCTTATGTTTTTAATGACTTTTGCCTCTTTGTTAGTCTGTGAGCAGCATGTTTCAAACAGTTCACATTAGATATTGACTACATTTTGTAGGGGTGTAAATTACCGTAATTTCCGGACTAAAAGCCGCTTCTTTTTTCACATGCTTTGAACCCTGCAGCCCTATATAACGATGCGGCTCATCTATAGATGTTTACGGGCTAACGGCCTCCAGGGAGCGCTCTAGCAGGAAGCCCAAGAGCGAGACAGACAAGTGGAAGAGATAATGCACCCGAAGAAGACGCATTTTGTGCATTTAAAGTGGTACTCCGAGTTGAGTGGGAGGCTTGGATGACCAGCGGCGAGAAATCATTCATCAAAACTGGCCGCACGCGAAGAGCAAATTCTGCTCAAGTCAGCCAGTGGATCCTGACAGCGTGGGTAAGTAAGTAAGTTTATAGTGCCATCTAGAGGAGAGGCTGAAATTCACAACAAAGAACTGCTCCTCTGCTCACCCCCTCCCTTCCCTGAGCGCTACGGTGTCAGCAGCCGGTCAAATGTCGTCCTCGTCGTCTTTCTCCGTGTCAGCAGATGAGGTTCGTGAGGCGAGGGAGAGGGCGGAGCTACCGCGGCCGTAGCAGACGAAGCGGAGAGAGTGGAGGCGGGACTTCCGCTACAAGTAAAGAGACGCTTGATTTGTTCTCTCGCGTTTGTCCTTATAGGCTCCGGTAGAAACATGGCGTCTCTCTGCTAACAGTGGCTATGCAACCGCGGCCCGCAACCATGTTATTTTACATGACTTTTTGAAACACTAACGAAAATGAAACAAAAACTATTATACAGCGACTAGACAATGCAGGAGCACATAATATGTATAAAAGAGTGGATTTTGGGTTATATAAACCCTTAAATACTACACAGTGTCCCTTGAGGAACTTTCTATAGATCATAAATGAGTTTGTTTAGATTGTTGTTAGTGGTTATATGAATATAAAAGCAGCAGAGTAGATACCACGTACAGTCATTTACATTCATTACAGTCGTTCACGATGGACGATAAAAGGCAGTCGCCAGAACCTGGCCAAGACAATCAGGATGTGAAGTCCCACAGCTGTCAGGACAGGTAAACACCAGCACCTGAGTCTGACAGCTGAGCATGCCGCAGCATAGATGAACAGGTTCTTCTTCCACATTAACTTTCCACAGATCAAGCCTCGTAGAGCGATTTGTGCCTCAAAGGCCTTGGTGTCCGACTGTAAAATTGATCATGGCGGTATTCAAGTGCCTTTTCTTGACTTTCACCTAAATGTTAAATCTACTTGTTCTTTTGAGAGCACTTGACACTAACTGAACCGAATTCTGGAGGTGTAATGCATTTGTATTTGTGTGATGGTCTTGCCGAGAAGGCTTTGTTTGCTGCATTTGTAACTGATATTTCTGGATTTCTGGTTTAAATTGAGATTCTTACTGTATTCTTACTGATCCTGATGTCTTGCTGCAGTCAGACTGGTCATAGTAGCCATATATTGCTTATGCTCTGTGACAGCCAGAAACAAACATCTATGATTTATTAACCTCCAGATAATGTAAATATTTTTTTTTTCCCAGTGTGACTTCCTAAAACAAGTATATTTCATGATCAATGTTTTGATAAAAACAGAAAGCAATCTGTCTTCATGGCAACAGTGTCAACATTGATGAATAATGTATGAGTGCATGCTGGGGGGAAATGTTGGGCCCTGGTCGTGGTCCAATGCATAAGAATTGGTGACATCTAATGGTGAGACTTTAGGTTCTTCACTCGCTGCTCGCTTTCTCATGTTGCATTGGGGGCCTCACTATGGTGGCCTGCACATAACAAGAAAAAATGGTAACACACCTTCACAGCTCTTCCGCTCTCCCTCTCTCTCAGTCATTTCTTCCTTCTTAAAGCGGAACTAGACCGTAAGTTCCTATTAACGCTGTTTTTTTGGTGTGTATCTGCGTCATTACCTTGTTTATGAAGCCCTGACGGTTCGAAACAAACAGTTCAGCCATTGCTGAGAACGTTGTGTTTTATTGTAATCTCGGGGCTCAACGAGATCACTGAAAATCCCCTAATAGTTACGTAAGCAGCGGTTCTCCTGAACAACCGATCGTCCTGCTCCAGGCGGTAGTCCGGGCACATCCGGTTGCGTACATTGAACCGCAGAAGAAGAATAACGTCCGTTGTGGAGGTGTTTCACGAGCAACAGTGTCTTCTGACTCTGGGTCTGACTCCGGTTTAAAGTCATAAAAGGGACTGCGGCGGGGAGTCGTGACGAAGCTATTTTTAAACACTGTTAAAACAATGTTTTGATAATGAGGAGCAAATTCCAGCAACAATTTTGCATGGCAAGCACACAGACGCCCCACAGCTGGGATGAAACACCTGTAGTTGTATCACCTCGGGAAATCCTGTCATGGCCATGATATGAGCTCGCAAGTCGCCAAATCAGCTGTTCGTCATATGAAAGTTTCCACATGGAAATAGAGCTCTGGGTGCCCACACAAGAAATTGTTACGCTTCTCCTCCGTTTTGTCTCCAGTGTGGCCACTGGCGTGACATCATCTGGACAATCTCAATGCTGATTGGCTATCACCAAAGATTAAAGGTGACATAGAGTGGTCCTGTTGCACATAAATGTTAGTTATGGAGGTCTACTTACATATATTAACTTGTTTTTATGGTCAAAAACCTTCTAGTTGCTGTAAACGAGCCGATAGAAATCCTCTTTTCTGACAGTGTTTTTCTGCTGCGAGATTTCAGAGTGAACTCTCACCCCCAGAAGACAGAGTCTTGTGATTGGCCAGTACTATCCAGCACATCCGTTCTCAGAAGTGCTCCTCATTATCAAAACATTGTTTTAACAGTGTTTAAAAATAGCTTCTTCACGTCTCCCCGCCACAGTCCCTTTGATGACTTTAAACCGGAGTCAGACCCAGAGTCAGAAGACACTGTTGCTCGTGAAACACCTCCACAACGGATGTTATTCTTCTTCTGCGGTTCAATGTACGCAACCGGATGTGCCCGGACTACCGCCCGGAGCAGGACGATCGGTTGTTCAGGAGAACCGCTGCTTACGTAACTATTACGGGATTTTCAGTGATCTCGTTGAGCCCCGAGATTACAATAAAACACAACGTTCTCAGCAATGGCTGAACTGTTTGTTTAGAACCGTCAGGGCTTCATAAACGAGGTAATGACGCAGATACACACCAAAAAAACATTTATAGGAATAGCAATAGGAACTTCCGGTCTAGTTCCGCTTTAACATTTTTAACTTGGCTTGTCTTTTCTCTCCAGGCTTACACTCTCGTTCTCTCGTTGTTACAATAACAGAGATATAGTCTTCTTTATAAAGAATAGAAGTTGACAGTGATCTGCAGCAAGCCACAGTAGATGTGATGGCATCTTGTATCGTCATTGACATAAATGGGCTAACTGTTACTGGTATATATATATCGCCTCCGTTACATCACACTGCCACGACGAATGTACCGGGTTTCTGTGTCCCACTGCTCAATAGCACATAATGTGATACAGAAAAAAAAAGATGTTCCCCATTTCTTTCTTAGTTAATTTGAATTTTGTGGTTAAATATATGATCGTTGTGAAATATTTGATGATTATAATACTGATGAAATTGGACCAGAACTCAATGGGAGGATTGGTGAACAGAATGTGGAGCTGTGTGAACAGAGAAATCTGGAAACATTCTCTCCCTCCGTCCCTCTTGCTGCTGGTTAGGTTGGACAAATTTGCTGTCAGCTCGCTCCACATTGAGACAGATTGAGGCAGAGTGTGGACAGCTATTTCTAAAAAGCTGTCACTCAGCAACTATTGTGGATCTTGTTTAACTGCAGCAGCACTCTCTCATCAGACATAGAGGCATATGTATTTGTTTGTATAAATAGCTCCCTGATTGCACTGAATGTACACATTTTCAGCTCCCTGACTTTGCTTTAAACCTATTTTTTTTTCTAATGGCGTCAAACAAAATCGATAAAAGTTTCTCGTCTTCATGGTTCAGCTGACTTATTTGCATTTCTTTTCCTTTGCCTCTGTCAAATACAGCTTACAAAATAGCATGTGCACGGTAACACAACAGTGTGTGTGTGCATGTGCGACTCACTGGTTGTGACGCTCGCTCAAGCTCTTCGGTACGGTTTCCTTGACAATCTTCTCAAACCTGCAGTGGTCCCTGTTGTTTGTGCACCTCTTTGGGCTACATTCAGATTATCAATTCCAATTCATCACAGATCCGATTAAACATTCTTTACTACAAGTTTCTTTCATCTAACTTGTGTGATTACGACCGTTCTCTCAAATGCACAGCTCGGTAACTATTTAACAAGGACAGAAAATGTCGTATTTGTATGACCAGTTCAGTATTGAATTTGGAGAAATGGAAGCTAATAACTGTGAATTTGTGAGTGACATTTAGCTCCAGAGGACTATTCTCTCCATCATTATTGTTTAACTGTTGCTGTTGCTGCAGCAAACATTTCAAACTGAAAATGAAGTTTCAATTCAATTGTACTTTCAAGTTCAAAGCACTCATATCAGAACTGTTGTGGCCAATTTGGATCTGTGTGCTTGTGTGAGTGAATGTGGGTGTGTCAGTGGTGAAGCGCCGGTTGTTATGGGTTACTTGCACACCTGTGAGCATGGGTTGGGTAATTAGTCACACTCACTTTCCATTTCACCTTGATTGACAGTTGCAGCCACTTCATTCATTTTGACTGATTGATTTAAAGGCCAGAGGCTTTATTTTGAATTGTAGCAGGATTTACCTATATCCCATTTGTGCGAAGGCCATTCTCTTCCACACGGCTTAACAATTCTTAATCAGTCCTACCGTGATTCTTCAGCGTTGTGGCTCAGGCTTTCTTTGTTTGCCTCCACTTGATTGGAATCAGTTGGCATGAAGTATGGTGGACCCGCAGCAAGAAGCTCAGTTTTTCAACAAAATGTAGTGGCATTCTTGCTACCAAAAGGCCACTTGAGGGAATTTGAAGCCATTTCCAACGCGTGGTGGTGTACAACGATGATGTCCTCCATTGGCTTGAGTTTGACACTTTTTTTTAGCTTGCAAATCTTTTAAAGTCAATTACAAAAGCTGGGTCCCACAAGACTTAAAACCAGACTTGTGTATAAAAGACTAAAAATACTAATACTGTGACACAAAACAATTCAACTGCTGCACACACACAGACACGGTTGAAAAACTGTGTGGTTTTTCCTGATCCTAATTCCCTCCACCTTCCTCAGCTGTGTCTCCCCTATCTAACTTTTGTGTGACTAATTACCCAACCCATGCTCACAGGTGTGCAAGTAACCCATAACAACCAGTGCTTCACCACTGACTCACCCACATTCACTCACACAAGCACACAGATCCAAATTGGCCACAACAAGAACTATTAAATTATTTTCGTCTAAATGTGTTACCTTTTCAGTGTTTTGTTTTGATTGTTTCCAATAGCATCTCCAACTTTTGGATATTGCCATGTTTGAGGAAGTACTATAGTAATGTAAAACCAAACTAAACCATGTAGAGTTGAGCCATGCTGTGCCAAGCCAAGCCGTGCTGGAACTGTACAGTGCACAGCACTGTATATATCTAATCTAGGGTCCTGAGGTGACACAAATCTGACTTTGAAATCCAATTTGACAATCTCTTCTCTCTCTGTCTCTTCAGCCTGGTAATCTGAATGGAGCCTTTTTCCCTCCCTCTCAACTTCCAGTGAATATAGGCTGACACAGCACTCTGCAAACAGCCAACCCTCGCAGCTATGACTTCTCTTTAACTCCTGTTGTGAACGGTATTGCTGATCATCCTCTGAAGTGTCAAGTCAGCAGTCTCGTTGTACTGTGTGCTATAACCTAACCCGAGAGATACGTAATGAATAGCAATGGAAATCATTTAATATTGTTAGTTTCTGCACAACAAAGGTGCTTCGGTAGATGGAATATAACATTTACCTTTTGTTTACGTTTGAAACGTGGCAACTCTCTCAAGTTCACATCAGAGCCAGTGAACAATCACCACTGCAGACTTTTAATTTAATGTTTAACACCATCGTGGACCCGGTTACATCTGTAATGCATAATATATGTTACTTAAATACAGAAATTTATTTAGCAATATACATATACATAGTTATTTTACATTATTGTATTTAATATTATATTTAGTTACATTTATTATGTATGACCGTAACATCTGGCCCTTTGAGGGTAACCATTATGCTGATGTGGCCCTCAGTGAAAATTCCATAGTCTGATCATCGATCATGTTTGATCATGTATAAATGTGTTGTTATCCAGATAATAAAGTGACATGGTGGAACTGACAAAAGACAACACTGGTCTTTTTGTAAATAGATTGTTTAGTTGTGGGTTAATCAAGGTCAGCATTAGTAAGGCATTCGAATAGTCAATGATAATAATAATAATAATAAGACAGATCTGGACTGCAGCCAAAGCCTCACTGTTGTAACTCAAGCAGAATGAGACTCGGCGTTGTCTTGCTAAAATAGAGACAGGATTTCTGGTGATCTTTGCAGGAGCATGTCTCTCCTGAATTTCCAGTACAAGCCTTCACATCTACGCAGATCACAAATGCTGTGCGCACTGGTGATCCCTCATACATTGACACGTGCTGGTTTCTGCATCTTTCATCGACAAGAGTCGAGTCAACTTTGGCACAGAGAGTCCAAAAAGAAGCTGAAACGTGGAACAAGAATAAAACAACCGCTGACATATTGATCAATCTTTCACATTCTTTAGTTCCCCCTGGTTCCCTGTCAGCACTAACTAAAGCCCAATTTATACTTCTGCGTAAAATGCTCTCCGTAGGTTACGCAGAGTCCTCTGCGTCGACGCAGAGCCTGTCGAAGAGCCTCTGCGTCGTCTCCGACTGCACGAAATAGTTTGTGTCGTCACTCCGTCAAGGGACAACGGAGACGGCAAGAGCTGCGATTGGTCCTCAGGACAGGCCGAGCTAAGCTGCTCTGTGCCGGCTCACAGTGCGCACCGAGCGTCCACAGACACGGAGCTGATCCCCGCCGATAAAGCCGCTGCCAAACTATAAATACGTCATATCTTAACACACACAGCACATGTTTAGACCCTAAATGGCCAATTTCTCACCTCAAATTATCTTAAAACTGCGTTCCGTCACACAGAAAAGTGAGAAACGGCTACTGTTTCAACAACAACAGTCTTTCTCTCTCTTTCTCTCTCGACTCCATTGCTCACTGTAGCCAGAAGCACAACAACCTTGCGCAGCGACCCCTACTGATCGGGCGGGAAATTGCAGCGAGTGTCCGTCACCACGACGCAGAAGTATAAAGGCTCGAGGCGTCTCCGTGGTGACGCAGTCAGATAAAGCATTACGCAGTCGGAGAAGTATAATGTGGCCTTAACAGGTTACAAAGTTATTCACATGTTTTCCCCAGGGAGCAAAAGTGTGGAGCTGAAGTGCTGCGATGAAGCTCGTGAATATCTCTCATACGGTTTATCTCACTAGAGCATCTTGACTTGAGCTTCACGGTAACCATGGCTGCAGAGAAGCAAGTGCGTACACTAATGTCCTAGGACTTTACGTTTCTGTACAGCAGGCTGCTCTGATGAGACACCTTGAGCGGATATAAAATGTGACGGCACAGGAGATTTTGCTGCACAAAACTTTCTCCCGCTTTTCCCCTTTTAGGGTGACAAAATCCATCGTTAAACCCAAAGTGATATGATTGGTCTTAATGACCACTCAAAGCTGCTTTTACACTGGAGTTTGCCGTTCACCCCTTCACTCACACGTTCTATACATTCTATCACTCATCTTTCATACTCATTCACACGCTGCTGGCAAAGCCGTCATGAGGTTAAGGGTCTTGCCCAAGGAAACATCGGTATGTAGACTAGCGGAGCCTGGAATTGAATCCATGTTATGAAATAACTGTGGTAAAAACAGGGAGTAGAATTGCTGAACTGGACAAATTGGCACATACATAATAAACAAGTCTCAGTAATAACAACAAGAGTAAATAATCATTGTTTACCTCTGGTAAGCATTACTTAAGGCTCTATACTTCCATGCACCAAAGTGCACATTGCATATCGCTCGTGCGTCAGGGTCCAGTAGTATCTATCGTAACCATCAGGTGGTGGTGTTACCAGTCTGGACACAGGGAATAGGACTAATTCCTACCAAAGAAGAAAGAGAACAAATCATGTCATGCACATGATGCACATTGGGTCCGTGTGTGCTGTGCAAGGAAGTGTACCAGGGCCTTTAAAGCGGAACTAGACCGGAAGTTCCTATTAACGCTGTTTTTTTGGTGTGTATCTGCGTCATTACCTTGTTTATGAAGCCCTGACGGTTCGAAACAAACAGTTCAGCCATTGCTGAGAACGTTGTGTTTTATTGTAATCTCGGGGCTCAACGAGATCACTGAAAATCCCGTACTAGTTATGTAAGCAGCGGTTCTCCTGAACAACCGATCGTCCTGCTCCGGGCGGTAGTCCGGGCACATCCGGTTGCGTACATTGAACCGCAGAAGAAGAATAACGTCCGTTGTGGAGGTGTTTCACGAGCAACAGTGTCTTCTGACTCTGGGTCTGACTCCGGGTCAAAGTCATAAAAGGGACTGCGGCAGGGAGTCGACGAAGCTATTTTTAAACACTTTTAAAACAATGTTTTGATAATGAGGAGCAGTGCATCCACCGCTCCAGAGGGGGGCGCTGCGCTTCTGAGAGCTGACGTGATAGATTACGTCACTTCCAGATACCTGGCCAATCACAACACAGGTGGGAAGGCTCTACGATGGCTGGCCAATCACAACACACTCTGTCTTCTCGGGCGAGATTTATGGCTAAAAATAGCATGACTGACAAGCGCTTCGAAAAGGACAGATTTCAATCGGCTCGTTTACATCAACTAGGAGGATTTTGACCATAAAAACAACTTAATATATGTAAGTAGACCTCCATAACTCACATATATGTGCAACAGGACCACTCTATGTGACCTTTAAGCATACGTTACCTTTATTAACACTCCGTGTGACCCTTATTGTAAAATATGCATGCCTTAAATGTGACTTCATACATGTTGGGTTGAGTACAGAATAAGCATTACTTAACTACAACTAAGCATTTATTAATCAGTTGGGTGATCGTTATTGCACAGTGGGAAACATGTCCCACAAATGTCCTATACCTGCATGGTAGGAGCATTACTAAAGATAACAATGGTTAATACATGTATATTAGTATTATATTATGTATTTGTGACAACTGTGTTAAGTGAAACATGACCCACTTTACAATAAGGGCCACAAGGAGTATTAATAACGGTTCAATCTGACCATATTCCAAAACATGTTCCAGTACTTATGGAGTTGGTCCCCCTTTTTCAGCTACAACACACTTCTTGGAGAACTTTCCTGTGGTTTTTGAAGTTTTTCTAAGGGAATTTGTCTCCATTCATTCAGTAGAGCATTTATGAGGTCAGACACTGATATTGGCACGAGAATGCCCTGGCTCACAATCTCTGATCCAGTTCATCCCAAAGGTGCTCCATGGGTTGAGGTCAGGGCTCCGTACTTTACGGGCCAGTCAAGTTCTTGCACAACAAACTCGAAGTCAAACCCGTGTCTTTATAGTCCTCGCTTTGTGCACTGGGGCACAGTCCTGTTACAATAGAAAATAACCTTCCTCAAACTGTTACCACAAAGTTGGGAAGCATAGCATAGTCCAAAATGTCTTGGTATGGCCAAAGATTTTTCAGGTCTCTAGGTCGCGCTACGGTTACTGTTATGGTTATGGATAGGGACAGGGTTAGGGCGTTCCGTGGGCGAAAATGACATGCAATAGTATACGAAAAAACACTGTTCATTACTTTTGGTAGCGTTAAAGGGGAAATAAGTAGTTTATAGTGCCATCTAGAGGAGAGGCTGACATTTACAACAAAGACCTGCTGCTCTGCTCACCCCCTCCCTTCCCTGAGCGCTACGGTATCCGCAGCCGGTCAAATGTCGTCCTCGTCGTCTTTCTCCGTGTCAGCAGATGAGGTTCGTGAGGCGAGGGAGAGGGCGGAGCTACCGCGGCCGTAGCAGACGAAGCGGAGAGAGAGGAGGCGGGACTTCCTGCTACAAGTAAAGAGACGCTTCTTTTGTTCTCTCGCGTTTGTCCTTACAGGCTCCGGTAGAAACATGGCGTCTCGCTGCTAACAGTGGCTATGCAACCGCGGCCCTCGACCATGTTATTTTACATGACTTTAACACGAGTTATGATGAAGTATGAACAATGAAAGTTTAGCCTCAAACGTATTTCATTTGAATGCTTTTGTAGGAGTTTCACTTCTCACGTACATTTCATAGAACATGAATAATGTTTTTTTACGGATGTGAGCGAGGAGAGAGAAAAAATATTTGTTCTCAGTGTCTCAAGGGTGTCTCCTACAGCTTCTGCATAGATAAAACGCAAACACATACACACATATGAGTCGGAGAGGTTGAGGCTGTCGGGCTGCACGGCTCTGATGCACTTTAAAAATCACACTTGATCAGCAATTCTTTCTATGAGCTCACACATCTCCTGGTCTTCAAATGGCACCTTGTGAAGGTTCGGGGCACAGAGCGGAGTCGGTGGGACGCCTTCACTGAGATGCCTTATTTTGGTTGACATTATTTTCGGGCCGTTATATACCTGCTGCTGTTGTGTTGACGGCTCCGAGTCAGAAACAGGATAAAAACATTTTCAAAACAACGCAAAACTTTGATGACAGTTGACGAGCCCTCAGAACCGTGCAGTTTTCAGTATTTCAAAGATCTGCTTTAAACTATATACTGTACATCCCAAAACCTGGATTCAGTCAACACAGGAGCCAATCAATTACCGACCAACAACTGATGATCCGGCTTTCTCTGGGAAATTGCCACGATTGGGGTGATTACAAGGAAACAGCTGAGCTTTTTCCGGAGTATTGATGTGTGAGTGTTCCTCTCTGACCTTGTGGAAACTTTAGATGCCTAACTGAGAGGATTTGAATCAACCGACTCCATCTACAATCAGACAAGGGCAAAAGCACATCAGTGTTGTACGATAAAATACAGAAGCCACACCATGTATCAATATAAAATACGATATTTGTATTTTCAAAATACAAAAAAAAAATCCTCCCATCACATTTAAATTGAATATGCTGTTACCACCCAGTACAATAAGCTGCATAGAAGCCAATAATTATGACATGATCAACAGTTGGAATTTTTTTTATTTTATTTTGAACCTCACCTCCACTCCCTCTTTAACAGAAATTAAAACTAATGTGAATGTTCAATTATTGACGATAAATTTGAATATTATAATGAAATGGACACTTCACACAATACACGACGAACATAAGCAGTGTACACAAATCTCAAAAAGCGTCAGTTGTGTTGATTGCGTGACACTGTCTTTGTCTCTTTGGTGTTAATGAACACTCATTTGCTCTCTCTTGTTTAACGTTACTCGCTCATTGTTCAGCAGGGAATCTACCATCGACGCCGAACTGAATTCAGCTGTTAAAATATTCCGGTCATTCAGCAGTTTGACGGGATAAAAACATGTTGTCCTCGCCCACCCCTGCAATGCTGCTGCACGCACAAACACGCAGGTCTAATAGTATTGCTTGACAGAGCTCGTACAGTATACAAATAATGTTTCATCATTTCCGTTCACTGAGAATGTGTGAGTGAATGGGTGGATTGGGCAAAAACGGTGGTGCAAAGCAGCAAATACAGACCAAAGTGGAAAGGGAACTTGGTCGTTAACCAAAAGCTTGCCCAGTTCAAATCCCCACCAGGTTAATTTGACACTAAATTGCCAGCCATGCTGAGGAGCACATTCAGGACATTTTTTTTTTTTCTACATTTTTACAGGTTTTTGCTAAATATCGTGAATGATTGCTCGAATACAAACTGTATCCACAGGTCCAAACTCTGATCAGCTGCCTCCTGGTGCGTTAGATGATTGTGTTGCTGGTCACTTATATCTTATGCTGCAGAACATCCTGAAAGAAGGCTGCCTGAATGCACACTGATTGAATGCCGAGTGTCTCTTGTCTGTCTTGTCAGGATCTTCTCCCATCATGTGAATCTGTATCACTCCCCGCTTTTGTCCACCTCTGACTCACTCCCTCACACAATGCAGACAGAACACAGAGCAACTCACACACCCACTGTGAACAATAATTCTCCTGCTTAGACAGCGGCTTTGTCTCTCGTCGAGGACTTTTTCCTCTCTCCCTCACTCCGTCCTTCAGCCTTGCCAACAATTAAACTTACAACCCAAACTATCCACTGCTCATGAGCTGCAAAAAAAAAAATAAAAAAATAACTCAATAGCTAATCTGCTATGTTGCAACTCAAGAAAGACTCACACACTGTGTGTCACAATAGAATTAACAGCTTTAGTTAAGCTTCTTTGTAAAAAAAAAACAAAAAAAAACAACAACTCGTAAATTTAGAATTACACTTATTTCATGCATGACAAATAATGGTTCACATATGTAGCTTCCATGAATTAGACAATTATTATGAAATGTATTGCTTCATAAATTTCTATATAAATATTAGATATTAGAGATTAAACCTGTTTACACATTTGACACATCAACCAAAAACCAATGAAAAAATGTTACATGATTTAAAAAAAAAGCAAAATATAATAAAAAAGTAATGAAGAGTACATACGTTATAGCTCGTTATAGCTATATAGATATAAGTGTAAATGCAGTACTAGATTGTCCTTATTGACCAAATGCTTACATCTTAAGACTGATTTTTACTACTTTAAATAAGACTAAAAATGACAAATTTAGACACATTTTATTGTGACTTTTTAAACAATCAGTGTTAATTGATTAGTTTTTGTTTTAAGATTCAGTACAAACTGAAGATAGGTAATCCAGAGCCACATTAACATTGTTTCCCCTGTCTGCTCAATTCTGCCCATGACTTATAAACAGTGTGTTGACACATTTCCCCCTCGAGGTTTAATAAAGTCATCTGTCTAACGTTTTAGATTCTCATTCAGACATAGTTCTTCAAATATTATTCAATCAGCTGCAATAGGACTAGTAGATTTCATGAAGATTTTCCCCTTTGTCTCAAAATTGAGCATTCTTTATCCTGGAATCTCTAGTTGGTAGGTATTCTGTAATCAAGTATTTTTTTTTATCACATAACTAACTGATTAGTAGAGATTAATGCTCTACTATAGGCGTCACTCATAGATGGACCCCAGACTCGATCTGGACTTAGACCTACTGCCACAAATGATTGATAAATGTGTATTTGTATTTTAAATAGTCCTTTCAATGGATTTGAATTTTAATCACAATAATACATTTTCTTCTCTCTAGGGGTCGCCGCAGCATATTTGATTTGGCAGAGATTTTTACGCTGGATATCTTTTCCTGACACAACCCCCCTTCCATTTTTCTGGATCTAGAAGAGTTGGTCAGGAAGATCAGTTTCTTATTGGATATGCTTACAAATCGGATTTGGGCTGCTTTCTCAACATGGCCTTAGACTTTTCGGGCAATGTTATTTATGGGGAGGGAACTTAGTGAAGCGATTAATTAAAAAAAATAAAAATAAAAAAGCCCTAATTTTAACTGCCGCACAATACCGACATTCAGCCAGTCATAATATCAGTTAATTGGGGCCACACTGGAGTGCCTGCATCACTGAAGGTCTTATGGTGTATTTCAGTTGTATAGTAACAACTCAGAATTTCCAAGGTCATCTCTGGATCTCTCAAAATGTTTAATTCTCTAGCACTGTTGTTCTGCAGAGTGATTTGGAGGGTAAGTGCTTATTAACCTGCAGGTGCTGTGTCAACTGCCTTCAGGTCAATTTTTCTGAGCAGAAGTGACTCTTTCTCCACAATTGGATGAGGTTTGTCTGACTTCGACAAAAAAAAACGGTGAAAATGTAAGATTGCACTCGGCAAAACAAGAAGAAGACATGTGAAAAGACGTCTGCCATGTTATGGCAAACAGTGAAGGGAAGAGTGGACAACGTTGTCTGGTGCCGCTCTGGAGCTTGAAGCTTGGAGATGTTTGAGAGATGTTGGGTGAACTATAAAGAATTTTGATCCAGGAGACGAAGTTTTGTTTGAATCCATATTTTATCCATTGCAGCAAGGAGGAATTTCCAGTTTACTCTATCAAATGCTTTTTCTGCATCCAGTGACATAATTGCTGATTCAAGTTTATTGATTGTGCAATAGTCCACTGCATTAATTAGCCTGCGTGTATTATTTGTTGAGTGTCTGCCCTTAATAAATCCCGTCTGGTCTGGGTGAATTATGAAGGGGGTGATTTTTTTCCAGTCTCCTCGCTAAGGCTTTGCAGATGATTTTAAGATCTGCATTTATGAGTGAGATTGAGCGATAGCTGGATGGGAGTGAGGTTGTCTTTATCTGGTTTAAGGTGGAGACAGATATGTGCTGTGTTTATGTGTGGGGGGGAGAGTGCCACTTTCCTTAATTTCCATTACCATTTTATGAAATATGGGTGCCAGTATGGGCCAAAACGTTTTGTAGAATTCTGCTGGGAATCCGTCTGGTCCTGGGGCATGTGTTGAAGGGCATCATAGAGCTCTACCATTGAGTTTGGAGATTCTATGGTGCTGATCTGTTCATTGTTAAGTGTTGGCAGATTTATAGAGTTTAAAGGTTTTTGTAGAAGTCTCTAAAGACGTTACTTATTTCCTCCGGTGTGTGGGTTAAATTCCCGTCAGGATCTTTTATGGAATGGATAGTAGTTGTTTTTTCCTTATTTATTTTAAGTTGGTTCGCTAAAAATCTACTGGATTCGTTACTACGTTTGAAGTTTTCTCGAGCGTAGCCTTTCCAGTTGGAACTGTGTTTTCCTTTAAGTTATTTTATTTAATTGTCGTATAGGTGTTCGTCTTGTGAGGCGGCGTAAGCAGTCTCCAGTGTTTTAATTTTCTGTCATAATTCTATTTCAAGTAAATTGTCTTTCTTCTTTTTAAATGAGGAGAAGGAGGTTATTCTACCCCTCATTACTGCTTTAGCCGTCTCCCTGAGAACACATTGTGAAGTTCCTAATAGGTTATTGAACTCCAGAAAGGTTGCCCACTCATCCTCGATGTATTTGATGAAGTTTGGGTCATTTAGCAATGATTTCTTAAATCTCCAGTTTCTGGTTGGTGGGGTAACTGCCTTTTTAGTTATGTTTAGTCGTAGCCAAGTTAAGGCGAGTCGAACTAGTGGAAACATGCCAATAGTGAAGATCGTTCTTACGTTCTATACACTAGAACTTTAAATCTCTATCCTATGACAGCTAATGGCGATCAGTGATCTGGAGTCAGTGATGTGTGTTTGCAAGTAACTCCAGGAAAACTATTTACATTATATGTGCATGTATAATATTCAAAGTTCATTTTCACTTTACTTTAGTAGCTGTTTTGTTTTCCGTTTGTGACAGTAGATTTTTACTACAGACCAATAAACGTAATTCAACTTTAATAAATTCAAATTTCAAGTATTGTGTGTGTGAAGTGTCAAATTAAAACAATTACGCCCAATAACCTTGCACTTCTGATAGACTGACATGTTGTCACAGAGGAGGCTTTAATGAGAGTAACATCATGTGCTTTCATGTACGACACGACTTGATCACTAACCTGATCCAAATTCATTTCGACGACACTTCTCATCTCCTGCCGCACAAGGAGGATGTCATTTAATAACTGTCTGTCATGGCAGCAGGGAGTCAAGCTCAGGAAGCCTTTGCTTGCAGTTGGTTGAGGTTAAAAGTCATTTTAAATGATTTTACACGACTAATTGGGTGAATGTGCTTCTTTTAACCAGTGAGAAATGTCTTATTACAAAGGGATCACACTGACATGTCATTAACAGTCCGTGTCCAGTTTAATATCATTTAAGAAGCACAAAAGCAAAGAATGGTTACATTTGAGGGGGCTTAAAACCTGCATAAATAAACCGTTGAGTGTCATCACGACCATGCCAAACCTATAGGTGGCAGTGAGAACCGTGAAAATATCAACAAAAACATGGGCGAATTTGTTTTCTCCTACGCACATGCAAACAGAAAACCAAGATTTCTGAAATCTCAACTTTGCACTGATGATGTTTTGGATGTTTGGAAACTCTCATAGTGCGGCTGCCCTTATAGCTTTGATTGACAGCTATTTATTTTACTCGCAGACGCACATCAGTGACTTCAGATCACTGTCACAGAATAGCACTATTTACAGTACTAGTGTGTAGAATGTAAGGAGGATCTATCAACAGTAGCGCGAAGTAGCCCGCAGTCGAAAACCAAAATATTAACTGGGCTTCATTGCTGAAATGACTCCTGGATAGGTATCAGAGCAGCTAAGGCAACTTGAATGTGCGACTGATGGATATGATCTGACATGTTTGTTGTTGTTTGGCTGTACTGCACGTGGATCTGACAGGTATGGGAGGATAGCCAGCGTGAGCAGCTCAGAAAACATTTGTGCGTTTTTCAACCCTCGACGGAAACGCCACTGGTGGAGCGTGTTTAAGATTTCCACTCTGGAAGCTGGCTTGATTTTTTTGGGGCGTTTTTTAAGCCCCAAAAAACGATGTCGCCGTCTAAATGAAAGGCACATCTGATAACATATTTTGTTGGTTTCATGTGGGAGCGTTGTCGCGTAAAGCCAGCCTTTATGGATGCCAAACTAAAGTACCTCACTTTCAGCAGTGTTCTTCTTTTACTTGTTCTTTTGGCTTCTCCCTTTAGGCGTCACCACAGTGTCAACTGCCTCCATCTTGTCCACTCCCTTGTGTCGTCTTCTGTGCCGTCGACTGTCCTCATGGCCTCCTTCACGACGACTCATGAACCTTCTCTGTGGTCTTTCTCTTTTCCTTCTGCCCGGGGTGCTTCATCTTCAACATTCTTTTCCAATTATAATCACTACTTGGGCAAAGGATGATGAAGATAGAGAAAAACATTAGTTAAAAAATGGATCACCCGCTTTTTACACCAGGAGCAACCCTTCCATTTAGCTAGTACCAGTACTAGGAGTCCACTGGATGTACGTCCGCTGTAGCTGGGGTCAATTCAAATATCTAATAAACCCAATCAATGGGGATCAGTGGATGTTGGGTTAGGATTACACCTGCTTGCTCCCAGGACCCGAGCCCTCGACCTGTCAGGATTTAAATCAACAACCCTCCAGTTATGAGCCAAGTTCCCTTTCCACGACTAGTCCAGCAAATAATAATATTAAAAAGCTGAATTTAAAACGAGATAGACAGATATCTTACTTGGTATCTTTTTAACTTATTTTGTTTTCCATAGCAACACAGCTTTGTCCAGATGACCATATGGGTATGGAAAAGGGACATTTACCTCCAACTTGTACGGAAACTGAGGCAATGAAGCCTTCGGTAGCAGCAGTAATTGGACAACGGGTCTGATAAATGCTGGTCTGATAAGGTTTTGATGTTGCCTTCATTCCCAGAGCAAAGCCACTCCACTGACCCCGCAGTTAGCTTACGGAGCTTTTCAGTGGAGGTCAGAAGAATTACTGTAGGTCAGCGAGAGTGAAAATACTTTCAACTCCAAATAACCCACAGTAGCTTCATCCTTTATATAACAGGAGCAAGGCAGCTCTGAAATATTTAATGAGAAACCTAGCACTTCAAATATACCTCGAGAACTGTTCCATTCGGGTCAGGTGTAATACAAATCAGCAAAAAAACCAAGGCAACCAGCCAAAGAGTAGAAAGCACGTTGAAAGTTTATTTTGCCAGATACAAAACAGAATGTCTCAACATGAAATGGCGATGTATGAAACATGGCAGACAAATAAATGCATAATTAACCTTGACGACAGCAAATGAAAGCAGTAGTAAACATGTTTTGGATTGTAACATTAAATGACACTGATAATAAACAGGGTGAATAAAGTTAATACTGCTAAGGTGCTTAATTATTAATTTAACATACAATATACATATTCATACGTGTCAGTATGAATAGTAATATCCCCTTTCCCATTTTTCAGGTGAGGAATTAAAGTTAAAATAGCATGTGTCAGGCTTGTCTCTATTCCCAAAACCTTAGTTAACTGATTAACACCTCTAAGATTTAGAGCTCAGGTTGATATGCGTCTGCATGTGGTGCACGTATTTGGGTGTGTTATGTTTTCCTCTTCCCTGGCGAAATCTTGACATCCTTCCTTCCTGCTGCCATTCGTCTGTACAATGCAACATCCTCGTCCTCCCCCGTCTGTTGCTTGGCAAAGTTGACAAACACCTGAACAAAAGACAAAGTGATTAAGTTAAAAGGATTTTTTTGCGACCCTCGTGTGGAGGATAAAGAGGTAGAAGATGGATGGATGGAATTGGAACAAAAGACATGCTTTGCACTACTGCGCACATACCGAAGTTTGCGTCTCATTATGCGATTTGCATAAAGTCAGGGTCCTGTAGTATCTGACTTCACCATCAGATGGCGGCACAAGTCTGGGTGTGCCGAGAGTCAGCAAGTTTGAGGGCCACCAGGTCAAGGCTCGGATGACTATCTTTGGCAACTACTTCTTCTGTTGTCGAAATGGTTTTTTTTCTGCTTGGTGAGTGGGACTTAACACTCCACCTACCGGTGGGGCGGAAATTCTGTTTGCACATGCGCCGTCCACACACACGCCCAGCGCTCACCCAACACTCACTTTCCAAAATAGGGCCTGCACGTGCAGGCTGTGCGGCGCGCATCGATGACACGAACCGTACCATGCAAGCGATGCGCGTTGGGTCCACTCCAGAGCCGGACAGTAATGGGGATCTGTACATTACTCGAGTATCATTTTTGGGGAGTACTCATGACTTTACTCAAGTACATTTGAGAGGCAAATATTGTACTCTTTCCTCCAATACACTTCTATCCATAACCGTGAGTACTCGTTACTAAAACAAACAACTCCATGGTCAGATTTAGTTGAGAGATGAAACCATGGACGAAGACACAACAGGTCCATCCCGGGAATGTGCCAGCGCGTGGCCCCACCTCACCAGACTATTTAACATTTCTGAACAAGTTAATGATAGTGTTCGCTTCAAGTGTTTGCTGTGTTTACCAAAATAAAACTTCACTACTACACATTCATATAAACTGAGCATTAGTTGTGATGTTCTTGAGTATATGCTGTGTGTTTAACACAGTCGGGTTCAAATGTGGATGCAACAAATCCATGAAAACTCTCGCAGAGGTTTGTCAGAGCGTTGTCATTGTGCTATTGCTTTGTGGGCAAGTGAGAAATGTTAAATAAAGCAACATAAAAGGTAAAAAAGATGAAAATGACTTGATTTTACTTTCAATTCCTTTTACATTCTTCAAGGTATTAACATGAACATTTTTCAGAACTCCATGTAGGACGTTTCTATACGTTAATGTAAGCACTGTGGCAGTAGTAATGCAATATTTAGAAAATCTACTCTTGTACTCTTGATACTCAAGTACTTCAGTACTTTTACTTAAGTAGACATCTGACTGCAGTATTTTTACTTGTACTTGAGTAAAATTTAGCAAGGCGTATCGGTACTTTTACTCAAGTAATGAAGCTGTGTACTCTGTCCGCCTTTGGCTACAGAAAGTTTAAATTTCATGTATTAAAGCTATACTTACCTCTCTTGCATTTTTACACTTTTCTTTTGTAATCTTAAATTGTTCCTAATAAGCGTATGGCACTCTAAAACGTAAGATAAACCCACCACGTTTGGAAAACTCAGCATTATTTAATTATCATATTATTATGATAAAAGTGTGACCAATTAAAATATTCGGACCGAATAAAATAATTGGCCGAGCGACCTGTCTGTCTTCTGTCGTGCGCCTCGTCAATCGCTGTCGCGGCTTGGGAGTCGTGCACATCTCGGACTTTTTGTGGTGTTTGGAGACTCTGACGTGAAAGCACGTATCACTCTGCAGTTACTGAGCTCAACAAGCAGCGCGTGTTGTCGGGATCACCTCGGCCGCCGCCGTTCCTGCCCTGGACTTTGAGGGAGGGGGAGGTGTGGGTCTATAGCTTTAAATAGGAAATTACACCTTTTTTCAAGATTTATTTAATCCTGTGTAAAAGTTAATAAATTGTCAGAGGGAACATAATCACAATCTTAAATATACTCAATATACTTAAAACTAGTAAAATACACAGCATTGAAGAAGTTAGAAAAAAGGACCCAAGTGAAAAGTGGCCAAGTGCATATGTATGAATGTCCTGAAGCAGCGAGAATAAACTAATAGAGCTCCTCTAGCTGCAATTCTAGAATAATGTCCACACTGGCTGTGTCCATACTTGTGAAAACACCAGGGGGCAGTATAAGGATCATATCTATTCAGTCTGTTGGGTTTTGCAATATATTGCTTGATTTAAAGTGTTCAGTGCAGCGTGCAACTCGAAACCTGCACTCATTTTTCTATTCTAGTAAAGAGGGACTATACAAAGACACCACGAGTCACCCACAGCAACCTGCCTACTAACTGTTAAACAAAGTGGTCTTCATACCTGGTCCAGTGTTGTCTGCGAGACAGAGTAGTGTTCGATGCTCAGCCTATCTTTGTTGGCCACCACCAGCTGAAATATCCTGGCGAGGGAGGAGGAGGCAATCTCGTACTGCAGCGTGTTGTAGTGCTTCTCCCGCTGAACACAGCCAGGGAAACTGCTCTCCATAAAGCTCTCCACAGGCTCCAGCTCTGGGGACGAGCCAACTTTAGCTGCCTTGAGTTTCATGGTCACTATGTAGCCGTCACCAAATCTGGACAAGGGAAATGACAGATTAGACAAAATGAAGGCTGTATGGCTGTAGTCACAATGCTTTTTTTTCCCCCATTAATTAATGATCTAGTGTGTAAAATGTATGTGAAATTATTTGTCTTTGAAGATAAAATACTATTCAGTACTATACTTAATTTTTAAGTGTCAGCTCTATGGAAGCAGCCATTTTGGACCACCATGTTTTTACAGTAGCCCACAATGGACAAGCTAAACGTGTTTCGATGCTTACGGAAGGTTGCAAAGGCCCCCTTTACGGCTGGCATTAGAATTCTCCGTTCATTTTGGGATCAGATAGCTCTTTACCACATGCATTCACACCTGATATTAACGTGTGCCTCTGGTGTCTTATGTGCTAGATGTTATGACTAAGTCCACGGAGCATGTGTAGTTCGTAATCAAAGCACAGTTGTCAGCTGGATCATTGTTAATACTTGCCCTGTGTCATGCTAATTTTGATAGTGATATTGGCATCTAAAATGTACAAATTATCACGCAAAATGATTTAAAGTGTGTAATATCTTTCCATTAAAAACTAATAAACATTCTAGAAGTGTCATGGATAACCTTAGAGCCTTGAATAGCATCATATCTTGACATTCCTTGCAGTTGTGCCACCTGACAATTGCAACTAAACTCAAATTAAACAGCTTCGGTTTTGATGCAAGCATTATTTTTCTACCCTTGTCATGAAGGTCACACAGAACACTTTTTTAAGAAATAAAGAGTTTTACATTTTACATATGGTTGCACCACCCTGATATTTAGGAAATGTAAATTGCTGGACAAAAGTTTTGCAGTTATTTTAGCAGCTTTAAAACTATTTAGAACGAATACGTATAACTTTATTCAAAAGACTTCAAACATAAAATAATGCCCGAGTATTTTATTTATTTGAGTTTATCATTATTAAAATAACTTTTTTAATAGTTTTCTTAGTCTGCTCACTTGCTCGGACAGCTGGATCACCTGATATCTTAGGGGTTTGAGAAGCCAAAACATAATATAATTATTTGAATTTACTGAAAAATGCATGAAAATTAATAGGTTTTGCAGAATAAAGTCATAGATGTCATGAAAAGATTAAATCATGTTTTTTTATATATATATATATATATATATAATGGACTTGGACACAAAAATATACACGTCATGTCATTGACCCAAATACAGATTCAATATGGCTACCACCATACACACACACACACACCATGCAAACACTGTACTCTATGCACAACATATCACTTTTGAAATGAACTGGGAGTGTGTAATCACTCCCAGTTCCAAGTCCCAATGTCCTGATGTAAATGAAGCACATGCTCCAAGAACATCCAGAGCCTCTTACTTGTATTTGAGATGCTGAATTGTTCCTAAACACTTGAAAGTCCCATTAACCATGATAGCCAGTCGGGTACAGAGAGCCTCACACTCCTCCATGCTGGTGGAAAACAACAAAAATATATATATATATATATATTTTTTTTTAGTGCTGCTCTTTTGTGTCTGTGAGCAAAACAACTTCTGTTAGTCATAACAAACACGGTTTCACTGACAGAGCAGGAAACAACGTTTTGTGTCATTTCATCGACAGATACTGAACCTGTGCGACGTCAGCACCACGGCCCTGCCGTCCTGAATGACACTCATGATGGCATTCCACAGGAAGCGACGCGAGTGCGGGTCCATGCCTGTTGTGGGCTCGTCCTAAACACACAACAAAACCCACAGCTACAAACAAACTTGACTCTCTGCTCACATACTGTAATTCGACATGAACAGGGACCAACTCCTTATCTCGCTCAGCATATGGCTGAGATCTTACATTCCTGCCAGCTTGAATTAAATGGAGCTTTTTCCTGCCAATGTGTTAAACATTTGAGGCCAAGCTTGACTCAACCCATATGGCTTCCCATCTGGATCCATTGGAGCCATTTTAGTGATAAAACCCTCGCCTAAAACCCTTGAAAACAAAATATGGGGCTCATGAGCTCCTGGCTAACTCACCAGCAGCACCAGAGCCGGACAGCCAATCATTGCGATGGCTGTGGAGAGTTTACGTTTGTTGCCTCCGCTGTAGGTTCCTGCACAGCAGCCAGCATACTCTGTGAGCCCCAGCTTCTGGATGCCCCACTCTGCCACCTGGAGGGGAACACGACATGTGTTTTTAAAAGCAACTTTCTACACAAAATGTTTTAGGATGAGGGCAAATTCTGCTGTTCACTGAGAGCTTCATAACAACTAATACTACTTTTTATGCTAATATCAGTTAACATATTGTTGTTATATTATTATATTATATATGTTATATGTATTTGTTAACCTGGCTTACACCTGACCTTTATAATTTATTTGAATTCTTTTATACAATGTTATCATCAGACACAAATTCCTTTTTAAATTCTGTTTTTCTGCACCTCACTGCTTACTCATATTTATTTTCTTCAAAACCCTTTATTCGGGAAAGGGATTTTAAAGGGTTCTCTGGATTAAAATGGTTCTTACTGGAACCATTAGTGTTACCAACAACCCTTGAAAAACCCTTTCTTCATGAAAGGGTTTGGAGGTAGAACCTCAGCCCTTGTAGAAGGACCCTTTTAGAACCATTATTTCTAAGAGTGTAGGGGGTTCTATATAAAGAACTCACACTCTTCATATATTGAATTAAGAGTGTGAGTTGTTAGCAGTTTCGGGTTTAGCGCCATTCTAAATCCAATCCATGAACTTATTTTCGGGTTTAAGCCAGGGGATGGGAATTCAGATGGACTGAAAATATATAAGCTGTAGTAATATGACTCCTGATCCCATTATCAGGGTGTGTTAGTCCAACTTTGAGAAACAGGATTTAGTACAATTTCAATCAGACTTTGTATTTTCTTCTTCTTTTAGCTTCTGTCTCACAAGGCGACACCCTCACTTGCTAATAAGTCACATATTTGATTTGGCAGAGATTTTTTTGTTATGCATTATTCCCTTTCCTGATGCAACCCATTGATCAGACAGGGACTAAGAGTCCACTGGATGTGTCCGATTAACCCAATCAATGAGGGACAATGGGGATTGAGTACCTTGCTCAGGGGTACCGCAGCCCTTGACCTATGAAAATTGAAAACAAAAAAAACTCACCTCTACTTAAAAGCCAGGTTCTCTTTCCACGAAGACATGGGCTGGCCCACAGTACAACATAAGTTGGACTTACATGTTGAAATTGTTGTTTTAGTTGGACTTACAAAATAATCACTTTCTAAAGTCATAGAATGTACCGATATAGTTTAGTCTAACCTATTTTTTAAGACTAACTGAGCTGATCATAAAATAGTTGTGCGAATGCATTTACCACCGAGCTATAACAAGTCATTTCAAAAACATAAGTTTGGCTAATACAAGATACAGAAAACTTTATAAACCCCTACAGAAAAATTGCATTTTTTAATGTCCAAGATCACATATACCACAATTATACAAGATAAATACAACATACTATAAGATATGATAAAACAAGTCAATAGGAATTACTAAAAAGCAAATAGAGGATCAGAATTAAAAAAAAAAAACAAGAATCAAAACCATATTAAAGACAGAGTAAATATGATAATAAATAAAGCAAAAGTGCATTGGTGTGTGAAGTGGCAGTGCAAAACTTTGCATTCAGCAACTCAGGAGGAATGAATGACTTAGAGGAGTAATTTGTCTTCCTGGTGTGTTCATGCTTAATAATACATTTGCTTCATAGGGAACAAGTTTCACCCAGAGTTCAAGTCATTTTATTGGACTTTTATGGACATATACTGACACTGGGAATCAAATCTGCTCACACCAATAACAGCATTACGCTCCACATTAACGTCACGCTCTGTGTTCAGAAACACTTTGAGTCGAGCTGAGACGGTGTGAGGCGTAAAACAACTGGAGTCGCACTCACTCTGGGAATCTCCGATTCAGGAACTCCTCTGAGACGAGCATAGAGGTAGAGATGTTCCCTGCCGGTGAGGAGCTCATCGACGGCATCGAACTGAGGGCAGTAGCCCATGTTCTGGTGTACGTCGAGAATCTCCGTCAGGATGCTGTTAAAAAAAAGAAGAGAGGGGAAAAAAAGACACAACATGCCATTCAGAGCGTCAGCGTCCACCTGAGATAGATAAGGGAGACACGGGCAAAACACAGGGGAAATTTGTGCCGGTGTTGTGATATGTCAGCCTGATCATGGTGATTCATGGAGGTGAGGATGGAAATCAAATGCCTGATCCAGAAAGGTGTGTGTGTGTGTGTGTGTGTGTGTGTGTGTGTGTGTGTGTGTGTGTGTGTGTGTGTGTGTGTGTGTGTGTGTGTGTGTGTGTGTGTGTGTGTGTGTGTGTGTGTGTGCGTGCGTGCGTGTGCGTGCGTGTGTGCGTGCGTGTGTGTCTTTGTGAAGTAAAAATGTATAAACCATAGGAAGCGATGGACATTTGGTTGGTCTTCAAATCTGTAACAGGCTTCGCACTTCCCCCAGTGACATAAAGTGACCACACGAGGCAGCAGTAGACCAGCAGCTCCTGTGGCCCCGCGAGCTTAAATCACTGATTTTCTCTATGGGGTTTGGTGTGGGAGAGTGAGTGGTTTACGAACTTTAGGTGTAAACAAGTTCAACAAGAATTTTAAATCATAGAAGCCCATAAACAATATCTTAATTTTAATCGAAACAAACCAACTAATAAGTCAAAACGAAGGCTACATCCCTTCAAAATAAGAGTCTCAGCAGAAATGATGATATCATAAATACTGATTTATGCTGATTTTTATGAAAAATCTGCATAAAATACACATATTTAAAAGTTAGACGAGGGAATGCATTATGTCTATCATCAGTACATCAATAAACGTAAAGTAAAACAAGGACATTGGGTTAATTATGTCAAACTGAAAAAAGGAAATGTATGTAATATGTATTATATCTATTACTAGAAATGTGCTGAGCATTAATGATGTAGCTTTAAAAAAAGGCTTTTTTATTATAACTGCTCGGTGGCTACTCATTGTTTGGGCCTTCAAAAAATGAATTGTCATTTAAGCCCCGTCTTACATTTTCATTTATTTCTTGGCCTATTTAGAGAAACACATGGGTTTTATTACAGAATGATTCTAATTCCGGGCAGTGGATTACATTTTAATGACCTTCTGTGTCTTTAGCATTTCTAATTTATTGGACTCGTTCCATTGTTTACCCACCTGGAACACGCACACACACACAAACTATATTAATATATAATATATGTTGACATAGTACATTATTTTAGGATATCACAGGCTATGGTATTGTGCAGATGCACGTAATGCAAAAGGGTGTCAGAGATGAAATCCAAATTTGGTCGTCGTAAATTTAATCAGTACCTCAGAAATGAGATTCTACCTGTTATGTTTTGGTCTCTATGATGAAGTTTATGACATAAAAGATGAGGTAACAAATATACGAGAATACACACACACACACACACACACACACACACATACTTCAGCCCTGAAAATGGTTGGTGTTGTATTTTCCAGGACTGACTATGACTGATCTTTATGTACCTGTAACCAGCCACAGTTGCCTCCCCGGAGCCAACATCAGTGTCGCCAGTCAGCATTTTGAAGGTCGTCGTCTTTCCAGCTCCATTAACTCCCAAGAGTCCGAAGCACTGAGGGGACAAAAGCAATCGGGCTCCTAACACAAGAACAAACTCAGCTGACACTCTGACTCACCAGCCTCTGATATTCTACATTAAAACAAAAATTCACATATTTCCTCTTATTTTAATAGATTACAACAAAAAAAGCAAATTACTACTTTCATGTTCCACCACTACGTCTATCAGCAAATACTGTATCTGTACTTACCCTACTTGAAGGTGTATAGTGGTATATTTTCACATTTATTTTATTTAATCACATGATATGTTTAAAAAGTAATCAGTGATGAAAGAGGAAGTGGTCCACTGATCCAGTCAAAGCTGACATCTAAAATGGATTTGAAGGGTCAAAATGTGTGTTTTCATTATATATATTTTCTGACTCGGGTTGTGATTTTTGTCATATTCATATAAAGTGGGTCCCCCATTTAAAAAGTTTGAGAAACATTCATCAATAGGATGGATGGATGGATATGATCACAATAAGAGCATTATCATTTGAAATGTTTAACATAACATGTGCAAGTGTTTTCAGTAGCATCAAAATATACAAGTTTATCCGTGATGTTACAGGCTGTTGGATTATTGATTAGGCAACACTTGGCATGTACTTTTGTTTTTCTCAGTTCTTTAAGTATATTTAAAAACAACTATAACTAACTACTATACAATAAGGGGTTTTATTGTTATTGTTAAACAAGCACAATATATAGTGGAAATGTTTTTAAAAATGTTCACTCATGTTTACTTATATTCTCATTTATGTCTTGGAGGACGGCAAAATAACAACAAAAATAAAATGTGCTTTAAATTTAAATATTGTTGAAAGTGTTATACAAGTTGGTAAAATGGGAAACATCTGTTTTGAGTTATCTTAATACGGAATAAATATTGGAACATCTGGTGTCTTATATTCTAATTGGTGTCATTGATTTAGTAATACAGACAGACAGAGCTCATATGGATAAAGGGAGAACACTTATTATTCCCACTTCAAACAGTGGTTGAAATATTAATACTGTTATTAATTACTTTTAACTTGAGTTTATTGGTCCTTTGTACTTCCTCCACCACTGTATAAAACACACATTGACAAAACAAAGCCAGAGATGCGTGTCTTCATACTGACGCTAAATTGTCAACAACTGCATCTCGAACTGTCTGCGTCAGAGCCCAGTCAGACTGTAGCTTTAGACCAAGCGCAAAAATAGAAACAGAAAGAGAGAAATAAGAAAAGAAGAAGGATTAGCAGCTCTCACTGAACTCAGTGACTTTACCTCTCCTGCAGGGACTCCCACACAAATCCGGTCCACAGCTGCCCTCTTCCTGCCCACATACGTCTGTGCAGAGAAAGCCGGCAAACAATAATTCACTTTGTTGGTGTGATATATATTTAGTGGACATTTTCTTCTCCTAATTCTGCCTTTATTTGTCCTTTAACTAGTTCCAGATCATTTCAACATAGAAACTTCATTCACACGTCAACATGTTCAGCACAATTAGGACATTATTCAGTATTTTTCAGAGATAATTTCTCAATTTCTAAGACTTGATGGCTCCACATAGAGTACTTCAGCATGGAAATATCATTAAAACTTCAAAATGAAGTGGAACCTTCATCCCTCAATTCAAGTCTTGCATGACCTCCACATTTGTATTTGCAGGTACAGTTTTAAAAAAGCCTATTCCAGATTCTTGCAATGGTGTGTGTTGTGTGGAAGGTTCAGAGCTGCAGCAGAGCGGATGACATCACAAACACTAGAGTGGAGAGAGGTTGGCTGTTCTGCAGTGACGATGTCTTCACAAAAACCCAATCTTCTGCCAAACCTTATGACACTGGCAGTGAAGACGTTAGCAGTGCACGTGCAGTTTGGTAGGTAGGAAGGTTGGAAGGTTTGGGTGTTTTTGAAGGTGTAGTAAACACAAAGTGTATGATCGTCTTTCTGATCATTTAGATATCCATTTCATCTTCTCGTCATTCATTCCATTCAATCCAAGCAGGCAAGATTGACGTAAGCTCGGGCAGAAGGAAGCAATTTCGCAAATTGCCTTCTCTAGTACACTAGTACATAAATACTGCAGCTTTCATTTCTTTGTGTCATAAATCAAAATGTGATTTTCTTTTAATGCTACAGTTCATGGGCTTAAAAATCAATCTATAAATAAATAAATTCTACAAAACTAAATATACAATGTGTATGCTGCTCCGTGACATCAGGCCAGGAAAATGGATTGTGCTATAAATACAATAAATACATGCCAAGGATGATGTGTATTTATTGCTGTTTGGTTTTTTTTTGTTTGATTGTCAGCCAGTTAGCAGGATTACTCTATAACTCCTGAACATGGGTATTCTAGCATATTCCTACTTTTTCCCCTTGGTACTTGGAGTGAAAATTATGGATAAAATGGGTTAATAAAAAAGAAATAATGTGTCTGTTTACAAGGTAAAGTGTGATTATAGGATTGATGTTTGCGTTTCGGTGAGGTTTACCTTCGACAGGTCTCTGATCTGCAGGATGTCCGTTTTGCTCCCTCCGTCGTGAATTCTCTGCCTCTCCGTCGCCACGTCGTCGTCTCCATCTTGAACGGAAGTCTGGTTGTCATGTGACCACCTGAGGGTCACGAGAACATCCTCCGGTACAAAAGCGATGCACATTTTAAGCAGTTAATAACATTTGTTTAACTGATCTGTATGATGCCAGTCACATACCAGTGGCCTATGAAAAAACGGTACTGGATGAGAAGATTGACAATGAAGAAGACGAAGCCTTCCACAGCCATGAACGTGAGGTTTTTCCCCACAAAGTTCCACTGGAAAGGGTCTGCTGTGTGCGCCTCACCTGGAAACAAAGATGAAATAAACCCTTGTATTCAAAGAGTAAAAAGAAAAAAACAGAATGGTTCATGCCTTCATTGGCTTCCACTTTATACTGAGCCTTGAAGGAAAATCAACCAAATTCTCAAATTCACACAGTCAACTTATAGTGTCCAATTAAGCTCTGCATGTTTTGGGACTGTGGGCTTGGAGAAAATCTACGCGCACACACATGCAGAACATGCACACTCCAAACAGAAAGGTCCAAATTGGGATGTGAACTGGCAACCTTCGTGCTCCACCATGTGGCCCTAGCCCTAACGGACATAATTCTTCCACAAAACCAATTCTGACTGTATTTAACAATCTGCCAAGACTAAAGGCCCATTTATACTAAGACAGAGACGAACAACAGAGCCCGTTGTCCACACTCCATTCATTTTCGTCCCGCACCAAATGGAGCAATATCACTGTGAATCATGGGGAGAGTATAGTCAATAGTCCAACCAGACAGGAAAACCTCAAAGTAGAGTCTATATGGGCATTTCAAACTGTCTGCCAGAGACTCGCTGACTTGTCCCTGCAGCCAGAAAAGGAAGCGTGACTGCACTCGGCTTCACACCCTGTGGAATGCTGCATGTACGAGCACATCTCACCTATTTTAGCTTCACTTCACTGGCTGCCTGTCCATTTTAGGATTCTTTTTAAAATTATTTTATTTGCTTTTAAAGCCTTGAATGGACTTTACCCCTCCTTTTTATATAATTTATATAATTTGGGTTATTTTTGTATATATTTCTTTGTCTTTTGTCTTGTAAAAAAATGTCTTACTTTCATACACTGTATTTTACTGTACATAATAAATGTTCCATTAAAAAAAGTTAGAAACTGCAGTCTCTGGTCACCCAAGTCACTAGGTGGCGCTGCAGTCGGCCAAAACTACACACATACTATTGCATTAATAGGACGACTTACACTCAGTGGTCTTACATTCCTTCCACTGCAGCGAAATCAGCTTTCGTTTCTGTCTGTTTGAATCAAGAAGCTGCCCTCTAGAGGAAGTATTGTGTCACATCCATATCAACCCAAAATACACACAGAGGTGTAGTGACAGAGATAATGTTTGAGATGTAAATGGAATATAAAGGGGCCTTAAGGAGCAGAAGGTCACAACAAGTGAATAGTTATGTTGTTTCATAAAACGGCCCATTGCTTCCAATGGAAAATGTACACAATCAAAAGAAGAAACCTTTCAAAAAAGCAGCTTTTTCTGATTCCTGATATTCATTTTAAAACTCCCATTGAGTGGTCCTATCATATTACATTCATTTGTTTTTATGGTCAAAAACCTCCAAGTTGCTGTAAACGAGCTGATAGAAATCTCTCCTCACTGAAGCTCTCATCAGTTGCACTGTTTCAGACTGAAATCCCACCCCCAGAAGACAGACTGTGTTGTGATTGGCCAGCCAACGTAGAGCTTTCCCAACTGTCTTGTGATTGGCCAATACCTGGAAGTGACATCATTAGCACACCAGCTCTCCGAAGTGCGGATCCCCCCTCTGGAGCGGTGGATGCACTGCTATTCATTGTTTTAACAATGTTTAAAAATGGCTTTATCACGACTCCCCGCCTCAGTCCCTTTGACGACCTTTGACCCGGAGTCAGACCCAAAGTCAGAACACACTGTCACTCGGGAAACACCTCCACAACGGACGTTATTCTTCTTCTGCGGTTCAATGTATGCAACCGGATGTACCCGGACTAGTGCCCGGAGCAGGAGGATCTGCCGTTCAGTAGACGGGATCCTTACATAATGATTCCAGCCGTGTTCAGAGCACTTGTAAAGCCCAGAGAATACAATAAAACCCAGCATTCTCAGCAGTGGCTGAACTGATTGTTTCAAATTGGAACTTCCGGTCTATGGGAGCTTTAAATCATCTTTGCAGTCAAGGCCTCTGATTATGCTTTCCATGATGAAATAATGATGATACTCACCAAACCTAGCATAAACATCAGTAACAGCCTGGTTCATGGCCATGTCTATGAGTCCTCGACCCAAGCAGAAGTGAGGAAACACCAGCAGGATTTTCTTCAGCCACTCATTGATCATCAGCAAAGACTGGAAACACAATTGTTCACACACAAACATTCACATTTAACCCCAAAGAGCAGAAATTATACTACATTTTATATATTAATATCAGTCTCATTTTGTCCTGTCTGTCTCTGTCTGAGCCAAATTCAAATCATTTTAAATAATTTTCAAAGTGGTGCAAAAAAATACAGTAAAAAAACACCATCTGTGAAATTAATTGCAATAAAACATTGGTATTAATAACTCACGGTGCAGTGAGAACACAATTAATGCAAATTACTGGATAAATTTGAAGAAAAATTGCCAACATATTTATATTCAAAGCCAAATTACAATATATATTCAAATGAAGCATAATTATTGAGTTGAGCCTTATGTTAAAGTAAATATATCAAGAAGTCAGTGGGTCTTAGTTTATCAGTAAATGTCTGTATTGTGCTTAGTATGATGATGTGAGAACACCTTTACTCAAATATTCTGGTGAACAGAATAGAATCACATGGATGTTTAAGTTTAGTGTTCACAAGTAGACGACCTTTGTTTGTAAAGCCTGGAAAAAGGTTTATTTGTTTTGCGTTGTCTGTGATTTTTACTCTGGCTTTTTGCTGTTTAAATGATCATGTCTTGTAAGCCCATTATGAGCTGGACATAATTCTAAATGTATGACACAATCATAAAAAAAACAATCAATTAATCATGTACAATATTGACAAAATGCTTTGAGCTGTAAAATATCCAAGCACGACTTTGGCCGTTAGACTTTGACTTCAATCTTCACGACAGCTTTTATATAAGATTGATATGTCCAATTCTGGACATTCTTAAGCCTGTCCATTAAAGGCAAAAAAATAATAATCATAATCATAATATAATATTGATAATATTTTATTAGATATAAGTCCTCACCCGATTGTTTTCAAAGAGCTCCAGCACAAAGGTGACGGCGCTGCTGTTGATGCCTATGAACAGGTTGATGCAGGACAGAGAGATGTACGCTGTACTTGGGATGTTGAAGACGTAGGACAGAGGATACATCATGGGTGTCACTGACCATCTGCAAGGGAACACAAGACAGACAGAAATCACGGCATTAGTTTCTACTTGATTATTTTCTGTTTCTCACTCATGGTTATGCAGATGGTTACAGCACCATTTAAATCTGCAACATCTGCACTTGCTCCTCATGTCCTCTTTGTGTTTGTTATGCCAAGCAACACTGAACCCAAAAGCCTTACCTTGTTGTTCACTAATATACATATTTATTATTGTCGATTGGTTTGCACAGCTGTACTCTGATATTGTTTCCTTATCTGACTTTTGACAATTTTTCAATTCAAAAAGTGCCAAAATGTGCAACTTTTAACTCGAAATTTCTTTCTGTAATTCTGTCATCATATCACTCGCTTGCACTTTCCACCAGGCTCAACCAATTTCCTGGGGCAAACCATGTTAATATATTCACGTTTTATCTCATATTTCATATGATAATAGTTTGCAAAGTGCAAACATCAATAAACTAATATTTCTTACCCATAGAGGAGAAGCAATGCAATGAGTGCTGGAAGGTTGGCCGTTGATGTGTAACACTTTTTGTCAAAAGCCATAAAGATTCCGACCACCATGACAGTGCTGAGACAGTAATTAATCTGAGAGAGAAAAGATAATATTCACTTTTATTAAATCACATTTCATTCATTTTGGGAATCCACTATTTATTGATCATTTGTACCATATCCCAGAAGAAGTTGGCCACCCAGTAAACAAGAGGGCTGACCCCACTGACAAACTGCAGGTGCTTGGCCTTGGTGACACGTTCCTGGATGAGGTAGAGGACGAAGCTGGCGGGGATGAAGGACATGGCAAAAATGACACAGATGGCCACCACTGTGTCCACTGAGGTGGTCAACCTGCAGAACAAAGCAATACGGTCAGTGCTGGGAATTGAGTGCATTTATTGGCCTGTAATCACTGAATACAAAGAAGTTCAATTGAAGATGTTGTATTCATTATTGTTATTACTACTTCACACAGAATGACTTTTATAATACATACAGTCCATTTGGGTGTGAGTTTCAACATTTCGTCATGTTATCTACACATTAATCCACTCTTTATTTATGTCTGGCATATGCACACATGGATGGAGAATATGTAATCATTGATTAATGATTGATCAATAATTTATCAATAATAATAAAAAAGAATAAAGGGTGCACCCACACAGTGACTTCAGAGAGCTGCTCCTTGGTAAGGTTTAGAGGGTGGTTGAAGCAGGTGATGCCAAACTTGACAGGATTGGCAGATCGGGGTAGGAAGGCCCGCAGGATGGCGTTATTGGCCACATTCATGAAGGCCACCATGGCGTGCCAGCCTTTATTATTATACCAAACCTGACAGTGGAGAGCACAGTGAATTAAAATACGCCTCACTGTCCTTTGATTCAATAATTACAACCCTGATGTACAATACATGGACCTGCGAGTAAACTAATACCTTCATTACTGTAAGTGGGAGGCAAAGCTATTAGAGCGTGCACTCACAGCCGTTAGTCAGGACCCACGTGACATGTCAGATTTTATAAATTGAAAAGTTTGTAATTGCAAAGCAAATAGACACACACACATTTTGCACATCATATTTTTGTTTCTTTGTGGTTCTGCTCCCAACACACCAACCTTTATATTAAATTCACTTTCCATGTATCGTAAGAACGGACCAAGCTCTCTCAAGGCCAGCTCTGAGGAGTAACCCTGTGAAAGGCAAGATCAACTGTGTGACTCAACAGGCAGAATATTCAATAACGTGATGAACTATATATATACATATATATATATATATATATATAAATGAAATACCCCTGTGATGTTGAGCATTTGTCCCAGCTGATGGAGAACATTCTGGATGTCTCTGGGGTTCACAGTCAGGATGGGAAGCTGTCCTCCAACTGACAAACCTCCATATCTGTTAACATTAAGATTTATACTCATTACTCCTATCAACGTCTCTTTAAAGCACTGCAATGAGTTATAAGTCAACTTCAAACAAGACTGATGGGGGAAAATAAAAAACAAAAACCATTACCTCTGTTCATTTACCCAGTATTTGCTCTTCAAACTGTGGATTGGAAAATGACAAGTTTAATAAAAGCTTGTTGTTGAGAATGTTTAGAACCTGCAGTTTTTATTTTAGATTGTGAAATATTTCATTGTTTCCTTTTTAGAAGGATTTTAACACTTTTATCTCCGCCAAAAAAGTTAGGTTTCTATTAGTGTAGGTTTATCTGTAAGTCCTTCATTTAGCAACTTCCTGTCTACAGTATTTTTTTTTTTTCGCCAAAGTATGTCACCATTAAAGCAGATAGTTAAATGTCTTGTTTCGGGGAGATTGGGGGATGTTTCCACTCCCTCTACTGCCTGTTAGTGTAAAAAAACAAGATCAGGACTGCCAACCCCAGAATCTGGAAGCAAAGTTCCTACACATTTAACATTTCAAAATTCCATACTTTTCCAGACTTCTTTGAGGATTTTTCAATCAAGTGACCAAGTGATCAAGTGAAATCCTTTTCTTTTATAATGGGCAAAATTGTAAAAAGTTTAATATTGGAAGTCCCATTGAATAACTCATCCAAGTGTTTCTGAATTGTATGTGAATATAAACCTGCCTGGTTCTGATGAGACTGGGGTAGGTCTTCACCAGGTAGTCAGAGATGTTCCTGTCTGTCAGATCCAGAATTGTGTCTCCCGTGTCATCAGTCCTCTGGCGAGGAGGAAGTCCTCCCGCACCGGCCGGACAGACTGGCATCATGGTCAACTTGTTCCCGGTGCTGCAAAGGCAGGACGGTGACGGGTTCCTCTGGTTCCACTCAGGACTCTGTAAGATGTTGCTGACCACGGGGGAGACGTCAGGATACAGCCACTCTGATGTGTTGTTACTGCAGGGCATTCTGGGAAGGGAAATAAGTAAACAATTGGTTATTACTTCACTCCACGTTTCACTGTTTGTTTGTCCGTATGTTTGTACTTGCACTTGCCACTATGACCAGCAGAGGGGGTGCCAGAGGATTGTAATGTAATGTCATTTAAAGCGGACCTAGACCGGAAGTTCCAATTTACGCTGTTTTTTAGTGTGTATCAGAGTCATTAACTTGTTTAAGAAGCTCTGAAGGTTCAAAACAAACGGTTCAGAACGCTGTGTTGTATTGTAATCTCGGGCTCAGCGAGATCTCTGAAAAAACCCGGTCTGGTTACGTAAACACCGGTTCTCCTGAACAACCGATCGTCCTGCTCCGGGCATTAGTCCGGAGGTATTCTTCTTCTTGAACCGCAGAAGAAGAATAACGTCCGTTGTGGAGGTGTTTCACGAGCGACAGTGTCTTCTGACTCTGGGTCTGACTCCGGGTCAAAGTCATGAAAGGGACTGCGGCGGGGAGTCGTGAAGAAGCTATTTTTAAACACTGTTAAAACAATGTTTTGATAATGAGGAGCAGTGCATCCACCGTTCCAGAGGGGGGAGCTGCGCTTCTGAGAGCGGTTGTACTTCCAGGTACTGGCCAATCACAAGACTCTGTCTTCTGGGTGAGAGAGTTGTCTCAAATCTCGCGGCTGGGAAACACCGTCAGAAAAGAGGATTTCTATCGGCTCGTTTACAGCAACTAGGAGGTTTTTGACCATAAAAACAAATTAAGTTAGACCTCCATAACTAACACCACAGAATAAGAAGAAAGAGAAGAGAGATGAGAAGCAGAAACAGAGGAACGAAATTGCCTATTAGATATGTGCACTCCTGCTGAATTAAATGTGGAGTCCTAGAAATAATCATGTGTATTTTTGTGTTTATCATTTGCTCCAAAGAAATGTATTCTGGTCTGCAACGAGATCTTTGAAGTCACTGTATGACTGATGATAAAACATATTCAAACACTATCGTGTTCAAAAGTGCCTTTATTGTCACTGAATCATTAAAAATCATACATTCACATTTCGTGGGGTGCTCTCACACGCAAAAAAACAATTTGATCAAATAAATTGCTGCTGGTTTTGTTTTTGCACCAAATGCTGAGAAGCAATTCCATAAATAAACTGGACAGTTTGAGTCAGTTAAACGTGTGAATACGAGTGTCAAAGTCAAATCGCTGCCTTTAAATCTGTAGAAATAGAAATACTTCATCCCAGCTGGCACTAACAGGCAGAGGTATGTTCCAGGACCAACATACAGTGGCAAACACACATTCACACTCACATTTAAGCCAGTCTTAAATATAATTAACCTTACTACAAATCTGCATGACTCTGGACAAAGAGAGGAAGCTGGAGTACACGGACATGTTGAGAACATGTAAACTCAACACAAATATGCCCATCTTATTTTCAAATAAACAATGTTAATAAGCATGTGCATCATCATTTGCATGCACTTCTTTGCTATTCTGTTTTATCCCATCTATATCTCTCATGTTTTTCACATTTATTTATTTATCATATATTACATTTCCTTTTATGATCATCATGTTCTGGGTTTGCTTATCATCCATTTTATTTGTTTGTGTTATTATAACTCATAAATATTTCCCTTTCTAATATACACAGTGCATTTGGGGGTATTTTTCAATGTTTCTTCATTTTCTTTTAATCAACTGTTCATTTCTGGCATCATTTTATTTGGATCCATGTGTATACATGCAAAAGAGAACCAAATACAACATGGATCTCTAATTCTGAATTTAACAATAATTAATTAATTAATAAGCACTTGTATAAAAAATCTTATGCTCTTCTTCTCTATTCTGTCTTATCCCATCTACAGTATATATATAGAATATATATATATGTGGGTTAGGGTAACCCTAACCCTATACAGTTTCATTCAATATATTCAAGTTTCATTCAATATATTCAGAGTTTCATTCAATATAGTCAAGGATTCATTCAATATATTCAAGGATTCATTCAATATATTCAGGATTCATTCAATATATTCAAGGATTCATTCAATATATTCAAGTTTCATTCAATATATTCAGAGTTTCATTCCACATATTCAAGTTTCATTCAATATATTCAAAGGTTCATTCAATATATTCAAAGTTTCATTCAATATATTCAAAGATTAATTTCCTGAATGGCATGCCATATATATATAGATATATATATATATATATACTGTGTTTAATAAGTGGTTTGTCTGGGAAGCGCTTAGTCATCCAGGTCATAGTCGTCTTCATTAGTGCTGCTAACTATTGAAGTAAGTGATACTTACCCTAGTGGTTCTCCCTCCATGCAGCGAGTGCCCAGGCCTGGTCGACCGAACAGCGACTCTGCGAAGGCTTTCATTTTAGGGTCAAAAGGTTGCTCGTTGCTATGTAGAGAAGAGGACATGAGAAGAATCTAAATCAGTAAAATGTTATCACCACTGATCCCTCAATTTTAATAATGCTGACTTCACAACTATAATAATGTCAAGTAAAAAAAAAAGGGCCATTTGACAAATTCTAACCTGAAGAAGAAGAGCTGCTGTCCATACATCCATGGTGTCAAAGTGAGACTGGGATATTCTCCAAAAGGAGGAACAATCATGGTGAAAACCAGAGCGATCAGGATGAAACTGGCAGGGAGGACGATCTGAAAATAAGTTACAGCGATAAGTTAGTCTTCAGAAATTCAGAATTGTTCCACAAATTCACCAAACTGACAAAAGTCATCAGACTATTGTATTATTATCATTATTATTATTGAGTAGATAAACCTTTAAGGGTTACCTGAATTCTTCATTTTTTCTAAGATCAAACCCAAAATATCAATGATGGACATAATGAAGTTTCATTACACACTACAGTTACCATGCATGGGCTGTATGATGTCTTTGAACAATGCACTTTTTTTTATGAGACTCATGTAACGTGTGCTTGTAGCATTAAAGCTGCAGTGCATACATGTTGGTGAGTTGACGATGTTATTATACTGCTCTGTTTGGTCTTTTTTGCCAGCTGCAAACGGACTCTGTCAAGCAATACTATCACACATGACAGAGTTTGTGTGTATTCAGCAACAAGCAAAAAAAAACTGACACCATACAATATAGAATAAAATATAAAATATGATGAAAGATGAAATAGATGAAAAACTATAGGACATGAGAAGTATCTATCTTCATTGTCTCTTATACATGAACTTCTGGGTACTACACATTTCAGAGCTGTAGCAGAAGTTACATACTACAACTTTAAAATTATTTTTTAGTTTAAAGCGGCTGAAAACATGTGAAGCCATTTGAACAGCTGACCCTCATGCTTGTGAGTCAATAATGCTAGCCACTGCGCCAATGTATGACCCATGGGTATTAATGTTTCAATATAATACATACACAAGACCCACCAAAAATGGGTTTGTGAGCCAACTGTCACATTGATTTCTGACCACTGACAGTCGCAATTGTGTTCACCGTGTCCAAGTGAACTGTCCACAACACAAACCTGAGCCAGGAAGTCTTTCTTGCTTCTTGTCGCATGGTGGAACCTCTTTACCAGCAGTGCATGGAACTGCTTTAAGACCAGAGCGGCACCTTTCACCTGCCTGGAGCCCTTTCCTGCACTGCTGTCTGATGCACCATCCACACCGTTATTCTCTGTTGTAGAAGAACACAAACGAGGGAGTAGGTTTTATTAGCACTTCAGTTATTTAAGTAAAGAGGGAAAACAACATTTGCAAAAGAGACAGCTGGAGAAGCAGGCTTGGGTTCAGCTGGGGGCAGCAACTAACAATTATTTTTCGCTATCAATTAATATGTTGTTATTATTATTCTCTCCATGAATAGATTAGTTGGTGCAGACCTAAATGAGTAAGGATGAGAATCTGAAGCAGAGCTGTGCAGGAAAAAACGCACAGAAGCATCAAAACATTTCTCAAAATCTCCATGTGCAGTTGTTTAGTCAACATGTTCATCTCCCCAGACCTGGATCACTCAAATGGCATGCAAACGTAAAGGTCCAGTAAGTGACATATAAGAGACATTTAATGAAAGTGTAAAATTCCCATAGCCTTACAGTAAGCATTTATGCACGTTATGCAAGCTGCCATTTCGTATTGCCATGTCTCTACGGCCACAGTGTGGCAAAAGGAACATCCATTTTGGTATGTAAAGGCCACCGTAGTTCCCTGACACGCTTGGGAAATAGAGCAGTGAGTAGAGGAGTCCTCGGTTGATTACATTCTGCAGTCTCACCATCACGTCACTACTTTTTACACACTGGACCTTTAAATTATTTATTGCTATAGAATTCTGATGCACAGAGGAAATATGTGTCCTTGTGTGTGTGATACATCTGAGTGACCAGGTCCAGTAGACTGAACAATAAAAATGTTTTTTTGAGTCGACTCTCGGGTCTCTGACCTTCATCTCCCTCTACAGCAGCATTGCTGTTGTTTTTTCTCCGCTGTAACATCCACTGCTCTGGAGTGTGACACAGAACATACACACAAACTAAAGGGTTAAGACAAATGACAAAATGATGCACCACAGCACAAGTCAAGTTCATACAAGCTACTGGGATCAAGTCGACATCCCTGCGGGTCAGTGTGGTGACACACACACGCACACACAAACACAACAGTCGCAGCAGCATAATAACAACAAGGTGTGAGGCAGATGTATCACTAACACGTTATAGAGAGAGCGACAGGACAACGGGTCAGAGATTCAATTCCAGGAAAAGGCCACGGAGAATATTATCAGTGGTGATATTTACCAGGAGTGGTGGCATTATTCGCTGCCTCTCCATCTGCAGTGACCTTTATGAATATCTGTTGAGAAAAAAGTTTTTCACACATTAAATATAACATCCTGAAGTTCCAGCTTTTCATTTGATTTATTAGGATGCGGTGCCCATTGGTGCAGTGGCTTCTCGCACGTTTGCTTTATTGAAGCAACAATTATTTATATGAATATTATTAAATATTAATATTTAACAATAGCAATAAAAGTGTACATTCCATTCTATTTCCCAGTTTAAATGATAAGTTATTTATTTTGTGCTTTTCTATTCTTGATATACACTCGATGTGATTTAAAACAGCATTCACTCACTCATAAGCATAGAGCACTATACACAGCAGTTTGTCAATCACACACAACCAGCAGTTAAAGTGCAGACCTTCCAGTTAAAGGACGACCTGCTCAACCGCCCGAGCCTCATGTGTAGGTATATAATAACAAAAAGACTGAGAAAATGGTCAACACTTAACAAATATATTTGTTTGCTTTTTTAAATAAATTAAAAAAAACAATAAAAGGTGAATAAATCAGCCAAATGACAGTTAAAGGTGCATTATGTAATAAATCTAAAGCAAATGGCCATAAAATCCTCCTAATATGTCACAGAGACTCAGGAATAATGTTCATATAACAAACTGAACTCACCAACAACAACAGTACAGCCAAAATATTTGCATTAAAAAAAATATTTTTATGTTTTGAAATCATGTTTTGGCATGTGGCGCCACCTACCGCCATCTACCAATCATTGCAGTCAGAAGAGTCTCCGCTGCCGAGCAACCACGGGTTGCCAGTTACGTCAGAAAACGAAACCTAAAAGACCTCGGTATTTTGAATTTGAATGTAGTAACCTTTTATGGCCACATTCTTATATATGGCACCTTTAATAAAAAATGCAATAAATCAATATTAGAGACAATTATTTATGTTTTAAGCAATAAAATAATATAGTATTTGATATTGGAGGGTATCTCAATGCTCCATACTTGGCTTAAAAAGTCACAATTTAACTTAAGTAAAGCACTGGCAACCTGGCTCTATAAATAAAGCAGTAGCAGTGGTTCTAAAACTTCTGTACCAAAGTAAAACTATTATCACCAACTTTAAAATACAGTGATATAAATAGGTTGAGCAAAGTCAGCTATGGACTTAAGATTATTTTCTCTCATCATCATCTTCATCCTCCTCCTCTTTACACTTCACACACTGTTATAGTGAAATTAGATGAAGATGGAGTGTGAGATAAGGTGACTAGAATTATTATTATTTTATTTAATATAATATATTACTGTGTTATTTGAACAGTATTTCTGATTTTCCTCCAAGTGCCACCAGAGGAAGCTCACATAGCACAGTTTGAGAGACAATGGATGGATGGAAGTTGGTGATAATAAAGCACAGTACTTAAGCACTAAGTCAATGAGGAGGAACGTCTTTACCTCCTCTAATGATGTATCCGAGATGCCAAAGCTGCTGAGGCCCATATCAGAGAGAGTTTCCTCTAACTCCCTGAACAGACTAGCATACGCCCGATGCTTGAATCCTTTATTGGGGAGCAGATAGGTCAGCTCCTGTCCAATCGTCTCAATCAGTTTAGCATCTGGGACATGGTAGTGAATGAGACTGGTGATGTTGTCTATATCCCCTGAAAAGAGAACAAAAAAAAAATCACAAATAGAGGAGGTATTAAAGAATAAAAGAGCTCCCAAAATAGCACCTGACAAAAACTGCTTATGATGCAAAAAAGAGAGAAAAGAACACTATTATTCAAGCACTGAAATGCATGAGTAATGAATGCTTGGACAACATCATGGAGTTCTGAGTCCTCAGGCAGAAGTAAGAAAAGAAAAGGCTCTTGAGTCATTATTACTTTCTGTGTGTGTACTCGGCTATCATTCACATCAGACTCTTACCATCCAGGACTCGGTCTGGGTGATGGGACTGGCTCTGGACCTGGTCTTTGTATCCGGTGCAGATGGAGCAGGCACAGGAGCAGTCGGAGGCACAATCGCAGTCATTCTGACAGAGAGAAGAACAACGCTTTTCACTGAGAGAGCACAGCTTTCCACCAACATGAGACTTCCTACGATAGATTTAACACACCTGTCACATCAATGCTTAGTTAAAGCTCACATAGAGTTTTTATGGTCAAAAACCTCCTAGTTGCTGTAAACGAGCCGATATAAATCCTCTTTTCTGACGGTGTTTCCCAGCCGCGAGATTTGAGACTCAACTCTCACCCCCAGAAGACAGAGTCTTGTGATTGGCCAGTGCCCGGAAGTGACATATTCAGCACACCCGCTCTCAGAAGCGCAGCTCCCCCCTCTGGAATGGTGGATGCACTGCTACTCATTATCAAAAGATTGTTTTAACAGTGTTTAAAAATAGCTTCGTCACGACTCCCCGCCGCAGTCCCTTTTATGACTTTAAACCGGAGTCAGACCCAGAGTCAGAAGACACTGTTGCTCGTGAAACACCTCCACAACGGACGTTATTCTTCTTCTGCGGTTCAATGTACGCAACCACATGTGCCCGGACTAGTGCCCGGAGCAGGACGATCTGCTGTTCAGGAGAACCGGTGTTTACGTAACCGGACCGGGTTTTTTCAGAGATCTCGCTGAGCCCGAGATTACAATACAACACAGCGTTCTCAGCAGTGGCTGAACTGTTTGTTTTGAACCTTCAGGGCTTCTTAAACAAGGTAATGACGCAGATACACACTAAAAAACAGCGTTAATTGGAACTTCCGGTCTAGGTCCGCTTTAAGTTCCCTAACTAAACTAAAACTCACATTTATCTTATTCCAGGGGAACCTTTTTTTTACTGCCTCAATTACGTGCTTTTTGCCTCTGTTATTTAGACTTTTAACGTTGTCTGTTTGGACTGATCACCAGGTACTGAACCATTTGAACTGATTCTGTGTCTGAGTCTGCATTCGAGTCCTGTCCCTTGTGTCAGTGTGATAATACCATAACATTATTTTATTCAAATCTTATCAGTTTCGACAGAGATATGAGTACAAGAGATCGGGATTTCTTGAAAATAGGATCATTTTTGTGACATCGTCCATGGGTAGATTCCAAAAACTGAATGAGAACATACTCGGGTTAACGCACATCATGAACAATCCAGATGAATCCGTGAAAAGCAGAAGTAGTAAAAAACGAATCCTCACCTCCTTCTTCTTCAGGTCCTTCATGCGTCGCACCAAAGTCAGATAGAAGCCCACTCCAAAACAGTTTTTGAGGAAGAGGGGGGAGCCACAGCAGTGCAGATGTCCTTTGGAGAGGATGGCGATGCGGTCGCTCAGCAGGTCGGCCTCATCCATGTGATGCGTGGACAGAATCACTGTGCGGTCTGCACAAGCATGACAACAAGTTTCACTCCATCACACATCGTCTACTGCTTTATCCTCCACATGGGGGGGTGGGGGGGGGTCACCAGTCCATCACAGGGCAAACACAAAAAAAACGATAAACCATTCACTCTCGATTCACACCTACAGTCAATTTAGACTGTAGTTTGGACTGTGGGAGGAAGTCACAGAACACGGTTCATGTAAATTGTACATACAGTCGAACAAGGATTCAAACCAGTGACCTTCTTCCTGCTGAGATAGGGCGATAGGTGTGGGGTCACACCCTGAACAGATGACCAGTCCATCACAGAGACATATATAGAGTCAAACAACCATTCACTCTGACACGAAAAAGAAAAAAAAAGGCATAGCTTTTAAAAGTCTTTCTCAACAGATTTGAAAAAAGAGATTGATTTTATGACGACATAGTGTTGCACTTGTTGTAACTGTGTAGCTGATTTTTTTCTGTTTGATCATTTCACTATTTAATTCAATGCCTCAGGAGAGAGAGACGGGGACGCTGCAAAAGATTCTAATGACTCTAATGATTTTGTTTTTCACTAAAACAGTACGAAGGTACAGTCTTGTGTTTGACGTTTGTTTTGTTGTGTTTTTTCTCCTCTGCTATTTTCAACACCGACTGATTCTTTGTCCCATTTTTTTTCTTCTGACTTTATTATGTCCCACTACCTGTTTATTTTATTCGAGATTCTAGATATTTTTGACACATGTACAGACTGCACAAGTAAAGCTGCAGTGAAATGACAATTTAGTTTAGTTTGCGCAAAGACATACAGAAAATATGTATAAATATCTAAGAAGAGGGGGAGCTGTACATTTTTATAACACAGTCTTATTCTATTTTTATTTATTTATTTTTAAAATAAGTAGTATTAAGTATGTATCTATAGTTTTTATTACGCTGTTCGTATACTGAACTGCACTGCACTTATGGTTGAGACGTGTGTGCACAGATAATGACAAATGAAAGGAATATTGAATCTTGAATCTAAGTTTTTCCTACACACTTGGGAGGATAAAGTGAGGGATATTCAGGTGAAACATACAACTTCACTCCTAAATGTCGCAAAGTTTGACACACTGTACCTTTAACGGGTAAAATGTGACTCTTTGCTGAGTTACCGTTTCTGTACTTCAGTAGAAGATCCCAAATAGATCTCCTGGAATACGGGTCTACTCCTGAGGTGGGCTCATCCAGGATGACGACCTTTGACCCTCCGACAAACGCCATGGCAACAGACAGTTTCCTCTGCATTCCTCCTGTGCAAGTGCAAGTAATGAACAAGTGAGAATAGTGAAATGAGACAATGTGTGGAGTTATCTTGCACACACACACACACCTGAGAGGTTCTGAGCCTCATCGTCCCTCTTGTGAGGCAACCCCAGGTCCACCAGCATGTCCTCCACCTCCTGCTCTGCCTCCACCTGGGTGCGACCCTTCAGCAGGGAGTAGAAGAGGATGTGCTCCTCAACTGTGAGACTGCAACAGAAGCAAAGCACCATCAATGTGTGAGTGTGTGATCGACAGGAAAGTCTTCTGTCTTTTATGTCGCCTTGCTAAAGTAAACACGAAGCATCTTCAGTGTAACTCACTGTTTGAAGAGTATGTTGTATTGTGGACACATGCCCAGAGAGGAACGCACCACGTCCATGTCTGTCCTAATGTCTCGTCCATAGATGAAGGCTGTGCCAGAGGTCGGAGGAAAAAGTCCAGTCAGGATGGACCTAAGCAATAAAAGCAAATACAGAGGTATGATCAAACTAGAGCTAAACTAACTAAACCTCCGAGTCATCCATCTACAGCCAATTTTATTTTAGTACAGTCAAATAGTATGGTCGTGGTCACATGTTTGGTGTGACAAAGTTTATATTCCTATTTACCAATGTTCACATGTAAATAGAGAAAATTAAAGATACACTATAAATGGAAAACACTGCCCATCACCTCCTGCTGTATGTATTACAGTCAACAATAAATGTCATATTCATAAGGATGTTTAGTGTTTTAATTGCAGTACATTATTATATTTCTTAATTTTACAATTCCTTTCTCTGTGTTTGATATGACTAGATTTATTTTGCATCATAAATATCTTATTATTGTTAAGGATACATTGTTCCATATCAACACAAACTATTTTACTTTGAAATTCTGTGAAATCAGGAAATTCAAACATCATGAATACCTTAATTGTGATATTGTGTTCTTATGTTGCACATACTGAACGGTTGTTTTTTCCCCTCTTGACCAGACTAAATGCTCACTGGCCCCTTGTTTTTGACACCCCTGCTCTAGGGGTTTGAAAATTGTGATTCTTTTGAGAGCACCTTCCAGGAAATAGTGTACAAACATAAACCTACCACATTATTCTGGAGAAAGAAACATGCAGTTAAACAGGTAAAGGCTCAATAATAAAGCAGAAGAAATGCAGTTATACAGGATAGAGCAAGAACACTGCATTTGAGATAAAGCCTGTATTATGATACAGAAAGTCTGATTTGACCCAGTTTAAGTAGCAAACCTATTGTATATGGAAAATGTTGCTTTGTTAAGTCCAACCCGGAGGATCCTTTAGAAATGCTGTATATGTGTTTAAGTTATAATTCATTTTACATCACATTTTTAGTGGTGATATAAAGTAGCAATAATTATTTTATCTTTCTTCATAAAAACAAGCCAAGTGAACTTTGAACGGTGACGAAAAAAGGATTTAAGACACTGTATGTTGCACATTCGTATAGCCTCTGTATATAAACTCTATGTTAAAACATAGGAACGCTCTTGCGTTCTAACAGTTCTTACATGGTTGTGGTTTTTCCGGCGCCGTTGTGACCGAGGAAGGAGGTGATCTGACCTTCATAGAAACTCAGGTTGAGGCAGTTCACGGCCGGACGAGAGCTTCCCTCGTACATTTTGACCAGGTCCTGGATCTGAACTCCCATCGTCAGACCCACAGGCTCGGGCTCATAGAACGACTGACCTGCATTAGAATACACAGAGAAAAAGAGGGATTGAATAAGTTCACACTTATTATTTGTTCTCCTCTTCCCAAACAAGGGAGGCAGCTTTTAACCTCTATACAGGCTAAAATCATTTTCAATCGCATGTCATTTCCTGTTACCTTATTATGTTATTATGATATCTGACTCCAGATGTGAAAGAAATGCAGAATTGTTTCATTTGTTCACTCAAGGACAATAAAATGATTATAAAACATGGCCTTTTTGTGTAAATTTGGCTGTTAAAAAGACTACTATTGGCCTCCAGAAATCTTTACATTATCAAATTTGGCCCTCGTTAGAACAAGTTTGGACACCCCTGCACTACGCCAACCGTGGGCCCATGTCACATTTTAACTGTAAATAAAACGGCATTATTTTCAGTTGTGGTGTGTTACCCTCCCTGTCCACCAGATGTCCTCAGAGGCCTCATGTCAACCTCAGTCCATCATCACTTCATTTCAGGCTTCAGTTGTGTATTATTCACCTTCCTTCCCAGAGTCCTGACACTCCTCCTCATCCTGTTGTTGTTGTTGTTGTTGTTGTTGTTTTCTCTGCAGCTCCTTCTCTCTCTCCAGTCGCTCCCTCCTCTCCTGGTGTTTGCAGATTTTCCTGCTGCCTGAGCCGTTGCAGGCATAAGTGTCTGGTGTGGCCATGCTCTCAGCTTCCTTCTCCGTGTTCTGTGGCCCTAGTTTCTCAGGATCTGGAGGAGACATCACTGTCACTGACAATCACTAACAACATGTATCATCTCCGAACTGTGATCTGACCGCTAACATCTAAAGACGGCCCAACTAAAAGGTTATTTATATATGTGACCTTTGACCCGACACTTACTTCGTGGGTTTGAAAAAATGCTTAGCTTATAAATGGATTAGGTGGACATATGTGTGTGAGGATCATATGTTTCATTGGCTTTCATTTGACTCCAGTCTGATATGACATATGATCATCTGGAAAATATGTCTCAATTTTTGAACTTCACTGTCTTGTTTGAATATGTAAATATGGACAAATATGGACAAGTGTTTAAATCAGGATCTTAGGGGCAATGCAGAAGTACATTCTGTAGTAATTGTACTGCATATGTTTACTGCATATAGTTTATGTTTATTGTTGATATGAATTGCTTTGTATCTTAATTTTCCAACATTATGGTGAGAAGGACCATTCTTCAGAGAAAGGAGTTGGTTTTAGGTCCTCCTAAACTTCCCTTACAAAGACACCAATTTTGTTGCTACTCTGGGAAAGAACATCTTTATAGAACAGTTTATATGCTTTAAAGCATATACACATATATATTTTGGAGCCAGTTTTAGAGAAAAGATTATTAATAATAATAATAATAATAATAATAATAATAATAATCTTTTCTCTAAAACTGGCTCCAAAATCTTTTATCTGCCACTTCAGGAGGAGTGACAACCTTTACATGTGTTGTCTCAAATCTCAGCAGAGGCAGTGACACTAACCTGGTTCAGCCATGTTGGTGTGAGATGGAGCAGATCTTTGCCAGTATGAGGGCTGAAAGGGGAAGTAGAATTTCTGACCGATGCCGTACTGTCCTGTGACAAAATGATAGTTGGACCAGTGAAAGACTGCATATGTATACAGTGTCTTCAGACATATGTTGTGATTTGCCGCTACAGTATGCCAATAAAATTGAATTGAACATAATTGAACAGGACTGAACTTAATTGAATTGAATTGATATATCAGCAGGCCAACCTGGAAAGACGTTGTCCAGATACCAGGCCAGCACAGCATAGAGAGCAGCGTCAAACATCATCATGAGGATGGAGGTGAGGAAGGAGTAAGTGTCTTTCTCTAATGGGCTGGTCTGAATGTTGTCCCACTGCAGACCCAAACCCTGCTCCTCGTAGCGTGACAGGTATTCTGTCCCAAAGCCAAAGGCCACTGGAGACAACAAGCTCTGAAGGAATGGGACAGTGCAGACAGGGTGTTAAATGCAGCAGTATGTACTGTATTAAGTATAAAACTATATATATATAGCAATATACAAACAGATCAGTATCTAATGTTATAAAGTGATAGATTACTGGTACAACAATGAATCTCATAAGAACGATATACATTTTCAGGACAATATATGTCGATGTGTTAAAGCAATCTGTGTATATTGTACTAACAATATACCTATATATATATATATATTGTAAGACCAGTATACTTCTATTATAGTAAAAACAATATAGATATATTTGCATATTATGCGAAAAATAAACTGTTTTTCTGTTTATTGTAAGAACAATGAACCATCACATTATAACGTGACACTGATGTGTTTTTCAACAATTGAAGCAGCGTCTGTATATTTCTATGAGCTGTAGACTTACAGCAGCCAACTTCATGTTTGTGGTGATGCGGTCCTGCCAGGCGAAGCAGAGGACGTGAGGCAGGTAGAGGGCGAAGTAGATGATGCCGCTGCACGCGGCCGCCAGGTTGGCCTTGTTGAAGAAGACGCTCATCAGGAAACACTGCATGATGGTGGTGACGGTGAAAGTCAGCAGGAAGAGGAAAACGAGGACGGGGTCACTGTAATTCAGCACCTTCCCACCCTGACAGGAAAAGAGACAGTCAGTGTGTGTCTGAACGTTTCAAAGTAAGAAAACAAGAAAGCATATATATATATATATATATAAACCCCACAAGAGGGCACCATCTCTCTCCTTCTCTATATTTCCATGCTCACCATGATGATGGAGGTGAGCAGTGCCGTGCTCGCCGTCATCATGATGAAGCTGTCGATGAACCACGTGGCCCAAATGGCACTGCCGCCCACCCCCATGGCCTTCAGGGTCTCCCTGAGGCGCAGCTCCTTCTCCAGCACGATGCTCTTCACCGTCATGGACACGGAGTAGATCCAGGCCAAGACCATGAACATCGGGAAGCAGCGGTTCAGTGTGATCATGAACCTGGAGGAGGAAACTTATTTTCAAGTTATGCCCACGGTGTTTAAAAACTAACTAACTTGTCCAGTGTTGGTAACACTTTACAACCAGGGCACATGAATTAACACCAGCTAATGCTGTTATTATAAGCATTTACTTACAGTTAATTAACATTTTAACGCACCATTTATTAATGTTGTTCACTGTAGTTAAGCGTTTATTAACCGTTATTCATTGTGATCCTTATTGTAAAGTGGGAAAATGTTCCACAAATGTTTAGTTAGAGCATGAATAAAGATTAACAATGATTATGTCAATCATGCTCATGTAAGGCTTATTTAACATGTTTATATATTTGTGAATCTTTGATAAATGATACATGACCCACTTTACAATAACAGTCACGAGGAGTTTTAATAAACGTTAACGAAGGTTAATAAATGCTTAATTATAGTTAAGTAACGTGTATTCAGTGACGTCGTTTACTGTGTTAACTGACACGACCCGTATCTTTATAACCCCTTTATAACAAATGAATACCTTCATAATTAACCTGAATAGCATCAGTTAATGTTTAGTTAAAACATGAATTAACAGTTGAAGAATGATAATTGCACATCTTATACTTTGAATAGCTGCTTTGCTCTCTGCTCTCTGCCGATAAATATGAGAAACATATGTATATGTATATATAGAAGGGCCTTCACTAGCTGCATCTCCTCATATGATCCTTTTTATTGGTTCATAAAGCTTTCAAAGATCTTTGTCTGACATCAGACATCATCCTGTGAACCCTCTAAACACTTGCAGGTCTTCTAGAGGCCACATTTGAGTCAGAACAGATACCGTTGCTTTATTACCGTTGTGTCTGTGTCTCCTTGAGGACACAAGGGCAGCAGACGGTGCTTATATTTTAAAAAGGAGAGCTAATAACTAGCTTGAATATTATTTATCTCATTATTTAAATAAATATTTGATGTTTTTCAATGACTGAGACATGTTTATAATCATATACTTTCTATTTCTACTTCTTTTGAAACATTTCCTCTCCTTCACCTTTTCATACAGAGGCCTCAAACCCGCGGCCCCGAGCAGCTCGCCACTTCATATCATGTCATTCTGATAATAAATCACGGGTGTGGCTGAGGTGCATTAAAATGAATTGCATTCGACATACATTTGTATGTATATGCTTGTGTTTTAATTAGGGACCGAGCACACAGTAGGACCCTATTGTTATTGTGCAAATTCTTATTCTTATTTCTCGCTGCGGTGAATCTGGAATTTGACCCCTAAAGGTGCGCAAAAACGGACAAAAATTTCCACACAAACCAGAACTGGCGTAAATTTCAATAAACCAATGCAAAATGGCTCATATCTACGCAAATTTGACCCGAACGCCATGTCGGCCATTTTGATTACGCCGTTTCGCCGCTAAACAGGAAGTGCCCCGTAACTCGGCTGTATATTGACTCGATTGGCTCCAAACTTGACATGAGACAAGTGACCCGGCATGCTGGTGGCTTACCTGGCCTGGTTGTGGGTTAGACGCTTTAATTATAGTTATGATTTACTTACTTTTTTTATTAAAATAAATTACTTTTTATTTTTTTCTCGAGTCCGGCCCCCTCTTGCCAAGACTATATACTCATTGGCCCCCAGGTCATTTCAGTTTGAGACCCCTGGTTTTATTATTTTAGGATTGTATCAGCATTTTATCTTTTTATTTGTTTACCTGCCGTTTTTTGAGATTTCCTCATATCCTCATTTTATTATTGTCTGGCTCTGGGCGTGGATGTGGCTAAGATGGAGCCCTTTATTCTGTAAAGTCAAATGTAAAGTGCTGCACACACTCACAGGTCATCCACGTAACATGGATAAGGCATCTGCTGGACATAGACCCCAAGTGGCCAGTCCCTGCCTGTGTGAATCTTGATGATGCCGTGTTCGATCATGTCCTGGAGGTAGGCAAAGCCCCCCCAGAGGTACCTCTGGTCCTCCATGGGGTCAGCTCTGGGGCCGGGGTCCCAGTACCTGAGAGAGGACACCCCCATGACACGTGTCAAAATGAGTTTTATTGTCATGATCAGAACTTCCAGCAATTCCCGGCATTTTTCATGAGTCAGGTCAAAACACTGTAATAATACACAACATCCTGAAGCCACACACACACACACACCCCCCCACACACACACACACACACACACACAGCTTTCAGTTAAGCGGATAAGTCTGAGGCAAAGCCCTCGTACAATCTGATTATTCAATTGTGTAGAGGCTGGAGTCCCACTGGGTCTGGTGTACTATGAACAGTTAAAAGTGTGTGTTCACCCTGAAGACTGTTAATATACTGTCTGGAAATGAGTGGGAGAAAATTGTTTATGGTCAGCTTAAACTATTTTTTAGATGAGAATGATCTTGAAGGTGTTTCAGTCTGGGTTTAAAACCCTCTCACGTCTCCAGCTTGTTCAAAACGTCTTTTAACTGACGTTTCACTGTCCACTTTTAAAACGCATCTTAAAACCAATTTTTACTCTTTGGCTTTCGACCCAGTGTGAGACGTTGGTTTTTATCTTTTTTTATAGTTGTATTGTATGACCTGTTTATTTGTTTTGTTTTTACATTTTCTACAGTATTTGTTTTATTGTTTGTTCTTACGTCTATTAGGTCACACATTTGTATGTTTGATTTATTTATCTCTGATGTACAGCACTTTGTTTTAGCTGTTGTTTTTAAAGTGCTTTATAAATATACAGGAAATACAGCTAGGCGAGGATTAAAGGGCAGGTATTGATATTGATACTTGTTTAATGTGATATTTATTTGTTTTTTGATAATTATGGTTCCTCTCCAGGTTTAACAGAGCTATCGTTAAATAAAGGTCACACCAAACACTTGACATTTTAACCTGTGGAAGCTGACAAATGTGTTATTTAACTACGTACATGTTTTAAAAAAGTGATGGAGAAATAATTCTACTGTATTATAGCAAAGACTTTTGCACAGGTTACTCTTGGAAAAGAGGTTTTACATCTCAATGAGGTTTTTTTTTACCTGGTTAAATAAAGGAAAATACTGGATATATCCTGGAAAGTTCCTGTGCAAATCTTCCCTATTTTCTTTGTAATAGTCATTACATTATACTCATGAATGACTGATTGATTTATTATGCACTTTATCCTTCAAAGGAAAGTTGCAGGGGAGGCGAGAGCCAATCGCAGAAGACATAGGGTGAAAGGTGGGCTACATCACATGACCATCATTATTCACACCCTCATTCACACCTCCAGTCAATTTAGAGTGTCCACACAGTAGCCTTTCATTGTACACAATTCATTGAAAACACCACAAAAAGGCATTTGAGACTGTGAATATAAGTGTTCAAAAATCAGCTGCAACTAAAGACCGTCTGAGTAGATCCGTATGACAATGAATTAATACAACAAATATCAAAAATGCTCCGTCTCAAAGATGAATTATTCGTAAAAATGCTCAAATAAAGGCTGGCAGACACCTATAGATGCAGCTCCTACTGACCTGTCTTTAATCTTGTTGGTGCGCTCCACTGCGTCGATGTCCATGCGGATCTTGTACCTGACGTGTGGCGGGACACTTGTGGTCCATGGATACATGTCCATGAAAACAACACCAGCCCAAAACTTGTTTTCCTCCAGCAGGTGCAAGGCCTGGTGGGTCATCTGGGACTCGTCTGTGTACGCCACAAACTTATCCAGACTGATGCACTGCAGTCACACAAGCAGTTTAGCGTTCAAAAGCAATTCTGAGAAGATAGGTAAACATAGGTAACACTTGCATGTGAAATACTAATTAGTTCCCACAACATTCTACACAACATTCCCATTGAGAGCTAAACAAGTAAACTGAGTGAAGAGAGCTGGAGCTTCAGTATAGACAGAGAAAGCGTGATTGAGTTTTATTTTAGGTTGGGAATGAGTTACAAAGATATTCTCCAAAGCCTGGCATTGCAAATGTTATGCCGGTAGTTATCCCTGACAGGATTTGTCCCTGCAGCGAGAGTGTGCATGAATTCAGAGAGGTGGAGGCGGGGTTACGTTGCTAACGTAAATTATAACCTGGCTCTTAATAGTCTGTTTTAATGCCTCTCACTCATAATGATTCCTGTAATGATTCATAATTAGACACTTGAAAACACCAAGAAGACATCAAGAAGACATTGTGAATTTCTCTGTGAGATGAATAAAGTATCTATCTATCTATCTATCTATCTATCTATCTATCTATCTATCTATCTATCTATCTATCTATCTATCTATCTATCTATCTATCTATCTATCTATCTATCTATCTATCTATCTATCTATCTATCAGTGCCAATCAGGATACAAACAGACACTGTAAAATAAAATAAAACACAACGTCCAGAAAATATACATTAAAAAGAGGAGAATATGAGAATGTGCAAATTAAGAATGATCTCAAATAAAATAAATATAATGTTTAAATTCCTTTTGCAATGCATATATTAAAGCGTATTCCTTATCAAGCGTTACAAAGCATAAAAGGGCATTTGACAATAAAGTCATCTTAATATACGGACACATTTGTGGTCATTCAAGGCCCCTCCAGTAGATGGCGCCCTGTGTGACTGATTTTGGCCTATGCCAAGAGCTCTGGCTTTAGCTAATTGACTGACTTGCCTGGGTTTGACTGTGGGTTGCTGTGCATTTGGTAACAAAGGACCCTCTCCAAAACCAATTCCACAGACCCCCCTCTCTCAGATGAGAGAGCAGAGAGGGGAAGCCATGAAAGATGCAGAGTGAGGGGCCATACACTTAAGACAGCATTGCACTCATGAGGGGGTTGACTCATTTCCACCTTACACTCTACTTCATCACTGGCTCCACAAAGGAGATGAAGGAGGGGGTTGACAGGAGGCTTGTTCTCAGCATCTTTCAGCCTCCTGGACGGGAGAGGAGCTCTATAGCCGTGCTAAGTGGCCTGATATGTTTCAAAGGGGCCCATCACTAATCTACTGGGGGCAGACCTGAAAGACCGATGCTCCTGATGATGTGAATGTCACAATAACACATCCCATTTAAAGCAGAGATTAAAGCACAAAGTAAAACACAGAGATGGAGACAGGTTTCTTACCTCTCCATAGTGGTTGAACATCCGTATGATTTGGTCAGTGATGTTAAAAATGTTCCTCCAGTCAAATGTGGGCCTTCCCCTCTCCTGCTCGTCCTCTGGACCATTGTACAGGAAGTTAAGGATGTGCTTGGTGGTGAAATCAGTGTCGCTCAGACTGTTGTCCATGAAGTGCATCACTGTTGGGTTCCTCAGGGTGTCCTGCAGTAATACAGGCACAGGTTTTAGAATTATTGTAGCAGTAATAGCTTTATTATCTTTATATTGAAGATATCACACAACAATAGAACAACATTTGAGTAGATTGAGACAAATTAACCATATATACAGTATAAACACTGTAAAAAGCTGTTGTAACAGCATGAACGTAAACATTAGAGTCATGTTTCTGACTCTAATGTTGACTTTTTTTTGCTCCTGGTTTTGATCTCTACCAACTCCTAAAGGGGAAGGTTTAGCGTTTTCATTAGCGCTCGTTTTTATCAGCTCAATATTGTCAGCTGTTTGGTTCTGAGAGAGTATTTGTACATCTGTCTGACATTATAAGAGTCACTTTGGAAAGAAGAAACAGTCAAGTTTCAGGCCAGACAGCTATAAACCATGGGATGTTTATTGTGGGTTACACAAGCATTTCTGGCCCGGGACCCATATTTTTTTGGATTCAATTTACCGGTTTTATAGATAAGACTGTAAATTAGTCACTACATTATGAATGAATGTGATAGTTTGCCTTCTTTAAGAAGAGGCTTCCAATATAGAATGTTTGGGAAGCAGTGGTGAAAAGCTGATTCATTTAAGCAAATCTGTTTGGTTAGCTCAAAGAAAAGAACTCCTCCGATCCAAATCTGGGTTCCACCGCTCTTTCAAACATTGACGCTGGCCGTTTCCTTTGTGAAAGTGATAGAACTTCTTCTTCTTCTTCTTCTTCTGCTTTCGATGTCACACTCTTTATGACCTTATATATGGGCAGATTCTGTGTTTGGATGTGCCTCATACCCTGATCATATTCATCTGGACGCTGTCGTGGAAGAAAGCCCAGAGCTGAGGTCCCACCTCCTCCCAGGCCTTGGCCATGTTCTGGAGCCGCTCGAGCTGCTCAAAGGTCGTGTTGGCCTGGACGGACACACGGACACACACACACACCCACACACACACCCACACACACACACACAAATGAGATGTCAGAATGTGACAGAATGCAAAGAATCCTGAGTTTCTGTTCACCACCGTTCCCTCTGTCCTACAGTACATCATTGATTCATTCTCCACTCCTCTATTCTATTCCCTCATGCAGTCATGAAGTAGATCACCCCCCCCCCTCCTCCCATCCTTTCCCCTCCACCCTCCTTTGCTTCTGCAGTCAGCTCATTCCTAAGAAGGGTGGACGCATATAAACACATTCTGAGGGTGCAGAGAGAAATGGAAATAGAGAGAGCTGGAGAGAGAGAGGTGAAGGGTCGGGTTAGAGGTGGTCCCGCTTACGCTTTTTAATATCTTGTGGACGGCGGGGGAGTCTGGCGTGTACAGGATCTTTCCCATCAGCAGGGGCTTGACTGAATTCCATACAATTTTAGTGATGGGGTTGGACTCCAGGGTTTCCATGAGGGAGTTACAAAATGGGGCTATGGAGGAAAGAATTGCAAAAGAGAGAGACAAGAAAACAAAATTAAAAAGCATTATCATATATGGAATTCATTTGATAATACAAATCGTATTCATTGTAGTTTAATTGACATTCAGATGATCTAAATCAAGAAGCAGAAGATGATTAATACAGTAATGTATCAGCACATTGGCCTGTAATGTATTATGTGAAAAACCTGTTTTCAGGTGTAATTTCAGTTTTACATATATGATCTACATACATAATACACTTTGCATGCTTTCTTATCCTTTATAACCAGACCAAATATATATATATGTATATATATATACATATATATATATTTATATATGGAATCTAAGCAACTTAAGTGTGCAGTTTCATTTATAATATAATAATACTATGATTACATGGTAAATGTTTTTTAAATATATTCTTTGTCGGTCTCTTAATGAATGCATTTCTGTCCTGTGTCCTCTATTTTTCAGATTATGGCTGATGTTTATGATATCATCTCTAGAATATACTCAAACTAGAACAAACTGGTCTTCATCAATACATTTAAGACCAGAATGAAGTGCTTTATAATTGTATTTATTTATTTATTTTTGTATGAGGTTGTATTTTTTTATATAATTATTATGCCAAAACTGTAACAGCATATAACAAATGGCTATTGTATAGTAATACACATATAATACACAATCAAGTGTCCTAAAATGACAATAATATGTGTATAGAGATTAGTAAACATAAAAATACTACTTACTCGCAGACTCGTCGTAGACATAGCTGCGGCTCTTGGTCCCGTTGACGCCCAGAAACACCTTGTAGTTGTTGTCCTCGTACCAATTGAAGGACAGAACCCTGGACCCGCCTCCCTCTGGGTATCCACAGAAGAGGCTGGACACGCTGGACATCAGCTGGGTGAAGGAGGAAGGACCTCCGGCTTGAAACAGAGAGGAAAGTGCCTGCAGGAGCTCCTGAGAGCTCTGCCGCTCCATCAGCTGCACGAGACGGAGAGAAGGATGAATAAATATATGATCTATATATCTGTCCATGGTCCATATGAGCCGAGACTGTAGAGTTATTCTACAGTGGCTGCTGGATTCTTAGTCAAATGGTCAGGGAGGTTAGAGATAGAAGTTTTAAAACCAAGATTGTTACCCGCTGACATAGGGCTGCAACCAATATTTTCATACTCCATTAATCTGTCGATGAATGTCTCGATTAGTTACCGTCTTCACTCTTCTTCGATCTAAATCTATTCAGCCTCCGTCAGCGCGAGTAAACGTTAACATCAGTGGTCGAGCGAGCCGTCGTTCAATTTGAAGATTGATTCCCGGCTCTTAAGCAGCTGTTCCAGCAGCGTGTCAATGTGAGCGTGTGAATGAATGGCTGTGAATGGGTGAACGGCAAACACTGTAGTATAAAGCAGATTTGAGTGTTCATCAAGACGAGAAAAGCCCCATATACGTAAATACAGACCATAAATAATTATCTTTGTGCAATTTGACCTTTTTCTCTGGTAATTGGTAAGAGGTAGAAATATGTATGTATGCTCTTCATGTTCATTCACATCGTGCACATTCCAGAGTGTAAACTACTGCCACAAAACAATAGTAGAAAAGATAAGCACAGCCTCTCCTCAAATGACGAGGAGAGTCCAAGGACCGACTAAATATCCTCCGATTGATGGGACAAATATAGCTCCATCCAAGCATGCATCACTTCCTCCCTGTGGAGGAGACCGTTGTATAAATGAGATGGTTTCGTGAAGAGAGCTCTTCTCAGAAGGACCGAGATCACTTTGTACATTTCTGATTTGAGAAGATCAATGATCATAATGGTGCCGCTTCCCGGGAAACTGGACTGTAGTGACGTAGAAATACAATTCAGTGATTCCGTGAAATAACTCACTGCCAGTGATTCACGTTCAACTTACGAGTGTGTCGGTGTGAACATGTGTGTACACACACATTCTTGCACATGACCAGTCTTGTCCTCAGACACACACGCACACACCCTTTTCTTATTTATTATTACACACAGTCACCAAACTGAAAGGAAGCCGAGGTGGGTAATGAGAGCATTTGGCTCGCCTTTCTGTCACCACGGTGACGCCAAGTTCCCACCTACAGGATGTGTCAGCTCACAGGAATGTCTCTCTCTCTGTCTCTCTCTCTCTCTCTCTCTCTCTCAGCCACAGCTGAGGTGATGATGGGATAACTAACTCTCCTACAGGACATGGAGTGAACGTGACCAAACACACAACACAGTCCCAGTCACTTGATCTGCTTTTGGTGAATGTACATACTGTATGTGTCTGACAATGATTGTTCCGACCTTGGGGAGAGATTATTTACATTCTATTCAAACCTGTTCTAAACAAGTATTCAGTGGGAGGATGTTTATTCTAGACCTGCAGCTAATGCTGATACCAATTATTTATTTTCTAGTTTTAAAATTAACGATAATGACAATTTAGTTTTGAGCTGTTTGGTCAACACAATGTCAGAATAAAAATGATGGTCAGTGAAACAATGATGTTCTCAAATGTCTTGTTTTGTCTACAAACAAAAATTATTACAGTTTTAACAATTTTACATATATTAAAATCGTTAAAAACTGAATGATATATATTATCTATATATTGCTACTCTATGCTACTTTATTATGCTCGTCAGGTTTATTTAATTCTGTCTCTATAGATATTCTATTCTAACGTGTATGTATTTTTATCTTTTCATCTCTTTTAATCCTTTTATCTCATTCCTCTTTCTTTGTAGGCACCATTAATCCGTTTAAAATGCATTTTAATTAAAGATTATGTGTACAGATACGTTTATATGTGTGTATGTATTTTTATGTTTTTAAAGGTGCTATACAAATAAAGGTATTATTATTATTATTATTATTATAATGTACTGCATGTAGACCCAACTATTAGATTATGAATATAAGAATGCACATGCACACAATGTCTTACACACACAAAGTATCTTACACACACACAGTGTCATACACACACACAGTATCACATGAGCGAGCTTGCAGTGATGTCACATGTACGTTGTCAAACAGGGAGCGGCAGCAGAAGAAGACATGAGTTTCCTGAAAGACTAAAAATACAGAAGCCTCTCTGATCCCTCAGGCCTGAGATAGAACACAGGAGCAGGAGCAGAGGAAGGAGTAGGTCTAATGTACTCTGGAGAACTTACGAGCTGGACCTTCTCTGACGCTGCCTTAAGAACTCCAGCCCAAAAGTGCAGGTCAATCCCCTGAGACCTGCTGTCCAGAACTTGTGGCATCTGTGGAGACACATTCATGAGCTTAATCAGTCATTTGACTGTATATGTAGTCAGTTTTTTTAATTAAAGATGAATACAGCTGGAGTTTGCCATTTTGATGCCATTCTACACACATTAAAAGGAAAAATGCATGTGAACTTCAAACTTTCAATCCATGGACACAGCGACACACTGACACTGGTGACTTCATCTTGTTGGGAAACCATGATCAGTGTGTTTTAGAGAACGTCAGGACAGGGCAGAGGGCCGAGAGCTACTGAAAAGACTGAGCGCCAAGACAAACACGCACAGGAGGTATCCTTCCTCCACCTTCCTCATGCCTGCATTTCAATGAATGAAGGAAGTATGTGGAGAAAGAGAAAGCGAGGGAATAGGAAGGGAGTGTGGTGGTTTGAGAGGATGGAGGGAGAAGGGGCGTGAAGAGAGTAATGAGAGGACGAAAGCTGTTAGAAGGTGGAGGTCACTGTGGGAATGGGCTTTACAGCTAAAGGAGCTCATTGGTTGAATGTAGAGACAATCACTAAGATGCTGCTGTATTAGTGGGACAGATAAAACATAAATGAATACCTCAAAAATATAAGGAATACACATTCTATATGTTTAATATGTGGAGGTGATGACATGTTGTGTTAATTCTAGTCTAAAATGTGATGTAGTTTCATTGGGTTCATTGGCCTTCTTACTGCCGACTATTGGATTAAAGGTTTACTTTTCATTTTACTCTTTGGAAGCCTCCATTTCTCTTACAATAAGTTGTACACATAGTATTCTTTGATTGCTTAATATAGACAAACTATGTTTTGAACTGTGGGCTATATAAATAAAGATTGATTGATTGACAGAGCATTTTTTATGGACTAGTAATGCTAACAACAGCTAGGCCAAGATACGTTTGCGCCCATGTTTTTTTTTTTCAAACTTCTCAACTGGAAAGCCGTGACATCACTTCACGGAACCTTTACAGCTCCGGAAGTGTTGGAAGCTATGCTGACAGAACACATTAGACTGGTAAATGTTGACATTTTGTCTTCATAAGTGGTACCGCAACTTCTTCTTAGGGCCCCATAAATGGGCATTTATGCCCATTCCATGGGCTGGCCCTGGAGCTAGTTAATAACAATGTAGCCACATACCATTATGAAACACACAGTGAATTATTAAAGGACAGTGTCTAGCATGAAAAAGAATGTTGTTTTTTTAATCCCTGTATGTGACTTCGATTGAACACTAACGTAGCGTAGATTAACAACGTTAATGAAAACTCACCCCATAAGAAGATAGAAGGTTCGATAGAGGTGCTGGCGTCATATCATCTCAGAAGAAACTACTGTGTCTGTTCCTCAAGGTGGACAGTTATTATCATGTTCAGCTCCCTTTCAGCGGCTGAATAATCCATCTGTGTGTTGTACATAGTGTCTGCAAGCTTCAATGCTACCGCTGACGTGTCCGCTAGCATAGTAGAAGTGATATCGGTGTCTGCAGTCACAATTTAGTTCTTCTGTGTTTTTGTTTGTCCATCTCTATTCAAAGGTGAACACACACAGTAGCTTCTTGCATATTAAGTAGCCATGTGTTTTCTCTGTGACTGTCAGCTGTTTGGCCGAAAAAAAAAACAAAAGCCCTGGAATATGAGACAACCACACTACTAATCGATTCACAGCCGTCAAACAACCCTAATTCAAATACAAAGTTCATGGTTTTAAAACCCACAATACTGTGATTTGAAGCATGGAGTGGCTTCTTCAAAACTTCAAGTTGAACCATTTTGAAAACAAACAAACAATTTTTTCTCCGTTTACTGGGTTTGTGGAGGGTCGACTTGTTGCCATGGCAGGTCACATATGTTACCGTCTACCTCTGTGGGCGGGGCCTCACTAAGCCCATTAGGGAAACAGGCCAAGAGGGATAATGCTGCTGGCTGAGCCTGTCACCTGACCTGTCACCTGACTCACATATGCTGAACCACAACACATACAGTCAAGAAAGCCAAGGTGAAAACCAGGTTTGTTGTTGTTTTTTTTAAATAGATTTCTTTGATTTGATTTCTTTTTATCTACTTTCGCGGAATTTCCCCTACTTCAGAAATGTGATATACAGTATTTTATGAATATTTATATTCGAACAAGTAAATGTTTCTTTTAATTAAAAGGCGATGATGGTTGCCATTCATCGAACAAAGACAAATCTTTCTCGCAGTGAATTCCTCCACGTTTCCTACTTGTGTTCATGTTTTGAAAGGGCTTTGAAAGGAGAAGAGACTGTGCTCTAATTCTAAGCCTCAAATGAAGTCAGTGACTGATTGAACAGGTTTGGCAGAGCAATCTGGCCTCACACGTTCTGCTACTATGAGAATGAACACAGATCGGGACTGTTGCATTCATGCATGGACAACATCCTGTTGACGTAAAATGTCACTCGTACACAACAGCAAATTTGCTAGACCAGCGTCAGTTCATTTGAGGTGAGGTGGGCATGTGTGTGTGTGTGTGTGTGTGTGTGTGTGTGTGTGTGTGTGTGTGTGTGTGTGTGTGTGTGTGCATGTGTGTGTGTGTGTGTGTGTTTCAGTGCCACAATGATTAACAGAGTCGTAACTCAAAAGAAAAAACTGCTTACATTGGGTGATATAGTAATCACTATAATAAGATTTGACTTAGTAGTCAAAGCCACAGTCATATCTCCATATGCATGTCCCTTTTTTCCAGAAATAAAATTATATATATATGTATATATATATATACATATATATATAATGTTATTTTATCATTTGAGATGATGTTGAAACACTATAAACATATTCCTGCCGACTACCTACAATCTTAAATGATGAACATCTTAAAGTAATTGTAATTTAACTCATTTTTCATATAACAAAAACATGCAACTTATGTACCTTTTTCAACTGGCTCACGTGTGGCTCATGGGATTGTGCCTCGTTTTTTTGTGTTCCGTCTCTTTTTAGAATCACGCAAAAAGTCGATCTAAAAAGGCGACTCACCCTTCTGAAGATCTTGAAGAAGTCCATGTTGGCATAGAGGACGTCCTCTATCCTCTGCAGCTTCTGCTGGCTGAGGGCACACATGGCGTTGCGGACGACGTGGAGGCCCATGCGGCTGGGGAAGATGATGAAGCGCTCCAGCAGAGCCTGACTGCATGCGATGTCTTTTAGCTGCAGGTCTGGGACGCCAAAGGCAAACTGGATACCATTGAAGAGAGGAGAGAAGAGGTGTTAACATCATTTTTATTGTTTTGGCATCCCACAAAGTCTAATTAGTACAAATAATGGATGGCTAGAGACTATGTACTTTAGTGTCTTTGCGATTACTTTCTACCTTGGATGTAAAGCTGCTGTTGCAGAATGTTGTGAGCGATGTATGTGTTTTATAGCATTTCTTAGCCCATCCACTAAATACATCATGAAGTGCAGGGGATCTGAGTAGATCTTAGTAAAATATCTTGACGGACTCTTAAGAGCGCACTTTTTATTGTTTTCACTCCGTGGTCTCAATCTTTGAGCAGAAGACGCTTTAACGCTGCAATTAAGGGAATAACAGCTGCATCAGATCAGCTGATCTCTTTAGATGAGCTAGTCTCTTTCAGTCTGCACTGTATGCAGCCAAGTGTCCACTTTCCAGCATTGAATAGGTGCTGTTGCACCGTGTACACACATCTTGTTGGAACCGTTTTATTGGTGTTTCAAATGATCTTGGACAGACTCTAAGAGGGAATAGATGGTCGTAAGTCATCACAACATCGTTTCGATGATTTTGTTTCGGCTTTTTTTTTTGGCAATTTTCGGCCGATAATTCTCGGTGGTCGAACTTTCAGTGCATCGCTAATTCCAACGTTGCATTGTTCTCTGTAGTTTCCAAAATACCTGGTGTTAAGGCTGTGTGTGGCCGTATCAGGTGTCCATTGGGGGCCCTCTCTCAAGGCCCGATGCAATTGCCTAGTCTGCCTAGCACATTGCCACGGCACTGCCATCAGCTAATTTAATTTTTTGGAGCCAAGTGTTGATCTTACAGATGGAAGGTCATGGATTAAATTCCATGACCTTCCTAACCCTACATTGGCAGCTGTGCCAGCAGCAAGTGAGTTGACACATTTGACTATTATGTCGTTACATCTTACATCTATAGATCTACATTTCAGGACATATCATCAGTGGTGTACCCCAGGCTCCACATGTCAGCCATTATCACTCTATGCTCTGACCTGAGGAAGACTCCAGGGTAGATCGAGAACCGGTGGCGTGCGCTCTGCAGCCAATAACATCTAACTCTATAGTATATATAGTATATATATATTCAGGCTCCAAACACACCTGTTCCAGTCTTAATTCTGCATTGACGAGCTGGTAGACTGTCGATTCTGAGAGGCTGCCGTCTCGCAACAGGAAGGCTGTGAGAACCTCATCATCCTTCAGGATGTCATCTATCTTGAGCCCACGGCCTGGACGGACAAATCACAAACAGAGATAATGAAAGGTCTGAAACACTAAAGACAATATTGACCTGAGCAGCTCTGGCCTGCTCACAGGAAATGATTCACAGCAAGAAAGATTGGCAGGGATTTGGTGTTCAAGGGGGAAGTCCAGTGAGCAAGAGGATGAGTGGATTTGTACTCTGGTCGCTGCCAAGAATAATTCATTAATTTCAACTGATGTGATATTAAGAATAAAATTGTATTGGTTGCCTTCAGACCTGTGTCAGTCCAATGCATATAAAGTGAACATGGATGCCAGAATAAGTAAGAAGAGACTGTAAATATCTTAAATCACAAATGAGGTCATGATAAATAACACTTCATGAGAGAGGCATACATACATTATCATAAAAAAGAAAAAGAAGGAGATGCTTTACCTGACACCACAGATGGGTTCTTTCTTAAGGTGTCCATGAATTTGGAGAACGAGGACATTTCATTCCAAAGTCGGCCAAGCTGCTGGACCTCTGACTCATTGAGCAGAAGCTCCTGGACGTCAACATAGAACCGTGCCAATCTGACCAGAAAAAAAAGCCAACAACATGAATGTAATATATGAACAAACTCCTAGATAATATTATGTTGTTGTTTTAGAACTCAAGGTTTGGATGTGCTGTGATTAGGGCTTACACAGAGTTGTTGTAGTTGGAGACAACTCCCGGAGACTCTCCTCTGGTGGGATATCTGAAGCAGGGATTGTTGGCATTGCAGAAGATGCCCTGGATCCAGGGCAGGATTCCTGCCGAGGGCATGGCCTTGTTAGGAAAATGGCCTGAGACAGAACAGAGGAACAGACGTGATGTGTTACACAAGATCAATCAGGATGGATCAGTTATCATCAGTCATGTGTTCATTCTTACACTCATGTTGTTGATACAGTGGGTTGGCTCTCCTCAGCCACACCAGACCAATAAATAACAACACTGGCCAGAAGATCTCCACCAGGAAGCGGATCTGGAGGAAAACAGGTGGTAAAACACCAGAAAAATAGGAACACCATATTACCATATGCATTTGGTGTCCAGGGGGTTGGATATGTGTGATGTTAGTGTAGCGATGAGCATGACACTAGACTGGGCTGTAATACCTTCTGTCTCTTGCGAAGAGTCCAGTTTTTCCACAGTAACAAGTGAACGTGTGAGCCTGTCTTCATCGCTCCACAGCTCAACCCCTGGACGGGGTCATCAGCCTGTGACAAAGCTGCACATCGCAACACGACGTTAGTGATGACAAACGCTTGTTACGGAGACACTGCGTCAACTGCATCACCGCGTTTGGTTGTGCAAATGTACGCTTCCTAAAAAAAAAAAAACGATTCTAATATAAAAAAAAGTGTTATTAATGTGTTTATATTAATAATGCATCTCACAGCAGATCACATTCTGCTTAGGGCCCCATGAAGGTTTGGGCCGGCCCTGACATTGCATCTACACGAGGACTATTGCTTCTACTCCAACATCTACATTTTAATGCTCATTAAAAACACCTGGTTCCCCTTTAACACAGCATCCAGCAGACTCACTCATCACTGCACAGTGTATAAAACACTTCAACTTCATCTTCTACAACTTTATCCTCCACATGAGGGTGGTGGAGGTGCTGGTGCCAATCCCAGCTGACATTGGCCATCCACTGTCACATCCAGTCTCACACTCAATTTATAGTCCCACATGTGAAAAAAAAAAATCTCTTTATGCTCCAAGAGACTGGAATCAAATTTTGTCTATTGCATCACTGGATTGTTTTTAAATGTCCTCTTTCCTCGAGACGGTTCTCGTTTCTAATGATTTAGTTTTTGTTTCAGTTTACCTACAGCTCATACTGCACTTACTGGAGCTCCGCTTCCTCTTCTGTCAAACATGAGTTAGACATACGTTACATTACTAACATCTGGTATTTTATTTACTGAAGATTTTCATCATTTATCATGTCCAGAGAAACAACCTGTGTGCAGCTTTATAGGGATATAGCCTAAACATATCCTGCTATTATAAGCCACATCCTTACAGAAACACAGAACTTGTTTAAATTATTAAGAAAAAACATTCAAACTGATTAACCGATTATAAAATTGGTTGAAGAATCATTCAGTAATCAATGAATGGATGAATCATTGTCGACCTCCTGTAAAGCACTTTGTCTAATGTGCTATATAAACAGATGTTACCTTGACTTTACTTGACCTACTTGACCTTTTAATTGACCATTTAAAATATTTATCTGTTTTACCCTTTTTCTTTGAATGGATTACTGTTTAATTTTTCCTTAATGTTTCTGTTATATTTAAATATAATTGTATGTATTTATTCAGTAAAAAAAAGTTAGTATTTAATTAAAACACCGTAATGTGTAACAATAGTTGTTATAATGTATAAAATATATATGCACTTTGTTTCTGATTCTAGTGTTTGAGTACAACAGATTAATTTTGTGGACGCTGGAAAAACTCAAGAGGGAAACGATGTCCACAGGTTTCATGCAGACGTCCTCGGACAATGTCAGACATGAAGAGTAATTTGTTTGAGAGACGAGTACAATGGATTACTTTAGACAGACAGATGGACAGAGGCACATAAACACATCGATGAAAAACAAGGAACTACAAGCAGGAGAGCATATCAATCTAAAATATTATTCATGTCATAATACGGTCATTATTACACATGAAAGGCCTTCCATTTGAAATATTGATAAGTGTAGAAATGATGTGGCAGAAAAAAAACTGGAGAAGATAAACAAAACACCACCATCATTTTCCATTATAATAAGAATTAGTGAGAATTTATGAAATAAAATAACGTTAATGTTGTCTCCTGCTGCTCATCTAATTGTGTTAATGACAGAGATGATCATGAGAGGAGAGCTTTAAAATAAACATATTATTCACATAATTAAAGGTTATTTATTACACAGAACAGGACAAACATTTGCAATTTGGATAGGTGCACACAATCCATGTCTAAAAGCATATATTTGACATTCTTTAATTAACTTGGAATGGACGACACATTGGAACAAAATAGGCAGGATCCATTTTCTTCTATTTTAGTCAGAATATGAAAAAAAAACAGACACACAATCCTTACCTTTATTGGAGTGATATCACAGGTTGTGCGACATCTAGAGAAAAAGAGATTCACAGACATTAGCCGAGGTAGAGGAGGTGTGGATGACTGCCTTCTCTCTCTCTCTCTCTCTCTCTCTCTCTCTCTCTCTCTTGTGCTGCAGGTCAGCAGAACTCCTAATCTGATTGCTCTAATCTCTCCAGCTCAACGTGGGCAGGACAGACAAAAAGACAGCCGTCCATTTTGAGGCAAAAGTGAGAAAGACAGGTGGGTGGGTTAGACATGTTTACCTGCACAGTCACTGATTCTTTCACACGGAGCTGTTGACTGAAGTGATTCAACAGTCGCAGCATCTCGTCGAAGGTGGAACAGGTGAGAGAATGTGAAGTCTCCACAGGAACGAAAAACCTGCTGTTGTAGTTTTTAAAAGGCAGACACAGTTAACTCTGAGCAGCGATGACATCAAATTCAAGGACCTTTCAAAAACTTTTCAGGACCCATTTCCTCAAAATAGAGTAGAGTAGAGTGGAGCTGAACTAAGCAGTGCTAGAACTGTATAATAATATACGTTTTATAGTAGATAATAGATTAATTGATGAGTTAATGTAGAATTTATTGAGATTATTTGTTGGGATGCACTCGGCGATGAATGGCCCAGAATGAGTCCTTAATATTTAGGGAAATAAACATGTATGTCATGACAACGTTTTCCATAATGTTGATACCAAAGGACATTGTGCTCAACAGGAAACAGTCTGTTCGATTTTTTGGAGTAAAAGAATAATTCGAAAAATAACAATAGCTGCAACCCTGGATCTAAAAACCACTCCTTCTCTTCTCTTTCTGCAGTTTTTACAAAATGGCAAAAAAAAGTCAGTAACTTGACTGAACACAATTTAACATGGAATATAAACATATACATGACCACAAAAAAAAGAGAATTAAAACTTATTAAAAAAAACACTCCACTGGAGCAGAAATAACAGTTGAAAGAGCCTTTTTTAATGTGCAGCAAGGATTGTTGCATTGTTGCATTGTTGTGATGAGATGAAAACAGATGAGACAAACATGGTACGTCTGGATGAATATAAAAAACATATAAGGTTTATATACTGAGAAAACATGTACCAATCACAGGCTACGGTGGGATTTTTTTTAAAGCTGTACACGTCGAGTTCTTTCAAATGAAGAATCTAAACAATAAAGGCAACATTAGAACGTGAACCTGTATTAAGTGCATTGGGTGATAATATTAATAATATACGACAAACACTGAACGAGGCTGAAGTCATTCTTTTTACAGACAAAATCCATTTTGTTGTTGGCAACAACATATTCTTTGACATAAAAATAGACAATTCATATATTTGATATTTAGTACTTTTAACACTTTCATGGTTGATTTTCACAGGCCTTTTAATCCCCCCCCCCCACACACACACTCTCATCTGGTTGATAAAAAGGTCTCCCCACAATGCTATGGCATAGATACATTAATATTTACATAATCTTTTTGGCATCAGACAAAATGAGCCTCTCTGTGTTCAAACTCCTGCAGCCGCCGAGCTCTCAGTCTTTGGCTGACAGGTTTAGTCTCACTGGTGGAGAGGTCGTCGGGGCTGCTGGAGAGCTGAGAGGGCGACAGGGAAGCAGAGGTGGAGACTCCAGAGTCAGCGGTGGAGTCGGTGGAGTCCTGGCTGTGGAGCTGTGTCTGTGTGGGGCTTGTAAGAGCAGGGGATGGGGTAAGTATCTGACCACCAGAGGTGATGGGGGCGAGTATGGAGGTGGTGGTGGTGGTGGTGGTGACAGTAGTAGTCCAGTTTGAAAGCGTCCTCGCTCTGTTGTTGACAGAGACAGGGGGCCTGTAGAAAGTTCCAGGAGGTGGCTGCAGAGTCCTTGGAGCCCTGAGGGTTAGTGGAAGGTTTGGTGAGCTGCTAGAATCGCTGACTGAATCATCAGAGTTATTTTCCCTTTTAGAAGTCCAGATAGGTTTGGCTGATGCAGTGGTGGAGAACACGGTGGTCAGACTGGTTGCGGTGGAGACCACGCAGTCTGTAGTTACAGTTGAGTTGATAGTGACAGGTACTGTTGCCTTCAGAGGTTGCACTCCGGAGCAGGCAGACGGCAGGTTGGCAACTATCATAGCAGTTCTGGGTGTGACGTCATAGTGCTTGTACTTCCTGTCCCACGTTCTCCTCTGCATTGTCTGTGTGTCGATGAACGGTGTGATGTAGTAGGTGCTGACCCTGGAAGAGCCACTCTGCCGCGGCTCTGGTGTCTCCTGTATAGTTTCAGCTGCAGCATCACGATCAGGGGAAGCGGTGTCGACGCTCGCGGCAGCGTTCCGATTGTTCCGCTCACTGATTTGAGCGGGTGTGGGCAGCCGTTCCAGCGGCATGCTGATGGGGCGAGAGATGTGCCTGACACGCTGGGTGCGGAGCTGGACTTTCGGTGCAAGGTTGGTGGCAGAGTGAGTGGTGATGCTGGGATGGCCAAACACTAAGGTCGCCCTTTGGACGTCGCCTCCACTTGACTTCCCGTTGAGACTGGATGAGCTGTCTGTTCTGTCCGTTCCTGGCTGGACCTCCTGCACCTCATTCAGGATGTGTGACGATGGGATCACTGATGAGTATCTCTTGTACACTTTGGCACTCTGTAAAAACATAAAGAACAGTCGTCTCTGCATCATACAACAACAATGAAGGATATTTATGTAGCAACATGATATTTCTATGTATATTTATATCGATAATTCACTGGCTACAGCTCTATCCTCCACATGAGGGTGACGGGGAGGCTGAAGCTAACCCATCTGATACAGGGTGAAAGGTGGGGTCACACCCTGGAGAGGTCACCAGTCCATATGAACAACCAATCACTCTCACATTCACACCTACAGTCAACTTAGGGAAACTGGAGGCACACAGTGCTAGCCACTGCACCGCCGTGTGACCCATGATACATACAGTGTACATAATTACCTCGACAAAAGGAGGTGTGGGTTTATCTGTAAGTCTGTGCTTCTGTTAGCAACCTCCGGTCTACAAGTTTTGGGGGATCAATCAGATTTTTTGTGATGGGTAGGAGATCACCAAAGTATGTTCTTCGGTAAGAAGTTGGGTAAGAATCTACCCTACTGCTGATGTTACAAAAAATTATCACAATTTTAAGAAATCCCTATCCCTTTTTAATTGACAAAACTGTAAGAAATCACATCTCGGTAAATCCCAAACAGATTTGAACAAATGGAGGAAGTGTATGTACAGTTGTGTTCAAAATAATAGCAGTCCAACATGTCTAAGATCAATCGCTGGTTTTGATCCAGATCAAACCTTTAGTTTGGGTTTTTCAGAAACTTATAGTAGGATTGGGATCACTTTGATTCAAAAAATCTGGATCAGAATGGATTCAGTGTGGATTTCAGGCCCAAAATGTAATGACACTTTAAAATTGTATCAAATAATACTATATTTGGATCATGCAGTATAAACTACAAGATATCCTATTTATTCATAAGGTTTTGATTTGATTTGGTCATCCATCAGGCTACAGTGATTAGAGTTTGGCCCCATAAAATAATCCCCCAAACAGCTGTCAATATTGACCACAAATAATATATTTAATTCTGTCACTAATTCATGTGTATTCATCACAATCACAAATATTTTTGTTTTGTTTTTAGATTATTTTTTCGTGATGCATGCAATGATAAAACAGAATAACAAAGCAATGGCAATGACATCACTGTTGTTTTGAAATCCAAAACAAATCCAAATCAGAAATAGTGTCTAACTATTGGGTCCCTTGTTGCACGTCCTGATTGCTTGTTCTAGCAGAATGTAGGTTGGTCAGGGTCTCTGAGGGGTTCAGGTGCATCATTGTCAGCACAGAGAGGGACATGGCGCTTGGTAGTGATGTTGTGCAGGACAATACAGGCAAGGGTTATGTTGTATGCTTTCTGTGACTCCACTCTTAGGTAGATTAGGCATGCAAAACACCTCTTAAGAACTCCATTTAAACACTCAATTCCATCGCTATTCTATATTCTACTTGTTGCTCTTTGGGTGGAAATCTGCATGCACATGGTAACGCAAAAGTGTGTGAAATTTGATGTAGTATGCATGCCTGTAGTATGGATGTATTGTTAAAATCCCAGCTTACACAAAAAGGTAAGAATCTGAGTCATTCCTCACCTCTTTGAGGTCCATCAGCGAAGTTGAGTTTCTGCTGAGCCGCTGCATCTTCTCTTGCATGCTGAGTCTGGGGGATCCATGTCCACTGGTGGCGACAATGTCAGAGCTGGACAGAGGTGATGCGTCAAAGACTATTTGGAAGTATCGCACCAGCAGCTCCACCATCAGGGCCTGGTAGGGGTAATCCACCAGGGAGGACAGGGACACCTCTGCGTCCGTCTGACGTGGCTTCACCAGTGTGGGCCCAAAGATGATGCCCAGGTTACTGGAGGTCATCTTGTTCTCTTCTGCCTGCTCAGTCACTCTGTTGTAGAGGGATTGTGAGTTAATGCAATGATACACACACTGTGTGTCTGCTATTATTGGTGTATTTACCAGAAAAAGAGTTACTGTATACCTATGCCCATATTAGCTTTGAAAGAAAGAAAAACAAGTAGAGAGGACTATAAATAAAGCAGGAATGTTATGCTCTCTGTACAACTTCCTCTGCGCTTTAGGGAAGTTTCCATTTCCATTTACCGTTGTGTCTTTTGAGGAAGTTGGCATTTTAGCGTTTGCTCAGAAAGCAACAGACAAACGACAAAGTGTGGGTCTTTGCTTCGAGCTCTTACCTGCTCAGGTGAGCAATAAGGTGGCGCAGAGTCCTGTAGTTGGCTGTGGGCAGTTGGCGGACAAGATCTCGGATCCTTAAAATGACTCTGTTGAGCTGTGGGCTCGGGCCGCTCTTCTCTCCAGTCTGGGGGCTTGAGGGTTTATTAGCTTCCTCCACTTTCACACGCTGACAATCTTTGGACAAGCCGATGATGTCATTGTAGTGTCTATGCAGGATCAATGGCTCTGGTAACTGTTGAAGTGAAATAGTGGCGTTTTAAGTGCTTTTGGAAGTGGGAAAATACTGCTACCAGTGAAGGCATAACAGTAAAATCGAAACAAGTTGCACATTAAGACCTTGGTTTAGGTCAGGATAAAGTGATCAAATAATATTAAATGAGTATGACATGTGGCCATTTGACATGTACCTGTCTCAAGTAGAGTTTGAGGACATTGCTGATGTCATGGGGTGAGAGGTCAGACAGTTCAACCAAGTCCTTCCCATTTTCAAATGCCTGACAGAGCTTCTCAACGCGGGATTTGGCACCATTTACACGATAAATACCCTGCAAGTTAAAATGCATCGTTACTATTATACAAAACTCACAGAAAACCACACATATTTAAGACATTGTATACGGTATTTTAACTAGATTTAAACTAAGATGTAAAAAATGTCTCAGACACTCGCACGATAAATGTAAACAATTCCACCTTACCTTAATGTTGAGCGCTCGACTCTCAATCTCAGAAGTGCACTTCTTGATGATAAACGGGATGCCATCTGGGCTGTTTTTTGCTGCTTGGGCAAAGTCGATACCAAACAGCTGAAGTTTGCCTTGTAGTTTTTTATGGCCACACTGGATAGCAAGTGTCTCAAGACATTTCTTATGGCAGGCCAAGGAGCACTGGCAAGAGAAGCAACATTTATAAAATGGTTGACTGAATTCAGAAATGAAGACACATTGAAATGTGCACATCCAGTTAATAAGTAGTGTACCTCTTCACACTCAGCTCCATGGAAAACAACCAGGCTGTCGCACTCCCTGCACTTGGACGGTGCTCGCAGTTTTCTCAGTTTATGCGTTTGAGCAGCTTTGGACATGGGAGCATTTCGGAAAGGACCGGGAGAACTGGCCGTCTCTGTCACCATCTCTGCCAGACCTGGCAAATCAGATCAGTGCATGAGGAAACTTATCAAGTGAAAGGGGAACTTTTCAGTCAGTCAGAGGCAGAACCAACTATTAGTTCAGAGCAACAACAAAAACCCTAAAACTTTGAAGAGGAACATATATACAGTAAACATATATGTGTATATATATACACACATGTATATGTAAATTATTTATATTTATATATGAATAACCTTATTCTGTAAGACACAATTACATTTAGCAAAACAAAAAATAAAAAGTGAACTTAAACATGAAAATAAACATGTGCACTAGCTTCATTGACACAGGTTACACAGGATGTGAAACGCGAGGCCATGTGCCAAAACTAACATGACCTCATTCTCTGCTGCTCTGATGAGTGAAGACAAAAAAAACATATGACATAAAATCCACCAGAGTTGGAGATGCATGATAAACACTGCAAAAATAATTGCACCACACAAAAAGAGAGCTAGAAATGTCTAACCATTATCTGAGGGTGACGGTGGCTCCCTCTCATCCAAGTCATCAGCTGAGGACATGGTTCCAGTAGAGGGAGTCCTGGGCAGCCGACGTTTGAAGTCACCTGCACAAATAAAAGAGAAGTGATTCAACAAAAAAAAAAGAGACCAATATGCAACGATGTACAGGTTTAGCAGAGACCGACATAAAGACATACCAAGAACACATAAGCTACTGTATCTGCTACGCTCTTTTATTAGTCACACAACATACTTTTCAGAGTGTGGCACAGATTTTCAATTGTGGAGGGAAGTGCACTATGAGATGAGTAGCTTGTGGGTATGGTGTACAATGAGGAACATTCATTTATACAGTGTATGTAAAATGCATCATGGGAACTTTCATCCTCCTTAAGCTTTATTGTGATTTTAGATATCATAATGAAGGCGGTTTCTTTTTATTTGCCTTTTAAAGCAGAACGATGCAGGATTTTTACTCTAATCTAACAGTTTCAGAGTCAATGTGATGATTAAATGACTTGTTGCAGGGAGATTGTCTCCACGCTCCCTACTCTCTGTTGGCGGAAAACCAGGCTTGCAAGATGCGGGCTGCTGACCCGGAGTCCTCACAATCAGGAGGTCTCGTGAAGGCTCGAGTGTCGGGAATGGTGAGTTTTTACAACAGTGATGCTAAAGCAGTAGACAATGGATGGATGTTTGCTGTGGTGTTGAAAATGGAGCTCCATAGAGAAGGCAAGGAAGTGACTAGACTTGCAACGTTCAGCTTTAATGTGATGGTGTGGTCATTCAGTATATTTCGATCGTCAACTGACCTAATTTTATGGACACATAAAAACATAGATATATCCAACAGAAGGAACCCCAGATCATTGCCCCCACAGGCTTATACAGTGGGCACTAAGCAAAATGAGCATGTGACCTTTTTCTAGCTAGGGAGTATATATATATATATTATTTCTAAACTAACAAACTAATAAAAGCTTGTTGGAAAATCCTCATACCTGGACTAGCAGTGGGGGAGTCCATGGACCGGGACTCGCTGCTGCCTCCAGCGCTCTCTGAGTCACTGCACATCCCTCCCTGACTTCCCTGGCTGCTGGAGGCCCACGCTCTCAGCGGGGCCTGGCCTCTCAGCGCTGCAGGAGAAAAAAAATATGAAGAAACAGACATGTAGTAATCTGCTGCTACCCACTTGGTGATATTCTTAGCAAATATTTCCGTCAAGCACATAGTCCAGACTTATGATGACTAATCGAAACACAGCTCGCACTGATTTGACTTTAGTCCTGGGAAAACTTTCCTGGTCCTTGAGAAGATTTGATAAAGATACAGGCAGGTTCGCAGGCCGACTTCAAGTATTGTTGCCAAGCTGCTCCATATTCATGTAGCAAAACTAATGGGTGACATCAAGACAATCACCCATGTCTGTAAAAAGTGCAATTCTATCATCTACTGACAGAGTCTGATGATATGCTTGTGCACACAGGGTGTGTTATTACTCGTTCTGTAGGTATCAGATGACAGCTCCTCTAAAGTAGACTGATAATTACAGCAGCTGTGAATACAAAGGCTTCCCTTGTTTTGCTTCTGATGAAGATGATGCCACAAGTACAATAAGTCGTGTGTATCTGAATTTTTCTGGCTGAACTGGACCCAAGTCCAAGAAATTACTAGCAGAGCCTGATCCAAACCTGACAGACAATTAGTCTTCAGGCCCTACCCATGACACACAGTGTCTCCATGGTTACTTCTTGTTGTAACCAAGGAATCATTTATGATGTAAAAATAAAGGCCTAAACAATTCAGGTAAACTATGTAATTGTAATGTTTTGTGCCATTTGAACTGCGATTTGTTTCATAATATCCATTTCTTTCGGTTAAAGTTGCTTTCGTTAGTTGCAGCCCGAAAAGCATGTTCACATCTTAATCGATTCATCTGTTGATTATTTTCCCCATTACTCGAGTCACCGCTTGATCCATAAAATGTTGACCAGTGTTTTTCAAATGTTTTGTTTTGTCCACAAACCAAACTGAATCAGTCTCAGGCTGTACATCCACTACCTTGTATGTCAGTGCTGCTGTTGGAGTCCTGCTCGCTGATCTTCAGCGGTCGGTGTAAAGGACCGTCCGCCTCATCTCCACTCAGCACGTCGGAGGTGATGGATGCCTGCGACAGGTTGCCGTGGGAGGAATGAGTGCTGCCCACTGACCTTTTGTTGAACACAAACCTGGGGGAAATCAAATATTGTGTTACAAAAATAACATATGATGTATTTTTCAATTGTCATGAGAGACTCAAAACTCAACATTATTAAAATCGCAGGGTTTATCCGCGGCAGGTTTACTCTAGTGACTCAGGCATTACTCTACTTCACACAAAAAGATACTTGGCTTACATTTTCGAGCATGAAATCTGCTTCTCGAACAACTTACACTATCACCATAAACAGTTTAGCTATTTTGAGACAAACCACTCCAATTACTGAGCAATGAAGCACATTTTAATCAATTAATTAAATTAAACCTCCTTCTGAGGTGATGCTGGGCTCAAATATTATTTTGGTAGTTACTACAATATTATATACTGTTTAACTTATTAGATACCTTATCACAATATGACCATATCCAAAATCCAAGACCATATCCTGTCTCATGTCACGGTATAGATATAATATCTTAAATTATAGGCATATTACTTATATATCTATACTTAAATATGTATTTCTTCTATGACCAACATATCCACTGCACTGTTACCTCTCTGTTTCAGATCATTACTGGCTTTCCGACACTCTACTTGAGAACTCTCACGGTTTAATCCCTAAGCCGTGAATCCATGTTGATCGCAAGTAAGAACACCCGAAGCCGTCATTTTGATTTGTTATGTGTATCTACCAGTGCTACCACAGCGACCAGATCAATCACCTCACCATAAATATAGAAACTGAAATGATAAAACACTGCGTCTTTTTATAATGGCAGTGACCTGAACCAGCGCCAGACTCTCACGCTCACAATCTCCCCTGCTGCATTCAGCCCGCACCACAGATATTTCCTGAGGAAGGGCAACAAATTCAACATGCATTCCGTCTCTCCTTGGTTCTTTTCGCTCTCTCGCTGTCTCTCTTTCACTTCCTCCCACTCTGACTCACTGTTACCATTGGTAAAAGAAGAACCAAGTCGCTTCTCAAAGGCAACTTCCAGCTATTTCAAAAGCCCGTTCTCTAAACTTGTTATCCAAAATGACCTCAAACTTACAGCCGAACAAATACAAATATGTAACCTCGCAAGGTCAGAATAGGTTGTGTCTTATTGTGGCTGAATCTGCAACAATGTGACAGTGACAAAACTAAACTCACGCAGGAGTGTCGCAAGCAGATTTTGATTCTTTTTTTTTTCAATTTCATGGTGCCTTAACAGTTTGAGGGCCACTGTGTTCTGTACCTGGTATTGTCAAAGGAGATGGAGTCAGAGTGCAGCCGCTCTTTGGGCAAATTCTTGGGAAGGTTCCGGACAAACTCAGCGTAGCATTCACCCGGCTCGTACAACTTGGCACTTTCACTCAAAGCCTGGTGGTGAGCGGGAAGAGACACAGTCTGCGCCTGCTGCATCTGAAACCAGTTCACCGTCACCTGGACAGTGACAGAATAAAGTCAGATTATTAGTGAGTGAGTGAAAGAGAATTCTGAGTGTATTATATTATATTGTCATCTTGAAAGTGCTGTGTATTTTGGGATATCATTATGGAATATTGTGTCATAATCTTTAGCTGATACTAAGACATTTTTTTTAAGAAAATAGAAAGATTTAAAATATAGCGTGACAACTGACAATAATAAAAGCCTAAACAATCTGACTTCTGAATTCAGGTTCTAGTGGTACACATTTGTTGACTTAAATATCACTACAAAACATGAGTGTCATTTCTGTTCTGTCCACTCACAGCTTTGAGTGTGAGGTCACACTGGAAGACCGTCTCTCTGATCTGTGTGAGGAAGGTGCTCTTAACATTAGCCAGATCCATCCTCCTGAAGCCTGCGTCAGCCATACAGCTCTGGTACTGGTCCTGGGCCTCCTCCGCCTGACCAAAGACAATGGATTCACACAATCAAGAGAGGACGTGAATGAAGCACTGCTGTAAAGTCAGATAGTGATAACAATACGTGCTGTAATCTCCTTCCCCTCGCCTACCTTCTGCAGAGCCTCCTCCTCCAGCCTCCTCTTCTTCTCTAGCTGTTTGTTAGCAGCATTGTTTGACAGCTCCTCCTGGGAGCGGCTGCTGGAGGAGCGGGCTCTCTGGTATTCCTCTCTCCTCTGGACCTTAAATGCTTGTGCCTTACGCAAGGTCACATCTGCCTCTTGCTGGAAAAAAAACACACAGATCAGCTGAACACAAACCAGTGAGATTAAAGGAATACTTCACCCATTTGCATTTAGCTTTGCATTATAGGTTTAGATTATAGATTATACAGACATTCTTAACATACCATTTTCTTTTGTTCCCGCTGCCACTGCTCCTTGATATCTTTCCTCAGCTTGTCCAGTTCATTCTTGCGAGCCAGAAGAGGCTAAGAAAATATGGGACAGGACAGCAGTGGACAACAAGGTTTTTCAAGAGTTTAATCTCTTTACTCCAAATAAATTAAAGTCAACTTTATTAAACTTGCTTTTGTCATTATCAGTTAGTATTTTGAAAGTGAATATAACTGGCAACTCCGGTACAATAATAACACGGTTCCTATCTTTTTGCGTTTCCATTAGGAATAGTGCCAACATTCCATTCCATTCTTTGACACCCTTCCCTTTGGGTCCCAGAGTAAAATGTTAGGGTATGATTAGGGTGGATCTAGACCGTCTCCAGCCATGACAGTCAGCTGTTGGGCGAAAGAAAAACCTCCCTCTCTTGGGACTGGTGTTTCTTCAAAGCCTACGTCTATTCTCATACAAATCTTGAGGTCTTGTTGAGACAAACAGCCACAGACTGAGCTACTGGACGTCATCCATTGTTTGTTTTTCGTCTTTCATTGTCGTCACAGCAGTGCAGCGTGACTCTATGTATCTCGCTGGCGCAGCCATCAGATACAGCCCACAGTCTGGCGTTCTCAGTCGAAATGCAAGCCTGACCTAAGACTTTATCATTCCAATCTGTACCATACTGTACTTTAAACAAGAGATCTGTATTCCAGGTATTTACATCCAGATGTGAAACAATGTAGAAGATGTGTTTGTAATGGTACAAAACCTTTTTAGACGAGTAAAAGTAAATGAGCAGATGGACTTGAATTAGATTTAAACAGATAAAAGATCATATTTGGTGTCAAATCCTTTGCTGTGTGTCATGTTGGTTCTTTAGATGTTTTATGAAATAACTTAAGCTGAAGAAGCTCCTTTTCTCCTATTGATAGTTTAGCAGAGCACAGGTTACAATCTGCTCTACTTTTGTCCTCATTGCTTTTCCTAAAGTATTTCAGACATTGCGTCATATCCGCTTATTGCTGCATATGTAAAGTGGTATCAGGTGCAGCAGTATTGGGGTCGTTTTACAAATACAAATATGAGTCCAAATAGGAAGGCATTATCCAACCTGATAGCCAATACATCCCTACCAGACCCTGGTTGTGTATAAAAAATTATAACTGTGTGCCTTTCACTAAAGAGTGTTGTATCTTAGCCAGGAGGAGACCATTCCCAAATGATTGTACATGTTGAAATAAAAGAAAAAGGCCTGGTATTAAAGAAAAACCGACTACTAAATGAATCGTCAACTACTTTGATAATAATTTTTGTTATTATTTAAAGGTGCCATATGTGCCATATGTAAGAATGTTCAAAATACCGAGATCTTTTTGGTTTCGTTATCTCCGCCATTGTAGCTCAGACGTAACTGGCAACCCACGGTTGCTCTGCAGAGACTCTACTGACTGCAGTGATTGGTATACGGCGGTAGGTGGCGCCACATGCCAAAAAATTATTTGAAAACATAAACATGATTTTCAGTCTGCAAAAGATTTTTTTTAATCGAAATATTTTGGCTGTGCTGTTGTTGTTGGTGAGTTCAGTTTGTTATATGAATATTATTCCTGAGTCTATGTGACATATTAGGAGGACTTTATGGCCTGTTGCTTTAGATTAATTACATAATGCACCTTTAAAACAAGTTATCTGATTGTTCAGCTTCTTAAAGGTGAATACTTGGTAACTGGTTTCTTTGCTCCATATAACAAATAAATCATTAAAACTGAATCACTAAAACAAGACATTTGAGAACATCATTTAGAGTGTTTGGGAAACCTCCAAACCACGTTGAATGTTAATAGATTAGATTAATTGATAATGGAAATAATCGTTAGTTGCAGCACTAAGATGGAGCAATAGACATGAGGTTTGGTTGGATAACAGATTGCATTGAAATGAATAATTACCTGTATGAACTTATTGGTCTGAAGAGCCATTGCGGTTTGAATTAGCAGCTGGTTGTACTCAATGTCATTCTTGAATGTGGAAATGTAGAGATCACTGAACGGCATGTAGTCCTTGGAATGAATGAAATAAAGAAATAAATGTCTTAAACATTCTCTTGTGGAGTGGAGTAAGATTCTGTAATAATCACACTAACAAGTATTCATTAAGTCAGCATAAAACAAAATAAGACTGGTTACCTGTTGACTGGCCAGCGCCTTTGCAGACTCAGCCATTTTGACGTAACTTTTAGCATATTCAATATCTGAAAGAGAACACATTCATCATCATCTCACCAATCATCCATGTATTAATTACACTGAACACAAAAGCAAGGCAAATAAGCAAAAGGTATACACAAATACATTAAATATTATACATATATATTCATTAAAGAATACATTCGATTGGACAACTATTATATTCAACAAAAGTTCTTTAATTTTAAGCTGAATTGTTTTGTGAATATGACCATGTTTACAAGTTCATGTAAGATTAAAGCCAAAGAAATAAAGAAGATATTGTGATTGTAATGAAAGGTAATACAGATCAGAACAGTCAATATTTTATTTTAGAGTGTATTTAGTGTATTGTCACTTTCCTTTGAGAAGCACAGACATCTCAAAAGAAAACTGTCACTGAATCCAGAGAGACAAACTTTGTGCAGCCTAACCTAAAAATATCCTTAATAATGTATGTACATATATTGTGACAGTATACCAAATATAAAAAAATATATTGTGATATGATTTTTTTTCCTGTGCCGCCCAGCCGCAGCTCTAGTTCACATGTATTTATTATTAATAATAGTAGATTATTTCCTTATTTCTCAAAGGATCTAGTGTACCGTCGTGCTGCAGTAACACTGCTGATATGTCTCACCCATGACTATCCTTTTATCCATCCAGGCCAGGAGGTCTTTAATGTACTTGGACCAGGCTTTGGCATAGAGCAGAGCAGACTCCACCCCACTATCATTTTTCAACAGGGTCAGGTCAACCTCCTCCTCCCGCGACAGAGGCACCTCAGGGACTGTGGAGTTTAAAAAAAAAAAGAAGAAGATTTGATATCAATTCATTTGCCAAATACTGCATTGTTGAGTCTCAGTACTCAGTACACGTGTAAACGAGTGGTAAAAGAAAGAAAATGTCAATGAGGTACTGGTTGGCAGTATAGTAGGTTGATAAAAAAAAAAAAAAAAGGTTGGCTGTCTTTAAAAAAAACAGCAGTGATTTATATTTATTGGTTAAAACGTAATACCATAACTCGGCAAACCCACTGATAAATTCAACACAAATCCCATGTGTGGCCCATCCCACTCAGAACTACAGCTATACAGGCGAGGAATGTCAGATATGTGGACAGAGTGGGAAAAAAAACAGCAGTATGAAAAAAGTAGCAGAAATAACAGGGGTGGAAGCAGAGGTTTAGGGTGGGTCTACCTCAGGCATTTAAGAACCAACACGGCTAAATCACACACTGACACTCTGGACTACTCTGGGCTGAAAAGCAATCATTTAATTTCTCTTTCTCTAAAGCAGCCGTTCATAGCTATTACATTTCAGAATGACACTTTTAATTTACACCCACTATGCTCAGATGTAAATAACAGATTGTGAAAAAGAAACACTCACCCACAAGGTCACTTTTCTCTGAAACACATCCGTCAGGATCCACAGAGAGGTTGTCGTAAGACTAGAGAGGCAATTTTAGATTAAAAAGGGGGGAAAGAAGCAGACATACAATCAAAGTCAGACATCACAGCGGCTGTGTTCTCAACACGCTGATTAACAACAGAGAGTGAGTCTTTGAGGCTTTCTTCAAAACACAGGCAATGGTAAAACTGCCACTTTAGTGGACCCTTTTGAAAACTGCTATGCTTTAAAAACAAAGCTTTGAAAAAATAAAAAAAATAAAAGGACTTATGGTGTCTCACCCTGCTTCTCCTGGTCTGGGGGATCCCCAACCCTGAGCCGCCATCCACATCTCCCATAAGGAAGTCAGAAACTCTGTGTTGATGCAGATGAGGGTCAATACTATGGTTTCATGGGGTTCAAGTGTCATTCAAAGCAATAATTCAAAAAACAAAAGACAATTCACATCTCTTGGCTGTAGTTGTCAATTCCATTCATGTCAGTTACACAAAACGGTAATAAAAAGCCGAGTGGCGTTGAAAAGACAAACAAACAGTGTACTCACACATTGCCAAACGTGAAAGCCAAGGTGTCAATGGATGTGTGTATCTTGCCAAATATAGCTTTTGTGTTTTCTGGGTTCACTTCCTTGAAGTTAACAGCTGTGGAGTGAGATACAGACACAGAGAAAAGTCAACTGCAGAACAGTTTATTTAAAGAACTAGAGCAGAATATTGACATTGTGACTACATGGTAAAATAAATGTCTCTTTGGTCAGATCCACTTAAGACCGTACTTCATCATTTGGCTCTTGTTGATGCTTTTCAAGGAAGAATATCCACAGAAATAATATTCAGAAACAATCCCAAATGTTCCTTCACTTTTCTCCAAAGAATTGCGCCACTTCCATAGGTCATCTTTCAAGTAGACAAACGCAAAACAACAACAAAAATGTACTCCTTCTTTGCTTTCAGCGCTGTTGACAGCAAGACGTCCTGTAATTTTAGACGGGCTACGTGACCAACGAGGACCGACAAACCTCCGTACACATGTGCACGGCGTTCTCCTTCTCAGAAAACAGTTTACTCAGCAAGAAGATAAATTTGCAGAGAGCTGTGAGAGGAACCAAAGACACAGGCACAGAGAAATCCGACTACTTCCTGTCTGCCCCGCAACAGGAAACACTCACACAGCTTGAGTTCTGCGACATGTAACGTTCAAGATCGCTGTAACAAGACTTACCTTTTTTTTCACTCCGTCACCTGGAGTCACCGTTTAGTAAGTGGGACCAGAAATTCTCAACAGTCACAAGAAAAAAATAGCTCATAAGAGTTCCGGTTCCTAGATTTTAGGTTCCCGTTTATGAAAGGAAAATCGATCCCTATCAGTGGTGGCTTCATGATAGTAGATTCCTGGCCCATGAAGATGCACCGAAAGGTCATGGTATCTTTCGATTGGGGAGGCAAATCCCACATTCCAGGGGGAGACTCTTCTGTGAGAGGAGAGGCAGTGGTGAGAGCACCTCCCTGGCCCTGAATGCTAGCGTACAACTCTGCACTGACTTCTTCTTCCTCAGGACATCCTGTGGATCTCATAACAATGATTCCAGAGCTCTGCCCCCCCACTTGTCACAATTGAAATATGGAAACTGCATCATTCAAGTACAGGGGCCATTGTTTTCTCACGGCTGAGCCGTAACTGGGACAATTGAACCCATAAAATTGCAGAGAGTGACACAAAGTTGACCAAAGAATACAAGCGTTATTCGAAGGATCACTGAAAAGAAAGCTTTGTTTTAGATTAGAATTAAATAAACTGACTGTGTGTTTATTTGCATAGAGAAACAAATGATATTTTGTCTGCACATACAAGATTGACTGCAGTAAAAAAAAAAAGGCCTGCATCTTCTCCACACCAAGAGAGTGAGAGAGCAGGGAAAGAATTTCAACAACTTGAAGAGTTTGACACTTTTATTGCAATGCAGAGCAGTTTTTCAGCAGGTATGACCAGGAAAGAAAGCCTTTGCAAAGGCTCATATCTTTAATCAGACACAAAGAGAGGAGGAGGAGGAGGTCGGGTGATTTAACATTTGGCTACAATGAAAAACTATGCATTATACGTTGTGGAGCTGAACATGTTTTTGATAGTTTTTTAGGTCTTCATTGACTCGTGTCTGTCGTGTCAGATTAAAAGATAGCAGAGTGGGTGGTTAAACAGCAATATGCAAATGTAATTTCAAACTGGTTAGTCAACTATGTGTTTGGAGAGGGAGGGAGGGACGGAGCTGGTTCTTTTTTTCCAGGAAATTCTGGCAGCTGTTCAAATGCCCCAAGTGTCACAACTGAGCAACAAGTGTGTCGTCCTTTGACGAGTGTGTCGTCAAAGGACGACACACTCCGAAGGCAGACAAGGATGCGAGCTGTTATCAGCCAAAAAAACAGCAGTCAATATGCTTTGAAAATGTGAATAAACAACAAAAAAATACTTTAGTTGGTGCCACATATTCATCCTATTTTCACAACCCTACCAACTATCCCTTTCTGGATCCCCCAGTTTCCTTGGTGCAGACTGAAGCTCGAGTCAGTGGTTTCAACACAGCTGAAATGGAGATGCATTCTTAAGATTTCTTCCAAAGTAGGTCACAACTCCAATATTGAGATAAGGTAAGAGATGTGTTCGGTAACCACCTGTTAGCAGAGCTAACTTCTAAGTGTGTGCATATGCTCTATGTATGTGCAAACACAACTGCACGTCATGTCTGTTTACAAAGACCGAATAATGATGTTTTCAGCCAAAGTGGCTACACACAAACAAAAATATGTGTGTGTTATATCTGTGTCCAGATCTGTGTCAGTGTGTCAGCATGAGCAGGAATAGTGAGATGGAAGAAGAGTCTGGTGAGGTTGAGTTTATCAGTGTGCTGTAGCACAGGGAGATCTGAAAGAACATTTTAACTCACTATGAAATCATGTGGTGTTCACTTACTATTTATATTAAAGCAGTGGCCAAAAATATATGTTCAATAAAAGTTTAAAAAATACTTTTGTTTCATTGCAAAACCATAGCCGGTCAGAGATCGTCAGTTGAACGGGGGGATTGAACATTTGAAGTTTGTGTTTACACATTCACAAGAAATTGTCCATGTCAGATCTGGAGAAACACATGGGGCTTTTCCATTATACCGTTCTAGGACTACTAAGAACACTACAGTGAGCGTACACCCTGTCCACAAAAATACACCGTACCACAGACCGAGCTGTAAGTACACAAACACCTCCGTGTGTTTGTGTCACGTACAAAACGACATCACGGCAGTTTGGTGCAGCCATGCTATGACAACCCCACCCAGGAGGAGGTACTATGAAGTAAATAGAAAACAACGTGCCTGATACACAGCATAGAGTTGAGTTGAGTAGTGCTGTCTTATGTTAGTATGCATATAAGTTAGTAACATGTCTTTAACAGGTCTAAGAGAACATAAAACACTGGACAAGTAGCCAGTCCATCACACAAAGTTGAACTATGATTTTAGGAAGCAATGTCTGACAAATATACAAAAAAGATGTTGTTTCAGCAGCTGTTTAATCTCAATATTACCAGTTCAATTCTTCTTAATATGATTGGATTTATTTGTATTTTGTAAACAGACACAACTGCAGGCTGTGTTAATTATTCATTTATGAGGGAAAATACGTAAAAACAACCAAAATACAAAACCAGAGTTTAACCATTTAAGTTGCACAGCACTGAAAACTAAAAAGGTATATTACTGCTAAAAACTGATGATTCAGGAGTCAGTAGTGAAGTCAGAACACCTGCATTAGTGAAAACTTTTCTCGAACACGTCGCCATAGAGACAGAGCACATGAGCTGTCAGACAACCTTTGACATGACATGAGAAAAAGAATGAAGAAACGTTGCGGATGTGTTTGGCTGAAACGTAGCCAGTGAGGGGGCCTCTGCACTCGCTGCAATATGGAATGCAAATTACAGCCGTGCAGCCTCCTCTGTAGAGATTCTTGTGTGCAAGTCAAGTGAAGAATTTCCCTTGTGGTGGATCACATTTCCAGCAGTTCAACTTGAGAGTCCTTTTGTTTGTCTTCATTCAGCGGGCTGAGAAATCTGGATATGCTGTGCTTAAGAATAATAACTACTAACATCGTCTGCCAGCAAATTCAAACCGAGTGGTAATCGATAGAACATCCTTGCAATTTTCCATTTCTCCTGAAAGACTTGACACCACATTTCACAGCAAGAATTCTGATCATCATCTGGGCGCCTGTGTGTTTACCTGTACGTCTGTGTGCTCCCACCATGGATCTTGATCGAGCACCGCCCCTTTGGCTCCATTTATTCCTATGGAGCTGCTCACCCAGCGCATACGCCAAAAAAGTTTTTGACTTCCACGTTTATTTCCGGGTTATGTGGCCCATAGAGCATGTGCAGTAGTGTCACTACCATAATAGGAATGTTTTTCAAATATGAAACTCCATGAATTAAAAATATAGAATCTAAAGATTTATAAAAGCCAGTGTCCATGTCTCGAAGTGTCCTGTGGACACTTTTACAGGCATCTATTTTGCTCAACTGGAAAATTGCTTTTTGGGCCCCATGGGATTTTTTGTTGCAGTACCCAGTGCGGCCACCATGACAAAATTCTCTTCCAGATTTCATAATACATCCATGGCACCCACGGATTCCAAGTGAATAATTACTAACCTTTGACCTTGGCAATGACCGTGCCGGCTGCTCCGAGGATGTCCACCGAGTTGAGGGTGTGGTGTTTGCCGATGACGGCCTTGAGGACACGGAGTAACTCTGTCAAACGTTCCTGCACCACCTTTTGTAGGCCTTCCGCATTTTCTGGACCAAAAAAAAACAATTTAACAAAGGTTTAGTTCTATAGCCAGAAAAGTACAACACAAGCTTAATTCAACTGGAAAGCCTGTAGCAGACAGTTATGCAATTTTATATATTAGTCATCATCGCTCCTGTCATCGTCTTTTGAGTCAAGGCATCAAATTCATTCTTGGCATTCCTTTTGTCATTGCCACAACTTGTCATATCATGTCATTTTAAAACGAAACAATGTTGTCATCTGTCTTTTGTCCGGACTAGACGATTTCCCCCTCTGGCAAAAAAACAAAAAAAACAGTACAAGCTTTGTTGACTTTTATAAATCGTTGTGGTTATTCATCCCAGAATCGATGTGGAAAACAGAGGTGGTTGAGCGACAGTGACAGTTGAGTTAGTATGAAACTAAGGTGGTGCAACTTCTTTTTGTTGCTTCTGCCAGGCAGAAGAGTGATGACATGCACAACGGAAGAGACACCTATCATAAACATCTGTCTCTGATGTGGTTGTAATGTTCCCGTAAAGGTGGAGATGCAAGATTAAAATCAATAAATAAAAGCCACAGATTAGGTCACACAATTACTTAATACTCATACTACCGTTGTGCTGAGCGTAAGTTTCTGTGAGATGCCATTATAACAATGGCTTACAAATCAAAAAGCAGTCACACTATTGATGAGGAAATAACACAAACAATGTATTATTATGCAAGTATGCAGCTATTGCAGTGACTAGCAGCAGACAGTGTGAGATGACAAGAATGTACACAATGCACTCAAGTTGCTCAACTACCCATAGCCCTTTGACCATTATCACATTCTATCAGTTGCTCTGCTATGTGAGGCACGCATTTCCTGTGGAACCGGGCCCATTTACCTGTATTTACTGTACGTCATTTAACATTTTAAGGGCCTCTGTGGCATAGCTGTTGCAGTGTGTTGTGTTTAACAGGGGATAATAAAGTTTAGGCCAAAATAAAAGCGGACAAGAAAGCACAAGTCTACAAACATTAAGGTCTAAAGCAGGTTAATCAGCAGAGGCTCTGCAGGCCAGCATCAGACAATAGGTGAGTTCATGTCTAAGTCACTGCTTTGAAGGAAGCAACGGCTGGAAAGAGAAGAGAGCCATCTGCTTTCCATCAGTGCCATCCAACCAGACAGTGAGGTGAGAGATGGAGTTTATTGGAATGTTAAAAAAGGAATTACAGAGGGAGTGAAAATCAGGGTCTGGTTGTGTATGTGTGTGTTACCCTTACTGCTCCTCTGTTATTTCTATTTATATAGACACTAATTAAACAAGCTGGTGTAAAACATGGTAAAGAACAGTCATATAGGGAGGGGCCCATGAGATGAAGGTTCAAGAGAATCTGTAAATCTTTGCATCGTTTTGGCTTTTTATTCATGAAACGCTATTTTTGGAAAATGGGTCCCAAAAAAATCTCCAAAACTCCAATGTTGTGATTTTGTGTATACAAAACAATTATGCAACTTTGGAGAAACCACCTCTTCTTCTTGTTTTTTGAGTTTATTTCATCTGTCCACGACACAAGGTAATGACTTCACCCCACACAGTGGAAAAGAAGTATTATTTTTAGTGGCTCTGTCTGTTTGTCTGTCTGCTTCCGCACTTCCACTTGCCAATATGACCAACAGAGGCTTGTTGCGTGAATGGGGTGAAGTCTGCAAACTCTGATTGTGATTTTTGTCTGCATTGCCATCATCGCGGGCACCGCAGCCCCACAAAAACAAATACTATTTATTAATATTCTAAAACTAAAAAAAGACCAATCTTCCTTGCTGACTTTATTCCAAACTCTTTCCACTTTTAAATGGTTTCTTTAGATAAGATTTCGAGTAAAATTTTTTTTCAATTTTGATGCATTACAGTGCCACATATGGGCCTTGCCTATATAACACATAGTTGTTTTGAGGGGTTCCATGTGTATGAAAACATTTCGTGAAACGGTACAGTGTTTATGGAAAAAAAGAGAGAAAGATGGTAAAGGGAAAGCACTCTTTTGTTGTCATTAAGGCCTTTAAGCTCCCATAGAGTGGTCCTATGGCACATACTGTATATGTGAGTTATGGAGGTCTACTTACATACATTAACTTGTTTTTATGGTCAAAAACTTCCTAGTTGCTGTAAATGAGCTGATAGAAATCTCTCCTCACTGAAGCTCTCGTCAGTCGCACTGTTTCAGACTGAAATCTCACCCCCAGAAGACAGACTGTCAGACAGACTGTGTTGTGATTGGCCAGCCAGCGCAATTGGCTCTACGCTGGCCAATACCTGGAAGTGACATAATCAGCGCACCAGCTCAGAAGCACAGCTCCCCCTCTGGAACGGTGGATGCACTGCTACTCATTATCAAAACATTGTTTTAATAATGTTTAAAAATGGCTTAGTCACGACTCCCCGCTGCAGTCCCTTTGACGACCTTTGACCCGGTGTCAGACCCAGAGTCAGAAGACACTTTTGCTTGTGAAACACCTCCACAACGCACGTTCTTCTTCTGTGGTACAATGTTCACAACCATATAAAATGATAGAAGTTAAACATAACAGCATCCATTCTCATCATCAGAGGCTCAGTTAACACCACACAGGATAAGTGAAAAGCATGTTTTAGATCAGGGTGCTCAACTGTTGCCCTGCCACAAGGCAAGAAGACCCTGATCCAGCAAAACACACTTTGAAGTCCACCTCCCTCCCCACACTGACAGTGGACCATCATTAAATACTCCCCCAGTCCCTTTCAACCACCCCTTCTCAGTTGTGGTCGTTGGGGAATTTTTGTTTCTTTTTCACTGCTGTTTGAACATTTTATTATCAGTGTCAGTCTGGCTCTGCATATGAAATCTAGGGCCTAATCAGGAACACAATGGAGAATTTTCACTTTGAATGATACAAGTGGGAGATAACAGAGGGTGGATTCACATCACAGATGTAAATGTGACTTGGGATCACCCATTTCCCTTTCCTCTCTGAAGACAATAATTGATTTAAGACTAAATTGGTCTAAAGAGGAGCTAAGGACATACAATTTGCAACGGGAAAAAAAGACAAAAGACTGATATTGTGGCAACAAAAGGGAAGGGTGTCCTGTGCCAATCAGCTGGACCACAGTCAAGGCATTTTATCATCGAGATTTATAGTCACCCACTGACAGTTGTCACAGCATTGTGCAGAATCAAAGCAAAACAGGATCACCAGCAGGGCATATTCGGTCATTTTCACATTCATATTGACTAAAGCAGGGTTAGGGTTACCGTTTGTATGCTTGTTCTTCAAATAAAGGTAAGCTTTTTTTATTATTACTAATTGTACATTTTCAAGGGGCTCTTCTAACATAACATCAAGGGCAAAAAAAGAAACCCTGAAACGATGCTGCCATAACTGACTAACAATGAGTAAACTTGAATTACTACTTCTTTATTGCCTTGCACACATGACTTATGCATCCACAGTCTGTGTGTAATTAGGTTCATACCATTGTAGAATGTAGCAGAGGTTGTGCAGAGAGGGATGCAGCAGTGCTCTGCTTTTGTACTCTTGACGCTGAAAATTAAACGCCTTTTTGTTTTAGGCCATGTTGAATCCCTCAGAGCTCACTACTTAGAGACAATTTAATGGTTTTCAATCAATATTATGTTTTAACTTGATAACTTATTTTGACAGAATCCAAAAATATATTGGATATGGGTAGTATTTTCTTTTTTTCTGCTGATAAATTCTGTCCTGATTCCTTGCGTCACGATTTTTGGTTAAAGTATTGACTACATGGAGCTGCTTGAATTTGCTCCTGTGTGCTAACAAAGGTTCTGTCATCATGAAATCAGAGTAAAGGGTTTGATTCACATCCAATGCTAAATTGTCACTTGTGGTTGACATCCGTTTTATGCTGGTTGTTGTTTATTTATTCATTTATTTATTTGTTTACTGTAGATGTATGCTGATTAGTACACTTCATTATGTTGTACTTTAGTATGTTTAATTGTTACCTTTATAACCTGTTTATATTTAAAACATAATGCACAGTCTAAGGAGTATTTCAGTGCATGTTACATGTGTATAACTGAGCATGCGACAATCTCTATTTGGAAAAAGTAAACGTAAACACAAACACAACAAGCAAATCCCCACCCCCTTCAAAAAAAATACATTTATTTCAGCTAAACTTGCACAAGTATCCTACCCAGTTGTAATCCAAATAATAAAACCACATGATAATATCCTGTCGTGTGTTCTTGTAGTATGATGAGGCATTATTGTCTAATCTTGTAGTGTGTGAGACTAGAGAGATTATGTGTGGAGTTTCTCCTTAAGTGTGTGCTGTTAAGCATGTTCTCAATTAGTTGGGGATTTGAAAACCCCTGCAGTCTGAGCCCAGCTTTATTTGAAGAAAAATACTGTTAAGTCTGCTTGCATGACACGTGTTATTATAAACAGACATGTTGCTTGGTTTAGAGGCCAGGATACTTGCATTGAATTCCTGGAGTTCACATCCATGTTGCATTACAATCAGCGCATAATCATGTTTCTTCAAAAATGATGCAGCACATTGGACTGCTACTTCCCTTTGCTCCCTTTTCTGTTTCCTTAAGCCTCCCACAAACTATGAGATTTTGAGGGCAATGTGTCTTTTAACTAGAAGGTTGAAGGTTTGATTCCTGTAAAGCTGCTTTGAGTGATTATCAGGACTAGAAAAGCACTGTATAAATACAGATCTTTGAGATGTCATCTTTGAAATTGTAATTGAATTATGTAGAACAACAACTATCAACTAACTACAAACACCAACTAGACGGAAATCTATTGAAATTGGTCACCAGTGGTTTGGCTGTTTTACTTCCATCTAATGATAGACAGAAAACATGAGGTAACAAAAAGAAGAAAAGATGAATACTCATGCTTTGGGACATGGGAAAAGTCAAATGCTTGTGGAACCAGTATTACTCTCTGTACCAAAATAGTGCTGTATATGACCTAGTTTTCTCTCCCTGACCCCTCCCCAGCCACATAAGACGATAACACTATGGTGCTCCGCACAGTGTTATAAATCTGTCTTTTAATGTAGCGTTACTTGTTGAGACGACATCCAGGAAATGTGGAGCTGCACCATGAAGGAAGGAAAACAACAGCAGCTGCTACTGGCACATGTAGCCACATGGTTAGGCACCCGTTCAGGCAGCACACACAACATGTGTTTGTGATATCGCATGATCACATTAGCGAGAAACCAAAACTGTGATAGTGATCAAAACACCAAGAAATTCATGTGGAACAAATTGATTTAAAGCAAAACTATGCAGGATTTTAAAACTAATTTAACAGCTTCAAAGTCATTGTGATGGTTACATGTTTTTGTGGGGAGACTGGGGTCTCCACTGACCCTACTGTCTCTTAAAAGAGACCAGGGCCTAGATCAGGGTCAACCCAGAGTCCGCACAATCAGGAGGTCTCTCAAAGTCTCAGGTCTTGCAAGAAACACAAGTTGCTTCACAGCACTACAACCACACCCCCTAGCCAGGTACCGGCAAAAAGATCAGGGCATCATCATAGGAAAAACCAGAGAAAAAGAAGCAAAGGTAAACGTTGTCGGAGGAAGCGAGGAAGAGGAAAGACTGTCTGACCGAGTGAGTGGCCACATGTGGGTAAATATCATAGATAATGGATGGATGTTTACTGTGGTGTCACAACAAATTGCATTCCAAAACTGTAGGGGGAGCTCCGCAGATGAAAAAAAACAAAAAAGCAACCAGACTTGCAAAGTTCCACTGCAGATGTTTTGAAGCATGTACACCACTGCTTTAAAGGATGCTTCTCCACACAGCGGGTGCATTGGGTTTCATTTCTATTCAATTATGATGTGAATTTGAATATGACATCTAACTCTCAAGCCAGCCATCATCCAGCGTAAGCCTCTTCTCCGCTGCCAACCTGTCTGCTGACAACGATGCTGCCAAAACCATAATCTTTGCCAAAACATTGCAGGTTGCAATTTGTGACTCAACTTTCACACAAAACAGGAGCTAAAAACACTTTCCTTTTACATGAATGTTGCACTTTAAATGGTCCTGCGTGTGAGAGGGAGGGAGGTCCTATTGTGCTTTAACAAAGCTCATTGTGTGTCTGGTGCAGAGAAAGACCACTCTAATCCCAATCTTCAGGTGGCCTACAGCCTCCACTCCCCCCACTGATAACAGGCAATCAACTGGCCTGTCTGGACACGCGATCTGCTCGACATGAAACAAGCCTTGGCAGCTCTGGTGACACAGGGCTACTTGGGAAACAGCCGCAGGGCTTTACTAAAAGGCCAAGGAGGCAACATTTCCCCGTCAGCATCACCTCCCCCATCTAGCCTTTACTGGAAAGAGGGAGGTTAGTGGATAATAACACCCACAGAGTGAGATGATGTTCAATCTTAACATGTATGTCTATCTACTTTACTTCCAGGTGACACATTGTTTTCTGTCAAATGTCAAAAATGTCTCTAAAGTGGAAATGGACTCTTCTTCCAGAGGAAAAAAATAAAAACATTATTAACAAGTCACTAGTTAGGAAAACTTTTAAATGCTAACATACTGCTTGCATTGCTGAGCTGTCGGCAACCAGATCTGCGACAGGTGGAATTGTTTGGTCAGGATTCCACCTACAAACACTAATTCCCCCACTCCCCGTTCAAACAAACACCGCATCACTGGGTGCCTCGCTGTCTTTCCTATGCCTTGTTTGGAGACGGTGCAGGGCCGCAGACATCACACAGACAGTAAACAGCAGGCACTCCATAAACATCTCCGCGCTTCACAGTCAGGCTAATTCTTTAACAGATCATTAAATGTACGAGGGGGTGACTTCAGAGCAGGTGCAAGACAAGACTGCATTGTTTGATCAACACAGTGGATCAGGTATCAACATAGTGAATAAAAACTACACAAAACACATTAAAACCAAACTTCATATCCAACTCATTTTAGAATACTAATCTTTTTTTTTTTTTACTGTTTTCCTTTTTTTTTGGATATGAAACATCAGCAGGAATTGGCAATCACAATTTATCAGCAGACGTGGAACAATCTAAAAATTCCTAATTGCAATTAATTATATAATTAAAGTTTAACTAATAATTAAACTGATAAACTTACAGTGGTCAGAAACAGGCATGGCACATATGTTTACATGAAGACGTGAAATATAAATGTGTGTTTCTCCATTCATCATGATCACAATACTAGACATTTACCATGATTAACTTATTGGAATGTTTTGTCACAATGAGCGATAATATCACATATTGTCCCATCACTACAAGTGCCCAAAATGACAAGAAAGAAAGAAAGAAAGACAATTTGCAATGCTAACATAGAAAGCCATATCGTCACTCACACAGAGTATTATTTCACTAAAATCCAGATATGCATCATCTGTGGATGACTCACCTCGGGACCAGGTTTTATGAATGAATCTCACCTATGTGATTTAATGATGTTATCTGGAAAATATCGGGCAGCGAAATGACTAAATCAAAGTCCTAAGACAAGTTGGGACAAGTACGTCTGTCTTTTTGTTGTGTCTCTTAATTAGAAGCTGAGCAGTTAGCATTTTGGTTTTCTCCACGCACGCAAAAAAAAAAAAAACACAGTCGTAAATTTCAGCAGGTCTGTCCAATCGCAGGCAAGTGACATCCCCTCCTGCTAGCAGGAGCTCCACTGGCCAATCCACCCCCTCGCCATGACCAATCTCCTACACAAACATCCAGAGCCCATAACCATAAATCCCACCCCAGGAAACACACCCCGACCACAGGCTTGCACAAAACATCCTTCAGCATCACAGGGGAAAGTAACTGCCCAACAAATCTCTCCTTTCTGTCTCCTAAGAGCAGCAGACCATTAAAGCATTATTTGCTACAATTCAGTTTTTCTCTCACAAATGAAGGCACCACCCGCAAGTGGCCACTTCAGCTGGCACAGGGGCACTTTTGTGACAAGGGAGTCGTGTTGGCTTTTATGGGCAGCAATCAGGTAGTTTGAATAGGACTCCAATAAGATGATAAGGAGAGAAGACAGCATTAACACTAATAAGGCCGTAAAAGGACACAGATTTAGTTTGTCTGAATTTACTAACATTTGATTACAGCGGCCACTTTGTTCAAATTACTATCAAGGGGAACGCTACAGCATTTCAGGTTGTGAAGATTGTTATCATGCACCATGAATGAAGTGTCAGCCCCTTCCATACTGACCAAAAAAAAACACTGTCACCCACTAACAGTCATGGGCATGAGTAAAAAGTTGATCAAAAAGATCCAAAACTAATGTTCATTCATTGTCCATGATTTATCTACTCCAATAACTACCAAATTCATGGTGAGTCTATTATCACAAGGTGGTAACAGTAGCAGTCATTTGGTCGGTGGACAGCAAGAAGAACTTGTGCAGCTCTTTACCAACTTTGCTATAAATTCCATTATTTCGGTACAACAAGAATTCAAAGACACAAAAGCCAATGCACAATGATGGTTTCTCCTTTTTTTTCCTCATCTAAGCCAGTGGAAGCACTCAGGCTACATCCACAGCCATACTACTAAGTTTTAAATGTAAAACAACTAGAATCTGCTTCTGTTTTGTCTGGCGTCTACACTACTCTGGAATATTTGAGCCCCTAAGTCTGGATGGTTAGAACCAGAGTCCACTTCCTGACCGGTACGTATCAGACACAACTCGACTACCAGCGGTCATTTAAATTCGAGCTTCAACGCATCTAACTTGGTTTGTATTTATATAGTGCTTTTCTGAGTTGAGTAGGAAACCTGCTTCCTGTTGACACCTGGTGCATGCCCAGTATATGTAAATGGTCATGTGACATACATTTCCAGGCATGGAGGTATGGATGCAGACAACCTGTGATACTCTGTCCTTAATCTGCCTGGTAGCTGTGACTGCTGCGCTCAGAATATGCTCTATTCTGAGACGTTGTAACACAACTGGTGTGACACACTGTTGGCTTCTTTTCCACCCGTGGCTTAATGGATGAAATAAAAAATAACCCAGACACGATTGATCAAAGAAACCTTCAAGAATTCAGAGGTGAAACCTTGTCCTATTCAACTCTTTTGGCCTGTACACTATCATTAACTCGAATGTAAGCACACGTATACCAAAACATGTTTGGGTTGATAATGAGGGGAAACATCTGATGTGGTTTGCGACAATGTACTTTGTAAGTCTGCTGCTGTTCTGTTCTTGTGTGGGAACAAAAATAAAAGAAAGATGGCAGTGGCCAGAAACAGTGGCACTGTGTGAGAAAAAAAAAAATAACTCTTCAACGTAGACAAAGAGAAAGATGAAAACAGTTCAGATTGGTGACCACAAACAAGCCGTGATGCCCTTTCCTGGCCTGACATTTCTACGTGAGAAACAGATTTATAATCCAAAGAGTTGCAGATATGACTTCATTTATTTAAGCAGAGTCTTTTGTAGTCAATCTGCCTCACACCTAACATTAGTCTATTGAAGGCACCGTAGGCTACAAGTGAACATTTGTTCGAAAGGAATGCAGAGTATGCAGGAGGGTTGGGGGATGGGTGGGTGGGGGGGGGGGGAGGCGTCTCTGCGGTGTCGAGGACTATTTTCATCCTGATTAAACCCCTTAACCAAGCTGTTTTAAGCTGAACAGACCATAATAAAACTGAACAAATCAGAAAATATCAGTTTAATAACATTTGTTTGTGTTGTTATGTTGGCCCTGGTGTGCTTTTAAACTGCCACTCTTGTGCAGTTACAATTATAAGCTTAATATGCTTTAAAAACGTACTTTATACTGAATAATTTTGTATTTTCTGTTGTGGTTTGGTTTACCTGTTTGTGACTGGGTTCTATTACGAATTAGTCTTTCTTTCCTTTTTGTTTGATCCTTTCTTTTACTTTCAAAAAGACATGTAAAGTGAAGATATCATTAGTACCACAATTGTAACCACACAGCGCGTGCATGAGATAAGAGTAGGGCTGCCACTAAGTATCATTTATTATCATACTAATACAACAAAATTTTGTTGGGTGGTTTGAACTAGCAAAATTGGGACGATATTTGCATTGGCTGATCATTATTCATTAATATGCCAATTAATACAAATGATGATTTTTTTGGTCTCGAACTCAAACTTGTGCGATCAACAGTGCATGTTGACACTACATGTAAGTGGACAGAGATCATCTCAACAGACAGATCAGCGAGTCCATCAAAACTCATATAGCCTCACATTCTTCACTCAGGTTACAGTCTTTGACAGCTCTACTATTGTTGGACAACAATTCTGTGACTTTTGGAGTGGAGAAACTATAGTAAATGTAAATCTACACCACAATATGACCCCAGTGAATCTTCAACCAGTGCTGGTGACTGTAGTGCTTCTCCTTAACACAACTAAACAGGCTCCTGATAACTAAACATGCGGCTTGCATGCACTGCCTCCAGCTAAGAACTGGCGGTTACCCAGGAGAAGAACAATAATCATCCTCCATCTGAAACCCTCCGCAAAGTTTAGTGTGTATGAGAAACTCACTGTGTGACTCACCGAGTCAAACCTGGAGCTCAGCAGGAAGAAGACAAGCCTTCCAAATCTCAACAGGGCACATGCCTCTCAGCAAAATAAAGCATTGTCGGTTTTCACACAGTACTCCAGTGTCAGGGCTTTCCAAAATATGAAAAGAACAACACGAGAGTTGGCATGTGTCTCACTAACCTCCTTACTTTCCTCACCACCTCATTGCTGCAGCTTTTGCTCATCTACGTGGAGACCTGAGGCTTGTGTTTTAATGTCAAAGATCAAGACATTATTCACAAAAAAACTGTATGCACATCCAAAGTGCCTGCAAGTAATTTTAATTAGAGAGCATGTATGCACCCTATACGCATGTATGATGATGTCACTACATTAACAAAGGTGCAATCAAGTGAATTTGACCTAAAAATGTTATAATGTTAAGCAGGGATGAGCCGATACCATACTCCGTATCAGTCCAATACTGGATCAGATATCAGACTGATGAAACTACAAACCAAAAATCCTATAGATAATTTGCATGCTTCACAATGCACATAATGAGAAGAAATATTTGTACTTTGCTGTTTGAAATAGCTTGAAATGGCTAACAGAAAGGTGTTGTTAACAGCTTCATGGTTTAAAGGAGTGATATCGGACTGATATCAGTATCGGCAGATGCTTGAGTTTGTGACATTAGTATTGGAGACAAGACGAGAGACAAGTCGTGCCATCCCCGATATGAAGTTTTTCTGCACCATATTGTGATGATTGCAGTTACACTGCGTACTTCTTCCATTTGGATTTTTAAGAAAATAAAGATTATTTGGCAAAGAACTTTGCAAAGCAAACAGTTGGTTAATAGTTTTAAAATGGTCCATTACATTTTTACACTTTTGTTTGGACTGTGCAGTATTTTGATACCCAATTCATTGGTTTGAGTGCTGTTTTTGTTTTTCAATGATTAAAAGAAATGTTCTGATTTTTCTTAAATGTGACTTTTGTTTCTTTGCCTCATACAACAGCAATTAAACCAATGAATCAATCATTTTGAATAGTGTCATAATAATTAATTTCATTCATTCATAATTTTGCTTTGTCGGAAAAAAAGAAGACATTTAAGAACATGGTTTGGGAAACACTGGTCAAAACTTTACCTGACATTTTATGCACCAAACAACGAGAAAATGATCTACATATTAATTTAAAACGAACATTGATAATGCAGCCCTATAGTACAGAACTAACCCACTAAAACAGCACAGAAAACTACCACTGTTGATTTTTCCAGACTGTGTATCCTCCCTGGCCCCTCACACCAAAACAAGTCATTAATCACATTCACTTATGGATGTAAACTTCAGGCTATTATCAGCAATCTCAGAATACAGTGTAGATTTCAATCCTTGCTTAATTTATGTTGGCAATTACCACTTTAAAAAAGGACTTTACTTTTGCCTGTACAGAAAAACTGCAGCATACGAGCAGCATCCTGCACAAAGTTATTCCAATAAAATGCCATGTGAAAGTGTCTCTGACACAACAAAACAACCCATAAATCTATCTGACAACACCTCAGTGACATTATAGGGTCATATGGTATGATTTCATCCCCACCTGCTGAATGAGAGGTGTTGTTAAAGATGGAGGCAAATATGTGAAATGTTTTTGTGATGGCTCAGAAAAACACTCAGCATGACACATGCCCAGGCTCAGCTCACGGGGGTCTCACTCCTACAGCCAGAGGAATGGCAAAACAACGACCCTGAGGGCATGCTAGTGTGGAAGTACGTGTCTTTCAGTGGTCCAGAAGGAAGATCCCAAAAGGAAGTAAGTAAAAAGTATTATATATGGGGGTTATATGGGGATATAAAGCTGCACACAGGCCTTTTCTCAGTTATTAGCTTTCATTTCAGATAATACCTGGTTTATTTCTTTGGCTTTTTAATGTTAGATTAAGGATATTTACGTGTGAATGAAATTTACTATTAATCTGTTCAATTTCTGCTTTAACAAATAATTATTAGTGAAAGAAGTGTTATAATGTAACTTTTTTTAAAGGTCCCATATTATGCAAAATCAACTTTTTCCATCATTTAAATCCTTATATCTGAGACTCAGGAGGCCCTATCAGTCGGCACAGTGTCAAAAAGATGACTCAGTCATGTTTTTGTGGTCCTCCTCAGTCTAAGTACAGGAGATAAAACACACAATGTTGACTTCCTCACTCATTGGGACGTCACAAGACGCTAAATTGCTGGAACCGCTTTGTCCATAAAACATGTGAGAGTGCTGGCGAGGGCAACGGTATCCGAAAACTGGAAGTCTGTGAAAAGTTCCATTCTTGGCTCCACAGTGCAGCACAGAGTTCTACAGAAACGTCCAGCCTCAGAGGATTTACCTGTCCAGTGGATACATGTTATATATGTTGAAATTATGACTTTTCCAAATGCTTCTAATTATCAATGGTAGATAAAATATCAATATATTTCCCAACCCTAAATGGCATGATGTCACTTTGGGCTCTGGGAAGTGGAGTTTCTGGTAAAAGCAAGAATTTGAGAACATTGTCATTTTGAGATTTGAAAAACACTGGCCAATCATTTAATGGACAAAATGTTGAAGAAAAAAATGACGTGCCACCATGATAGCATCAGTGTAGCAGTGTGTGTGGGTGTAGTGCTTATCGGCCTACAAGAGCCAAGCCATTAAAGCCAAGTGAGACACGCAGACAGACAGTCAGCAAACCTGCGGTTGCTCTGGTGTCTGTACCACTTGTGTGCGACAGTATGTTGTCGAGTGTGGTTGTCAGGACGCTAAGTACGATGCTCCAAGTACTGCAGTGTGTGAGCAGTGAGGCCGTTATCACACTTAAAAGTGACACTCCACAGGTGGTTCTGGCTGGCTGTCACACTAGCAAACACACACTGGGTCCTCCTGGACATTTCATCCAAAGGACTTTACAGTGTAAGCAGTGTAAATGAACTTTCTGTATGCGTGTGGTTTCGAAAAGCAGAAAGCATCAAAGCAGAACAATGGCAGCATCTGAAAACGAACTGCGAGTTCACCTAAATGCTCACTATAACACTGTTTGAAGGGCTTAAGGTATGTTTACACTTTGGTGTTTGTCATTCCTGTGTTCAGCTGGCCAAACAAAACTGACTTCTTGTCAATACATTCCCAGTATAGCTACACAACAATGGAATGGACTTTGCGAGTAAAGAATTCCAGCTATCTGCATCATTACTACTATGGATGCGTTGTGTTTGGGCCGATAACTGATACATATACGTCTTTCCCTGTGCCAAACCTCAAAGGTAAGTCAGTCTCTTCTGTCATGAGAATAACAAAATACTTTTTCATATTTGTCATGTCATGTACACATTTTCTTCATAGCACAAAATAAACTAGAAAAGCACTCGGAGAGCGCAGACCTCCGCCAAGGCAGCTCAGTGCCTACTAAATACACCCTGCCGGTGCGCCTGGGTCAGACAGCGAGTGTTGTAACCAGCGATAACATTATGGTCAGACAGCGAGTGTTGTAACCAGTGATAACGGATCATGCCCAAAATTGAATCACTTGTTCCTAGTCACATTGCGGACATTTCCTGAAAAGCATACAAATCCACCTGTGACTTTTCAAGTTATGTTGCCAACAGACAAACAAACAAACTCTAGCGAAAACATTACCTCCTTGGCGGCGGTAATAAACAAAGAAAGCACAGAGGTCAAGCATGTAGCAGCCTATACAGCCTACCATTCATTAGTCATTTCGTGGGATAATACACTTTATAGCCTAGACCTAAATAAATAAAAATAATAAATAATCGCTGTGTTAAAATTACTGTGCAGACTAGCTCTTGGTAAATCTAGCCCGAGTCAGTCATTTACCAAGACATAGCCACAAAATAATTTGCTTCCGTTTGTTCCCATCGCTCCTCCTACTTATTAAGATTAAAACAGCCATAGTGTCTGTTGTATGTGTTGTCTAGTACATACTTCCATAGAGGTGAACAGTGTCATTTCCTGCCAGAGGACGTTTCCTTGGCTGTGTGACGTCAGTCACTGGAGCTCTTATACAGTAGTGCCAATAATATCACACATCCCTAAAGAAATGGTTGGCGAGGAAAAAAAAAGCAATGTAGCACAGACAGTTATCCACCAACAGGGGGCCCTTTTGTCGGTGATAGACATGTAAAGCACTTAATAATAAATAAATATTCTTCCTATTATGCTATTGATTTCTCTGAACTCACCTTTACAGTGGAAAGCATCCTTGAGGCTAAGCAGCACATCAGCGAACCACCGCACATCATTCACTAGCTGCATTACATACTCGGGGTCCACTCCTGGGGCCCCCACTGGCCGGGTAAATAGGCCCATGCTGCTCAGAGGGTTAGGGTTCTTGGAGCCACGGCCCGTATCCAAGGTCTTGGTGGACCTGGATGACAGGGACCCCGTGTGAGGCTTGGAAAGGTATCGCGGCAGACCCTGGTTGGTGTGCCGTGTCCCACTGCTACCACTGCTGCTGCTGCTCTTCCTTAGCATCCCAGCAGCCAGTGCTGTGGCTGTCACCCTTCACAGGGAGGACAGCCCAGGTTTGTGGACGGCTGAAAGAGAACATGATGAGTAAAGACGACGAAAGTCATTCATCAAACTGAAACAAGGGCGTCAGAGATAAATCACTGACAATAATTAGAATTAACAATGAGGATTGAGACTGAAACTGGCAATCCTTCGTTCACAAGCCATAATAATACGAATAATAAAAAGTCCAGTATGTATGTTTAGGTACACACACACAGTTTGGGGTGGGATTATATCAGGGCTGTTAACCTGATAATAACTAATTTACGTAGGTCTTTCCAAATGTTTTATTTTACTGACACCAACAAAAAACTTTGTTGAAATGTGAATTGTTCTAATTCTAATCATCCACAATTCTGAATCGATTCGTAAACTTAACCAAAAAAAAAAATTCTATTTTGAAAAAACACACAAAACACCAGTTTGTGTTATTTGTGTACAGTTTATTTTTCTAGCTTCTGGGAGAAAAAGGCAGCTAGCCTAAGCTTTTATTAATGCAAGTTATTTTTTTGTACAGTACGTAAGTTTTTATTTGTTTTGAATGAATACATTTTAACTTTTGTCTTAAGTTTGCCTCGGTTGAATCGAGAATCGATTTTGAATCGAATCGGTTGAATTGAGAATCGATTTTTGGATCGAATAGTGAGCCACCCAAAGATTCACATCCCTAATTCATATACATTTTTTAATCAATTAAAAAAAAAAAATTAAAATAGGCTTTAACTGTCCCCCAGTTCCAAAAGTACTCTCTTAAGAGCTACGTGCCAAAAACAGCCTTATATTTTTATATTTATATGGGTGTTTGGCAGTGGATTCCAATTAGCAGTAAGAGAAGTATCCATCCATCCATCCAACCATGATCTCAAAACAAAATCCTGATGCTGATAATCGGCCAATACCGAATATCGGCCCCCAATATTCGGGGGGGCACCTTACACAAAGTTATAACACGTTAAATTAGTTTGAATGTCACTTAAAAATCAAATCTGTATTTCATTTAAAACAATAATATTATCAGAATACACATGTAATCAGTCTAAACCCTTTGTCATCTATGGTAACGTCCAAATCCCTGCACTTCCGCACCTTCATTTATATTCTTTAAATATATATATATATGTATATATATATATATATGTATATATATATATATATATATATATATATACATATATAAAATGGCATACATATATTTCCAAAACGTTCTATGCCTCTGTAGAGCTGTGATCGGTCCTTGTATTGCATTTCATATTGTGACAATAGTGAGAAAATAGGCCTCTTATGTAGGGAGTTTGCAATATACATGATGGAAAACCGGGTGAATAACACAAGTGATGAACTACCATACAAGTTGTTTATGTCTAAATGTCCACCGTCATGATAGAATTGATATAAATATTATTACTATATCTTTTTTCTATTTTATTTTTTTTAAACTTACGCTGCTTTTATCTTAGCTTTATTACCGCTCCAGTTGAATGGTAATGGTGTGTCTTGTCAATACATCATAGTACTGCTCTCACAAAAAAAGACAAAAACACAGGTAAACACTGATTTAAAACATACAAAATGAAGTAAACTAACGACAGGACTGGAAAGAAAACGCTAACACCAGGGGAAACTGGGGGAGTTTAACGTTAGTTTTGCTTCTTTAGCCGGACAAGTCGACAGTGAACAGTGATGCTAGCGCTGACTGGCCCCCGGTGGAAACTGTCGACCCGGGTCATAAAGCGCTGCGCTGACAGAGCCACAAAAACACGGTATTAAAACTCACCTGCTCGGCAGTTTCCTGACATAGTGTCCACAAATATCCGAACGACACTTTCTTTAGCGGCGCATGTGAACGCCCAACGTCATCTCCATTACAAACAAACTCCGGCGCAGGCAGAAAGTTGTACTCTTGTCTTTGACTCACTGTACATCGAAGTCGACGATTACCAACTCTCGACTCAATTGTAATTCACCGTTTGACTTGTCATGTGACCACACCGGAGCTTTTTGACTGGTCCGAGAATTTCCGGCTGCAGCCGGTAGCGCTCGCGGCACGCTCTCTACGGCACGCCCTCTACTCACGACACGACACGCCCCCCTCCGATGGTGAGGATTCGGGGATTTTAAAGGGGGCGGGCTTCCTTTACGGCCCGAAGCTGTGATGCCTTCACGTGCCCACGGACGTTTTGTGTTTATAATTGAATTCCCTTTAAACGTCAGACTGAACTCGAACTGGTTGTAGCTTTAGAAATAACTTGAGTGTGTGGTGTAGCACATCGTTTATGATAGACATTATGTTTTATAAATGGATATACAGCAGAATTGTCACATCTAACGTAATTGTATCACATTGTGTCAACAGGAAATTCAATGTTCGGGAAGACACGTGAATGTGCCATGGAAGGAAGTGTGTCACGATATTTAAATAGATTGACCTGCAAATTAATAAATATTGAGCAAATTATGTCAAGGATTATTTTTGTTATTATTCCATGGCTGAACACCCGGAAAAGTAGCTTATTGTTTTTAGCATTTAGATTTACATGTACCATGCTTTTGTGCTCATTTTATCTCATTTGATAACCTATTATAATCATTATAACTATAAGCAGTATGCAGACTTGTTTTTCTGCTCTGACGATATTAATTTATAGTAATTTATAAAACATATTCTTGATTCCTATAGCCCAGTATAAATTTCCCATATCTCTGGTTTATACATACATGGTTCATTCATTCGAATTCAAGCTCTTTAAGGTTATCTTTCCATGCTTTTCCAGCACCTTGAAGTTGTGCTAAATCAATATGAATATATACATACTCACTCTTTATTGTTCTATTCACAATAATAGAGATGGATGTTCGCTGTTTAATAATAGTCACTGTCACACATACAAGCAAGGTCCAGGTTTAGAATGGATTTATTCCTCTGTCTAATAAGCAAACTATTCACCAATAAGTTATTTTTGCTGTGTTTTTCAGTATTTTAAGCATTTTTATGCACTTCATCCTAAAATGCAAGCATTTTCAAACCTTGAAAACACAAAATTAAAAGTCAAGCATTTTAAAAGGATTTTAAGCACCTGTATGAACCATGTACATAATTAGAATTATACTAGTAATAATAAAGAATTAAAAAAAATAAGCAAAGCCAAATTTGCTGATGCCCCTGCTGCCATCTAGTGCACATATGTAGACGTACAGCCTTATATTACACCTTGAGTTGAGTGCATGGAAATGTTTGATGTAATTCAGAATATAGCAAATCATTTTTGCTTAAAGACAAATTGTATGGATGTTTTAAAGCCATGGTTCTCAAACTGTGGCACATGTACCACCTTGCGGTACTTGTTCTACTGTATATAGCAGGATGTGTGTTCAGAGTGGGGCTCTGGAATTTTGAACAGGGTGCATAAAAATCTTTAAAAAATAACAAAAATAATGAAATAAATAAATAAATATTGAATTATAATAAATAGTCACCTTATCTTTCACTATCCATCTTAATCTAATTTGACTATGCCATGAGAAAGCAAATTATTTCATTGAAAATAAATCTGCCTCCTGTGAAAAGAAGTTCAGTGTTTCCTCGGGCGGAACTTCTTACAAACCCTCTTCCTTAAATGTAAAGGTAATACACAAAACTCCATTTCCATGGTTAATCAGTGTGTCTTTATTTTATTATACAAAAAGATGAATGTATTATCATCTACTTTATATTTCTACGCATTTCAACTCACAGATAAGTTTCCATTCATACTGTTTTAGTGAAACGGACTCACATTTCCACCCTCAGACACACACACACACACACACACCCTCGCTCGCACGCACGCACACGCACACACAAGTTCACATAAACAGGGAAAGTCACACGATTCAGTCCAACATCCTTTCACACAAGAAGAAATTAATATATCGACTGTAACTGAAAAACAGAAAGACTTCACACATGAAAAGGAAGAAAGCCTTTACATTTGTCAGTATATACACAATAAGTGATACTTTTCTCTTTTTTGTCCTTTTTTTTTTCTTTCTGAAGATGAAACCGAGTCCGTGTTAGTGTTACTAATGAGGTACTGCATGAGGTAAGAAGAGAAAAGTCACTGCAAGACTTTTCCTACGAGATCAGTTTTTCTTTTTTCTGGCACGTTACGTAAAAAGCACCCTGGGTCACTTTCAGCTTTAAAAAAAAAAAAAGAACACAAAACTATAATAATAATCAAATCAATGCATCGTCATCAGGACATGATGTGATGCATTTCACTGATCCACAGACCAAAAAACGGCGAGGTCACAGATGAGTCCAATGACTTGAACAATGTTTTTTTTTTTTCAAATAACTATTGCTGTGTAATAAATATTGCTGGACCTTGGACCACACATATGCCACTGTTTACATTGTTCCTAATGGGGCTGCATATAAAAAAAAAAAAAAAAAGTCAGTCACGTGGTCACAGACACTGTGATGACTCCCAAATACACAACAATGTGTTTTTCCACATGACCATGACCCATGACCCACACTGCACAGACCACAGTCAGACATGGAAAGAAAACGACATCATCATCATCTTTCCACAGCACCAAAAGCACAACAGATGAGGCCGTGTGTTGTCTCGTGGCTGAACACTGAACAGGTCTGAGCATCGATCATCATCAGCAGTTAATATTGAGGTAATACTGTTCACACTGGCAATTTACACTCACTCTTACTCATCAAGATTCCTTGTATCTTTTTCGTTGTTGTTTTGCCACCTAAACAGTTTCTGTTCCAGATGAACTGACACCATCATTCTTAAAAAAATAAGAACAACCACCATTCCTGCTAAAATCCAATGTATACATCACAGGGCTACTTTAGTAGAACTGAGAAATCCCTTTCTGAGAACTGTAATGCCCTGATAAGTGTTTTAATAATAATAATAATAATAATAATAATAAAACAATTCACTGCGTGTGTGTGTATACATGTCTATTTACAAAGACTCTGCCTCTCTCTTGTTTTAGGTTTTGTACAGCATTAAAACTGCGCCGACTGGTCAGGCTCCATTTCAAAGAAGAAAAGCTCTCCACAGACAAAGAGGCCAAAAACTGGCAATAAAATATATCAACTACTAAAAACACAATAAAATACATAACACAACTTGATATACGTAGAAAAAAGCCTGAGGTACTTGTCAGAATATCTGAGGTCAGTCTGGAGGAGTAAGCAGCTCAGGGCTTACCCAGTCGGGAAAAACACGCACAAAAAAAACAAAACAAGAAAAAACTGAATATTAGCCTGAAATAATGTCATGGATCGTTATCACATGTTAGCGTTATATTAACAAAGAATACATGTACATCTTCATATCCTTGAGTATCCTGGAATAGTCACAGCAGCATAACAGACATTCAATGTATGGTGTTGGTGTTATGGTACAACTATGGCATTTGCATTTTGAGACAAAGGCAACCATCTGAGCTCTCCTTGCATGACGTACAGTGAGACTGAGGTATCTGGGGGGACTGCTGTCCAAACTGAGTCTAGTGAACAAACACCCATGAAAACTAGAGAAAAAAAAATAAAAGACATGTCGCCAACTCTTGTATGGCCCTCACAAGGTTTTTTTTTGTTTTTTTTACTTAAAAACACTCTTCGTCAATCTCATTTCATTTCCAACCTCTCGCTCTCACCCACGCATACACGCACATACATACAAAAATTTAAAAAATGTGTAACATTGCAACTCCAGACAGCATCCATCAATGCCCCTGGCACTGGCGAAGGAGTAACTCTTGAATTTCTTCGATTGAAAACAAAAGAATCCAGGAATATGTCCATGATAGCGAGCCTGATGGCTTGGTTCTCAACGTTTTGAGACGATGATCCAAAGAAACCTACTGGATACCTGAGAGGTAGTTCCCCGGGGACGAGACGCTCATCCCGAATCTTCTCAAAAAAAAAAAAATAATAATTAAAACGTCCAATGCAACGGTTCAACTTCCATTTCAGCTCCTTCCCACACGATAAAACAAACTGTGCTCCGGTTTCTCTTGATGTCGTTATCATTCTGAGGCGTTTGCACATTTGAGTTTTAACGTCAAGAAGCTTCGACCCCTGAGGAAGATGAATATATTTATATATTTGTCTAACAGTCTCAAAAGGGTTCCTCCGAGGTGTGGAGCTGTTCCATTTGGCCACGGACAATCATGACCGAGACAGGAAAAACTAATGAGGTCATTAAGAAAAGGACTAACACGAAGAAAGAAATACATGAGGTAATGATGACATTTAAGATTTGACACATGGCTGTTCAGATGTGCCCATCGCATAGCTTATTACTACAAAACTACAGCAGATGGATGTGTTAGTAAGATCTGATGTAAAACACTGAAAACATTAAAAGAGGAAAAAAAATATACCAGTATTGGGATGAAATAGCAGCTGCATTCAAGTTGCTAGTTGTTTGTGTATTTCTTTAAATATTCATGGAGATCCGCTGAGAGGAGTTCAGACAAAGGATGGTGTCACCCCCGGATCAGGTGCTGGACTCTTTGGGAGGTAGGTTCTCGTTGGTGAGAGACGTCACGATGCAGACGGGGATGTCTGAGGTAGAGCTGCTGATGATCCTGGAGATTTGGCCGATGCGCTCCTCAACGCAGCCGGCAGATAATCGCGCCTCTGCATCGTGGTCCCAGCATTCCTCGATGGTCTCGCACATCTGGCTTAAACCCTGTAGGCATGACCAAGGAATGACATGCTAGTTAGTTCTGTGGATATGTATTCTTACCTTATTTTTTAAAAAGCAAATAGTTAAAACGTTAAAGCTCAAGGGCTTTGAAAGAAATCATGAAAATAACTGAATCGTTTTTTTGGTTTATGGACAAAAAACATCAGGCTTCAACATGAATCAATGATGAAAATAATAGTTAGCTGCAGCGCTCTTTCTGTAGCCTGGCTAACGAACAGATGAGATCAAGATACCTCTGTAAGCTAGTGGGTAGATCTACAACCAATCTGACCAATGATCTGGATGATGTTTGCAGATAGGGACGAGCCCATATGATACTCGGCATCAGTCCAATACTGGTCAAAATCATGGAATAATGTAATGTATGTTCCAAAAAACAATCCAAAATCTGGTGGTTTGAAATTTTCCAGTTGGAATGCAAAACAAACAAGAATTCAGAATTCTCATGGCTGATGTCATGACCGATACAAAACAAATCACTGCTAACACGTCGTGGAAAAATCACAACAGCGCTATCCAAATGAAAACGGTCTTGCGAAACCTAATTTGACAATGGTTTGAATGTAACACACATTCAATTATATTTATTTTAACTTCTATACAGCTCAGTTGATAAAATCAAACAATCTCTCACTTTCTCCATCTCTAATTTGGAAGTTTGAGAAACAACTTAACCTCATAACTAATTCATGGAGCCATGTTCCATCGCAATCGAGCTGCATTTACTGGAAAAAGGGATGCACTATATCCTGGGATTGAAGACTGCAGGAGCGTTTCTTCCACTGTTACTCACAGGATGTTTGAGCCAGCACTCCTTGATGGCTGGACGCATCTTCTTATGCACGACCACATCCTGCAGATCCTCCAGGGAGGGATGCTGGCCTATTTCATCCTCGAATGGCAGCATGTACTCGCCAACTGTACCTGAGAAGAGAAGAGGAGTGGCGAGGTCATGGGAAGGAAAACACTTCCGAGAGATCATTGTCAAGTCAAATCATACACAACAAACCCAACTCCAATCATAAACTCATAGAGCTCAGAGGGAAAACAAATCTTTTGTTTATCAGGCCAGCTCGATGCACAGTGACCTATCACCTTTGGGAGGAGCCGCATTCCTGCAACGTTTGACTTACCATCGGTCTCTAAGCAGCGGGCCACAAGCTCCCAAAGCACCAAGCCCATGGCATACATGTCTATCCTCAAGAAGGAGTCCCGCTGGAAGTTGATGGCTCCCTCCAGCACTTCTGGGGCCATGTAACGCCTCGTACCAACCTGAGAGGACAAAGAATTAAAGTCTTTGCCGACACATTTAAAATAACAAGTAGGTGATTGAGAAAAAAATAGAAAACCAGCATACTCCTTTTAGAGTATCACCTTTTTAATACAAAAATCAAGTGTGTGACTGTTGCCCGTTTTTTAGCTTGACTTAAACAATTATTTAGAACCATGTGAAACAATGCTTCAGTATTAAACAAAACCCAAACTGGCAGCTTGGGAAATTGGCTCTAAGCAGGGCTACAGTCTTACAACTCCTTGTTACACTGTTGCCTGAACAAACACTTTTAAGCGTTTTAAGTTATTTTCATGGGGAATCATCAGCTCCATCTTTTCCCCACAATAGTAAACAGCCTTGTGCTTTATTCATAACTCCTATGATGAAACGGGGCCCTCTCTCTTTCAAGTAGGGATGCACAATATTGGGCTTTGTGCCGATATATAGGAATGCTAGTGCTAATAGCCAATACCACGACAATATCAGATTGTGAAGGATTACAACTTGCTGATGATATGCCAAAGCAGAGAGATAATAGTATTGTCTATAGGGAACACTCTACGACAATGGAACTATCCATTGTTGTTCTATGCTCTTGCACAGACACATCAGTTAGACTTTCCTGACCTGACTTGTCTGCTTCGTGCCCGCCCTAGTCATCGACCAATCATAGTGGGCAACTATGGGCAGTGTTGTGGGTTTCTGTTTGATTCAGAGTGAAGTGGGAAGCCATGGCTGAAAGTTGGTCTCCAACTCTTCTGTTGTTGTCTGTGTCAGGGGGCGGGGCTAACTCTCAGTGTCTGTGAAGCAGCAGGAGCCTCAGTCCAGGAGGACATAGACCAGTTCAACCGACGCTCCTCCTGAAGTGCAACACCACTTTTGCTTTTGGTAACTTTCCTGCTTAGCTTGTGACCGTGGTCAAAAATCATAGGCACCGTTACAGCTATGTTCTTACATCAGGAAATAGTTTGGTTGCAAATGAATACTAATAGATATCATTTGTTTCCCATTGTGCAAAATAAAAAAAACATTAAACATGCCATATGCCACTGTAGTTTTCTCTTGACGTACACACTTCAACTACAGCACTAAGAGAGGGCGCCAGCATAGAAGTCAAGGAGGTAGCAGCTTATTCAGCATACTGTTTCACTCATTAGTTCTTGAGGGGATCTTAGCATGTTTGCCAATATCTGATAATACAATACCATGCATCCCTACTTTCCAGTTTTATATTGAAACCCCACTGAACAAGGAAAACTACAGAATGGAAAAAGAACAAATACAAAGTCCCGTAACTGAAAGTCCAGTCTCTTTTAAGTGGGTTATTTATGTGAAATGCAAAGACTGCCTATGCTCTATGAACTCTGTATCAAAGCAAAACATAACAAAAAATAAATCGTGTCATTATTATATACCTGGCCATGAGTGTCTCCTGGAGGTTTTCCTGGTTCAAACCGAACAGCGAGCCCAAAGTCTCCAACAACAGCAGTTAAATCGTCACGGAGCATCACATTCTTACTCTTGAAATCCCTGGGGAAAATGATTTTTGAAAGTCATTACAGAGACCTTCAGCGTCTCATTATTATATACATACATACATGTAGTATCTAACAATTGTGATATCAGTTAGGTATCGGGACTGCTTTAATACCTTTTCAACTATGAAGGTGGCAACAGCACATTTGTGCCATTTCAAGCTATTTAAAAGACATAATTATCCAACTGTGTAACAAGTATTACACTTCAAATCACGTGATATATAAGGGATGCTCGGATTGTATCAGACATTACATTTTCATCTGTCCAATGTCCAATCCAGTTCTATGTTTACTCAATTAAACTCAATGCAAGTGTAATTTGGTTTTAAGTGTACTGAGTACAAAGCAAAAAAAACACAAAAATGGTTCATCTTTACCTGTGAGCAATAGTGGGTTTTGGACCCTCTCCCTTGTAGCTGGGAATGTCCTCGTGAAGGTAGGCCAGGCCACGGGACATGGTCTCTGCTATGTGACACAGTTCACTCCAGGACACAGGGTTTCCCTTCAGGTGGTCTGTCAGTGAGCCCTGCACACACATACACACGCACACACACAGGATACAGAGGATTAACTCCTGCATGCCTCCATCTTGTCCTCTCTGACCAAACCACCTCAACCTCGACTTTCTTACTTTATCTTCAAACATCTTCAACCTGAGCTGTCCCTCCAATATGTCAATTTCTCGATCCTGGTCACTCACAAATCTGAGCATCTTCAGCTCTGCCAGCTGTCTTTTAAACAACACCAACGTCTTCAAAATGCATGAAAATCTCAATATTGAATACATTTCTTGGACATTTACTGTTAATGAGAGTGACCCTGAGAACTGCTGTTAAATGAGCAAAAGGAGTGAAGGAGACTCAAAGAGTAGCCTCGGAGTTAAACTAAACATAACTCAAATCAAATATTTACTTATCATAAACCTGGCACAACATTTAACTTTTGATTTGAATTAAACTATGAAGCCGTTCACTAAACATTTGCGCCAATGCACTTCATCCAATCATCTTCGATTTACGAAAAAGGCATGTAAATACATGCTTTCGAGTTTAGAATGAGATATTTTTCACCATTTTCTGCATTTAATGGCCACAAGCACTAATTGCTTTTTATTTAATTAACCGTGTAATCTAATCAAAATGGTAAATTAAAATGTACAGCCATACTTGAGTAGCAATCTCACAAAAGTTCAGTTTAAACATTGAGATATGACGCACAATTGCTTTGAATTATTTCCACAGAAGGGTGAAATGTTTGTTCATCGTTTTATTTCCCCACCATTTTCAGTGGGTAGCTATTGGTGTGGTAGACTTGAGGCATTGTCAATACCATTTCCAATATTACTATTTTCAAACTATATCCCCTGCAACACAGTGCCATCTCTGCACTCGGGGCCACTGCCATAGGTAATAAAATCCTATTTTTAATAAAAGTTGTGTGCGTCCTTTGTTTGGATAAATGCAGCCTTCTGTCGATATTGGAAAGCAGTTCAGGGTCAACACAGATGCCTTATGCCTTTGCAATATGAGAGTATTGAAGTCAGATTTGTCTATAATCTCACCCGCTCATGAAACTCTGTGATGAGCCACAGCTCACTCTCCAGGTTGGTCCCGTGTTTTTCGGAACCGATGTAGTGCAAGATGCATTCATGATGCATCCCAGGAGTCAAGAAGATGTCCCGCTCATTCTGCCATGACTGCTTATCCTGTAAAAAATACACACAAAAACAAGAACGTTGTGTTCAGGGCTTGATGGCACACACACTAACTTGCATAAAGCAGCCTCTTTTAATACTGCAGTGACAGCACTAATCATCCTTTAGTAGAAAAATATGCCTGGAAATCCATGAAAATAACATTACAAATGATATCATTGCCAAAACCTTCAATTCAATATCTGTAGGGTTTTAAACCAGTTTTCTATCTATTTCTTATAATGAAAATACAAAATAAGTCCGTTACAATGGTGTTATTCTCCAGTATTACTGCGGGACAAGAACATTATGTTTAGAGTGGGATTAGTGTTAAAACTTTAAATGTACAGTTTGTAAACTTAATTGTCTAACAAATATGATTCATCCCAATAACAACGTGGCTCTAAAGATAATAACAAGAGATTAAGAACTGCAGATTTTCTTTGTAGGCGTTTCAAAGATTACTAGTAAAAAAAAAATGGTTTAAATATAATCTTAAACAGGAGCTACAAAGCAATATTCATCACCGTCGTACCTGAACAGGAAAGATCTTGACAGCAACATAGTCACTCATTAACTGGGCTTTCCAAACACAACCAAAGCGCCCCCTAGCTTTGATTTCCAGCAGCTGCAGAGGTTTCAGGCCCACCAATGGGGATGGAGGAGTGAGTCCTGGATCCTGCATTACGGATTATGGAAAACAAGTCTCAATTAAAAATGATCTAAAAAAAATTTTTTTTAGCAAAATAACTAGACAGCTGTAGGCAGCTGACAGGGCTGAGCAATTTAACAGCAGTAAATGATCTCATGTCTCACCTCACTAAGGTCTACTTGGCCATATGGAGGTTTGCGGTGGCGGTACATCCACAAGGCCAGAACCAGAGCCAGGGACAGCACGCACAGAGGCAGCAGCGAGTACACCAGCACGTTAAGCAGGGACGGCACTCGGGGTGGAGGTCGGATTTTCACTGTCAAGGAACAGAGGAGTTACGGCATGTCAAGTTTTATAGCATTCATGTTACTAACAGTATTACAGAGGCACCACCCACACCCACCCTGACGCAAACTAGGACCTGATTTTGAAAGAGCAAGGCAAGATTTCATCTAAAATTGCCTAACCTCGACTGCCCCTGACTGATAAATGATTTCAGCCAACATCAAGCAAAGTCAGGGACACTGTAAATGATACATTGAATATGCCAAGATCACATGTAAAAGTCCACAGGGTTCCCAAATCTTGGTTGACATCAATTTCAAGAACTTTCAAGGACCAATTTACCCAAGCCAGTCTTTGTAAATGTCTTTGGTGAGCCAGAGATCTTGTTCTACTCGCTCAGTGTTCTGCATCTCACATAGATTAGAGAGATAGTGTACGATGCCCACAACACCGCTAATAATTACTAATGTACTACTCCACATTTGTTCTGCATAGGCCTAATCTACATACATCAAGCAATGCAGAGGGTACAAGAAGCAGTCATAACAAACAAGGGAGACATTTACTTTTTACCATTTTTTTTTTTTTTTTAAACCTTCTTCAAATTTAAAAACATTCAAGGATTTCAAGGACCCATGAGAACCCTGAGTCAAGTAACCATGCATTGAAGTTTCATCAAGCAGGGCTCCAGACCAAATGTTTGCAATGGTTGCAAATGTGACCCTAATTCTTTGATTTAGCTGCACCTAAATGAGTGTTGGAGGAAAAGCTCATTTCAGGCCCAGTCGTCGTTTATACATAAATTGCTTCTTCTTCTATTTATCTACAGATTTCCCTCGCAAAATCCACACAGGGCTGAGGCAGAGATGGCTCCACTGTTGTGTATGTTTCTGTAACGCTGTCAATCAAAAACTGGCTCCACCTTTCAGACAGTTCCTCCAATCATCACACGGAAGCCTAGTGTGCACCTGCCAATTGCTACATTGACTCCAAGAGAAAATGACGTTTTTGACAGCAGTGAAAAATCCTATTCTGTTGTCCCATAAAGAACAGTTAAAGCTGAACTTCAAGTGGTTTAATACGGTATGGCAGATTTGTGCGGACATTTGCCCTTCTCTAATCAGAACGATCACTCTGTAATGATCAATCAGACTGGGATTTGTCCCAAAGCATGCTGGGAAGTGTAGTTCTTCATTAGAAGTGGTTTTGTTCTGGTGGAAATAACTTGTTTTGATAAACAGCAAAGGTAAGAAAACATTTCTACTTGTATGTCTTGAAAGTCAGTTGTTGTTTTGCTCTTATTTTGGTGCTGGATCCGTGAATCTTGGTCGTAGAGTGATAAAAATGGTACCGCTGGAATCTTTAGATTCTCCACTGACCAGCCGACACGTGTTTTTTTGTTTACATAATCACGCTGACGCTCCCGTGCCGCTTTTCAATGTGTGTGCTGTAACGTTTTTTTTCGCTCCTGCTGGTTTGATCCATCGGTGTTTTAACTGTGTTTCGTGAACATAAGAATGGTTTATATGAGCTTTTAGCTGAGTTTCTGACCTCTCTGTGGGTATGCAGCATGTCTGTGTTTGTTAAAGTTAGATATGGTTTTATGACGCTTTTGTCGCTGCATGAAGAGATTAACGAGATTAAAAAACATAACACGTTAAATATGAGTCGCAATTAACGCGATAATTTGACAGCCCTAAGCTTAACGTCCAGTCCAGTCAGTGATTGTTTGGCTGTTGTGTGCATACTTGTATACATGTAGGATGCATAAGGCTCTCACCTCGGTTGCCAGTGCCAATGATGTCAGGAAGGTGGGTGAAGCGTTCATTGCAGTAGTTGCCCTCACAGCAGCAGAAGAAGACCTGAGGGTTTTCCTCCATAGAAACACACTCTTGCCTGAAACAGCAGATGACACAAGTACAGCACATGAAAGCTCAGTTAGCTCAAGTGTTCAAACAAAACACGTGTTAAAAGCTGCTTTAATAATTAACAACGCGGAGCAAAGCATGATGACAAAGCAAAACAGCATTTCCTGAACTCAAACGACCCTCAGTTGTGGTTCTGATGATGTTAGCTGTGTATGAACTCAGCGTGCAACAACAAATGATTAATCAGCAACTAAATAATCACCAACAGAACCAAACATGACATGTATTCTGTTTTGTGCCAGAAAACAGTTAGTTTACATGTGGTCGGTTGCCTTTAATTATGGTTTTGGAAAAGTTATCGTTACATCTAGGAAGACTTAAAGGTGACGATGCACAGGTCATCAGCTGTTCAATAATCAACACGTTAAATGTCAGATGACAGTCACTGATGTTTATCTGGGTTAAGTACATTGAAGAATCTTCTGACTGAATAATTAAAGTGTAAGTAAGTCACTTCTTTTGATGATTAAATGTAGTTTTAAAGCAAATAGGTGTGTTAAATGTGTAATTATTCAAAGTTGGGTAGTGTAAGACACTGAAAATCAGTCCAGTGTTTTATTTAAATTTAGTAGTATTATTATTGACTATCAGCAAAACTTTAAAGCTCAGTATCAGGCAAGACTTTTACAGTCGGTGAATCATTTGTGGGTAATATCTATATTTTATTGAGGATATATCATTTCCTTAGCTCTGTCAAATCAGTTATGGCTCCACATTCGAAAGAATAACTGGATTTCTAACACACAACTGCAGATCTCTGCTCTATAAAATCACATGTAATCTTTTCTGACATTGTCTCTTAACCAGCCACCCTTTAATCACCTTCCATTGTCGTTCCACCATTTTATGGAGCTTTTCACCCCAGATTAATTTGACCAGGAGCAAATATATACTTTTCCAGGTCCCATTATATTCCCTCTGTGGTTGTAATTACAGCCAACAGCACTCCGGGCCAAAGTCATTTCCCTGGTAACCTGTCATCACATTTGCTGGCGTGTCTAAACCTATAATCTGTGTAAAACCTGCATGCAACTCTGACAATTCTTTTGGGTTTAATACAGTCACATGTGGATTACTCACAATTACTCACTGTGGTACTCCAAAAAAGCTGCCATTCAACAAATACAGCCCTGATATTGAGATTCTCTCTCTCAACTTTTTTTCCCATTTTGTGCAGCTTTGTCATCTTTTTCCTCCACCGTACACCATTAGATCTATACCACCATTTCCATGGTCAAATTCAATTTAAAGGTTATTTTTCATGCTTTTCCAGCACCTTGCAGTGGTGGTAAATGAATACGGGATTTTTATAATTAGGGACTTTGAATAAATATCAAATTACAACCATTTCAAAATCAAGCTGTTTTCTTCAGTCTGTAGAATGTGATGTGTATAGGTCAGGACAATATTTTATGTGAAAATGGTCAATTTATATTATTTATTATGTGTTCCTCCATCTCATACGCAAACCATCCAGTCAGTATTTTTAGCAGTTTATCCAAATGTTAAGCACCTTTCAAGCCTTGAAAACATAACATTAATAATCAAGCATTTTCAAGGATTTCAAGCAGCCGAGGGTGGCCCTGGTGCCACTGTACCCACCCCCTCCCATCACTGGAGCTGCAGTCTGCCCAGTTATTTCCAGAAAGAACGAATTGGAGCTGTGCTGGGTACACAGCATTTTCCAAAAATAAATCCCAACTTGTAGATATCACTCACCCCCATTTAACTGACTCAGTGCTTTCATATCACAACTGGAAACACGATGCATTATCTACACTGAACATACTGTGCAATGCTAACTAGCCCCATCACAGGCTTTGGAGCAAAAACGTAACAAGACATTTGGAGTGGAATCTTACATTTGTCATTTAAAAGCCACACATTAGGGGTGGGGGGGAAAATAGACTCACATAGGAATCGCGATTCTAATCATCCACGATTCTGACTCGATTCATAAGCTCTCATAAACAATCTTTTTTTTTTTTTGAAAAACCACATAAAACACCAGTTTGTGTTATACACATTATTAAAAATACACTTGCCTGCCATTTCTGCTGATGAGCATCCCACTAGCACGTGCTAACTTGAATCTGAAGTGAACATAATGCATATTGCCCGTGTTGCTCATATCGTGCGACACAAGTGAGTGACGTTTATGCAGCTTCGAGTCTTTTAAGTGTTTTGAGTGAGAACTTTTCAAGGAAGTTCATGACCATGGGACCCTGATTGAAATATTCAGTTGCTTAATGAAAAACATTGTTTGATGCCTCAGTGTGTATATTTGCTTCCTGTTTGATATCATTGCAACAGGGTCCTACGCAGCATGGAAAAGTATGGAATTTAATTAGAGTAATTTCCAGGTCTGGATAAGTATGGAAAAAGTAATGGAAAATGTTAGTGTTGTTTCCAGACTATTATCTCACTTTCTTAAATTAAATATATATATATTTATTTATATTTATATATACACAAATCAAAACAAGTTACTAAGACAACATAGCCTATCTGTAGATGATATGAAACTAATCAAGCTGCTGTAGAATGGTGTCTAGTTACCATGGTTACTGTTTGCGGTATGACTGTGCTTCTCATGTATTTATTATTTTCCATACGCATAATTCTTGACCATATTTTAAAAACACGGGCTTAAGAATCAATCATTTCTAAATTAAAATATCATAATAATTAAAAACAATGCAATGCACAAATCATATATGCTGCATTTTAATTGTTTAAAAAATAAAAAAAATATTGAACATTGCAATATACGAATGTTGGCTATTATAGCATTAATAAGGTGTCGTGTTGCAGGTCATATTATGTAAACATCTCACGTGGCAATAGCTCATCTTGTTATATATCTTTAACAAGCTTGAGAAGAAGCTTAACTTAAAAAGTTATATCGCAGAATGTGTATTTAGCAACAGATCAACCGATTTTAATCTCTGCAAAGAAAAAGACACAGTCTGGATATCTTCAGACTTCAGAATTGATTTTGTTGTCCTGTAAAAGCTGAAGCTTTGAACTTAGTATTGATATTTTAGTTAATATGAACCTGTTTTATTGATTTGAAATCCAAGTGTCATGTTTAACTTGTACAAAAATAGACATGGACAATAGGACATGGCTGCTCAGTGTTCCTCTACAGTGCAATGAGACAAAGGTGACTATAAATCAATCTGTAAATGTGGTAACATGTATCCTGCACCTGTTTTTATTTTAGTGTTCGCTATTTTTCCATTCCACAATTGCTGGTCCATCGACCACAAACCATCTGATGTACAAACATGAAAAGAGTGATATTTGTCCTTCAAAAGGTTTCCATAGATTTTATCTAATCTTAATATAAACAGGAAAATAGTGGATACTGAATATGTTCCATTCATCACATTTAAGAAACTACAACAGTAACGTTCAGCTGATTGGTTGTTAGACAAAGTGTTTCAGCGTTTATATCCATTTCAACCGTCAGAATGTCCCCAGGTGCCAGAAAACAGTGCAGTGAACCACACGTGAGGTTGTTGTACTTGCTGCCATTCACTCTGGCTACACGCCAGACTCTTAAAACATAAATGCATCATGGCGATGACCTCTTTAAAGTTAGCCAACCTGTCATAGCAGTTGAAGTCGTCCAGCCAGCAGCCTTTCTTCACCAACTTGATGGTCCCTGAGGAGTTGAGCCAGGAGGCGTAACAGTGCAGTCTCTTGTCCTTCTCGCCCTCACAGCGCTCAAAACCGCTCTGGTTGGTCTTCTCCGTGCGCCAGTTGTCATTATAGTACATGCACTCCCGGGTCTCTGCTTCGCCCAGACTGTACCCTGAGATGGACAGAATGTCATGACATGAAACTCAAGTAGCACAAACACAGACACACAGATCATGCTGGTATTATTATTATATATATATATATATATATATATATATATATATTTATTTATTTTTAAATGATCGCACCTGCGATCCAAGGTTCTGAAAAGACATTTTTCAAATTCATTTATAGCATGTTATTTAAAGGCTCAAGTTAGTGCTGCATCCCATTCTTGAGACTCAAGTAATTTATTTTTATGACACCAGTATCTCAGTGAACAAAGCTTTAAATAAAACAAAACACTTCATTTTGTCCTTCTCATTCTTTTGCACATGCTTTGTAACACTGTGCTGTTCAATTTGGACAAATGTCAGACCGCCTAACTGACGTGATGAGTGGTGACTCTGTAAACATGTTACCATCTCAGGAAATGGATCATTTGGTTTCAGGATAATAATAAAAAAGAAAACCGCAGTTACTGATACTATCCAATCACAATACATGTAGAACTGCAATAAAAACTTCACTAGCAAAATGAACAGTATGGTCTGCTTATTTTGGTAATATTCCTAATGCAAATGCAAACACCACACTGTACTTCACACTTGATGGTAACGCGGCAAAAATCCTCATATTCCAGTTTTGGTGTATCAGCACTCCAGTGCCACGTACAGGGCATGGCATATGTACTATAGAGTCGTTGTGGGGGTAAAACGTTTCTAAAAAATACCAAAGCAAAATATTTGTTTACGTTTCCTTTGGTTTCAGTGTGGATAAAGCCCAACTCATGTGGAACAGTATTCTCTGAGCAGCAGTCTCCACCATCACTGTGGCACACAGCCACGTTTGGAAAGTCTCTGTAGTAAAAAAGGGAGTTCCTCTGGGCTCAGAAATAGCAACTTGGCATAATATAATTCCCTACAAAGTCTTATCGGAGCAAAGAAATAGAATTTAATTAGCAATAGTTGAACAATGATCTGCCTTGCCTCACACACTGGTGTGCTGCTTGTATAGATAAAAGATTCCCCTGCATCCTCCTGGAGTGCAGCACATCTGTAAAGACAGATACCAGCAAACCGAGCTGATGTAAAACAATAGCTGTCAGATGAATTCCCTTTAAACGATGGCTTTTTGTTGTTTATTCCTCCTCATCTGTGGATTAACGTGGGAACACGGTAAAATTAAAAAGGAGATGAGTATTTAAAAGAAGGTGGGGTAGATTACACAAAATGTATATGTCATTCACAAAAAAAAACCTGCGGGACATTCATGCCTGAAATCTTTGTTCAGGGGGAAAATAGTGGCTGTCTCTTTAAATCCATGCCTATAGGAGGAGGCTGCCCATCCCCCCCCAGTGTTACCCCCACTAACCCATTACACACATCCTCACATACATGCACTTGGTTGTCCAGCAGAATACAATGGAATCCATTATTGCGCACAAAACACAGGGCTGTGTGGCTATGCAGTGGCCAAATATAGTGCTCAATAATAATAATAATAATAATAATAAAAATGAAGGTGATAAAGACAGACACACACACAGGGGGTTCGATGCTCCATTGAGAGACGAGATGGCATTTCTGATATCTGTGGACACGTGATCTGGGAGGACTTTTACTACAAGATCATTCCCCAACCCCCCACAACCCCCCGTCACTACAACAACATGGATCCAGGAGAAGCAGATTAATATATAAAGCCCTCACTCCAGATTGGTAATCTATAAACCATAAAGGAGTTAGCCGCGCTGCTATTTGGCACACAACTGTGCCTAGGTTCATTTTTATTGCACTTCTAAGAATGAAAAAAAAATAGTGATATTGATATTTTTATTAGCTATACCCAAAAATAAATGTACACTAATGTGTGAGGCACAGCATAAATATCCCATAAGTAACAGGGGTAAAAAATAATAATAACAATAATAATAATAATTAAAAAGCCGAACAAAAGGGGAAACAAAACATGTCTCAGGCTGAATTTCACGTGGTCCAAAGTCCAAGCATTTGAAATCAGAGTTGTAATAGTAATATTCGCCTTATTTTAAGGTTCGAAAAAGGGCTGGACACTCTTGAAATCACACGCCATCGATGTATTTAAAGAACAAACAGACAGAGGGCTGAAGTGTCGCTGGAGCCACAAAACAAGAACATCTAACCGATAAGGTTTCAGGATGTTGATGCAGCTGCTGCCTTCTATTCCTGCCACTGTTAAGAATACACGCAACAGTTTCACATGTTATCGTTTTTAAACGTGTTATTTTGTGTCAGGTACAGTGTGAAAACATTTTAAACCAAAGAAACGAATGTTTGTTTTGTTTTGAAGAAGCAGCTACTGGGTAGAAAACGGACGTGTTTACGAGGGACAAACGGAGAAAAGGGGGATTACGAGGAGTTGGCTGAGCTCTCGCTGGTAGCTAAACGGTTAGCATACCCTGCTAACAAAGTTTACACCGCAACACAATAACACAAACACATCGTCGGACAAGCGACTCGGGACCGTAGCCGTTCACGGGGCAACAACGGCGGCTTACCTGCGCACAAAGTTCCCAGAAGAAGTGAACAAGTCAGCCATGAAAAAGACATGTTCCGTCGGGAATTCGGGACACAGATATTTCCCCCCCCGCGCCCGCGTTCCGCCGCCGACGTGAAAACTCAGCCTGTCCGAAACATCGGTCCGCGGGTTTCAAAACCACCACAGGCCTCCGGTCCCTCCAGCAGTGTCTAACCACAATCACCTCCTCCTTCACCTCCTCCTCCTCCACAGCTCGTGTCAGGAGCCGCGACGGTGCAACAATGTTGCGAGAAAAGACGGGAGCGATGAATTGACCGCCAGCCGCTTGGTCCGCCTCGAGAGCGGCGCTTCGCATCGAGAACCGAGTCCAAACGTCGAATACGAATCCGCGGAACCGTCCGAGGCGACGGCCCGGCGGCTCTTTGGACGCTTTTTTTCACTTGAAGAGTAGCACCGCCGCGTCGGGAGGTCGGTCGGGGTTTACATGCATGTTACTGATCTGTGTCCAAAATGGCTTCTAAATGGGGGAATGGGCTGCACACACAGGGAAACCCGGATGTGTAAACACAAAGAGGGGAATTCAGGCAGCCATGCAGCGGAGTGACCCGACCGCGACACCGCTCTCTCTCTCTCTCTCACACACACATACACACACACACACGCTGGTTTTGACTCAGATTTTAGCCTCATGTTCACAACTATTACCTTATTTTAACCACATAATAACCGAGATAATGTATAGAAGGCGTACTTTTTAAAGCCCTGGTCCCAGCCGATACAATTCTACACAGCAAATGCACGCATAGTTATTGTGTGTTTTTTTTCACTCTCCTTTTCATTTATGAACATTAACTAAATTTTAAATAATAATTGTGTCCTCTTTTTAATTATTTCACGGGTTAAACGTAATAAATAAGCCATAAAATGTTGTTTTTAATTAAAAGTGTGCTTGTTTCTAAATTGACACACACCTGTATTTTACATTTACATAGATTAGCCTTTATCAGTACTAGCACAAATTCAGTATTTCAATACAATGTCTCAAACATAGTCTATATTTACACAATGTAATCCTTCTGTATGTATCGCTGTGACACATATACTATATTCTACATCCCCACATGTCGTCTTCAATAATAGTTTTGTGTATTTTCTCCTTATCTCAAGTATCTATTATGCAGAAGTGGTTGTGCTAAAAATAGCTGACCCAATTTGGAGTAACAGGCTTCAATAAATGCATTAAAGTGAATGGTATTTTTCATAAGAAAACATGGGCTATGTGACAATAATGTCCCCTTATTCTCTTTTATTTGTAGTGATAGTGTTTGTTTTGACAGGTTACTTCCCAAACAGGCATGCCAGCCAACCTTTTACATACATTATTAAAACCCTTTTCCCCTTTTTTTTTGTTTTTACCACCTCTGGCTAAGTGGGAATGTTTCTCTGATGTATATAGCCTCCATTAGAGCTGCAGTTACAGAGATGCTTACTGTAGTTTCTTTACAGCATTTGAGTCGCACGTTTTAAAAACTGAAGTCCTTTGTGCCAAATGATGAATCCCATTATCACAGCGAATCAACAGAGAGATCGTTAAAATGCCATTAAGACCTGCTCACAGGTCCCTCTCTCCTTCTTACATCTCCACTAATGGCATGTTGGTGACACTCAGCCAATTCATGCAGCAAATGGCCCAGGAATAAGGTTAGCTATAGGTAATCGCTGTTAAACTAGTGCCGTTGAGTGTAACTCAAGACAAAGCATTTCCTTATTAGGCTGTCCTATATTGACCCCGTAACTCGATAGAGGCCTCCGGTGAAACCTTGTAAAGACGGATGTTCTGTTGTCATGACAGCCAGAGGGAAAAAGACGCAAATGAGTTGCCATTAAAGGTCCACACGCCATCACCATGGTGTGACATTCCTAGAAGTAGGAGAGCGAGGAATACAGTGATGAAAAACATGAACCTCACAAACAGAGTTGTCAGATAATGTGATTAAATATTTGATGTTTTTGATTACTTTATGGACGTACCTTATGTAAATCCCATATTAAATTGGGACACAGGTTTATTCAATTTAAAGATTTTATTAGTCAAAGTTAAGGCTGCATGAATCGTATCCCTCTTTGTCTCCATTGTGCAACAAATGTGAGAAATGTTTGACTTTTTTGCTGGTGTTTTCCCACAGCAAACTCATGCTTTTTTCCCCGATATACAGCTCTAGCATGACTCATCTACTAGACTCATCACTACTTTGGTATCAGGTTGTTTTCCATTACTTCATCGTACCTCCTCAACATGCACAATGTCCTCATAGCATACTTGTTAAAAACTGTTTTTTTTTTTGTTTTTTTTTAAACGCGACGCAAACACACAAACTACTGATGGTCAGGTAGTTGTTTTACCGAATCATTAGAACCAGTTAATGAAAAAGACTCCGTCAGAGACAGCCGCTGAACTGAAATATGGTCCTTGATCACCGGGGGGCACCCAAAAAACACATATCATCATATTAAACAGAAATGTGTTACTTGGTATTAACCTGTAATCAGAAGATAAGAACAATGGCCAAAATACTGGGTAATTACCCAGTAAATTATAAAGCGTTATTATATTAACGCTTAAATTACATTATATTAACTCTTATATTACTTAACGCTAAACTGTAGAACTGCAATCTGGTCATTAAAATTAGTACAAATGGGATTTCTTTCTGTTTTTTGTGGGGTTTTTTTTTTCCTTTGGCGGCCCTCAGTCCAATGTTGGGTTCCTAAATTGGCCCTCGGGTATCAAAACTTTGAGAACCGTAGGTGTGAGAGTGAATGGTTGTTTGTCTCTGGATGTGAGTCCCTGTGATGGACTGGCGAACTGTCCAGTGTACCCCGCCTATAGCCCTATGTCAGCTGAGATAGGCACAGCACCCCGTGACCCTCCACTGGAGGATAAAGCGGTAGATAATGGATGGATGGATGTTTAACTTAAATTTACTGCAAACTTCACCACTAAATCCTGGCTAATTCAACTACAAACCTGAATGTATTCCTGTCAATTATGTCTCTGTTTAATATGTTTTATAAAATCCCTTTTACAGACAGGTGTTTACAAAGTAGCATCCGCTATAAATACCACGATCCTTTCAGCAGACAGCTGTTTGCAGTAGATCTACGTTCAGTGTAAAGACCCACAGTAAGTGAACCATAAATAACTCCACATGGAGATTCGTAAGTGGTTTGAATTTGTGTCTCTTATTTCAGGGACTTCTATTCAAACATCCAACACATTTCTATTTGTTTTATGTGTTTATGTCAGACAGTGGCTGAAAGTCTCCATTTTGATCAGGATGAAAAGCCAGAGGCGAGCATCACTGTCACGGTAAAATAGATAAATGACACTAGGTGGTAGCAGAGCTCGTCGGGGCTGATGCTGCTTCACCCTGTGCAATATTTGTCTTTCACGCTTGACTCCATATGTACAGGGAACACTGGTTCTGGTGTTCACCTTAGACTGCCAGACATGAATATTTACAAAGAAATATGAAAAGAAAGTGTTAAAGGGCTTGGTGTCTTCTTAACTTGTGATTACAGCATTTTGTTGTTGTTGTTGTTGTTGTTGTTTGCTCATTGGGCAAGCACAAGTTTCCTCTTTATTTTACCACCCAATACCTTTTAATTTCCTTCCTGGGTAAATAAAATGCTCATTTATCTATGTGATAGTCTGTACTGAGTTGTTCTCCGAATGCCCCCTTATCATCTAGTAATGGATCCATTAGTAAGCAAAAGCGCAGCACTTAAGGGTTTTGTAGTCATGGCGTATAATAGAAAATAATTACCAAATCATATAGCCCACAGTCATTTCTCCAGTGAGATGTGATGGCTAAGTTAGGGGTTTGAGAGAGTATAAAATAAGATTCAATCAATTTGAATAATTCAGTAAATAAAAACAACAAGCAATGACAATGTTGACATATTTTATTATTTTACAGGCTCACTGAGTCACCTGAGGGATTATTTGTTGACCCGGGTGCATGTCCCTCGCCCCCTGTCGTTGTGGGACACTCTAAAGCTTCATCCTTCACGTTGAGGGTTGTGGGCTCGCTGGAGCCAATCCCAGCTGACGTCGGGTGAAAGACAGGGTATACACCCTGCACAGGTCATCAATCCACCACGAGCCAAACTTACAGAGATGATCGACCATTCACACCCACACCTACGGTCAGTTTACGATGTCCAACGAACTGGGAGGGAACCAGAGTACCTGAGGAAAACATGCACAAGGGGGAAAGCATGCTGGAGTTCTTTTTTTTTTACCAATACTCTATGTGGCCTACTGCAGTTGAAACCCTCCTACAGCATCAAGTAGTTGGATACTAATCTGTCGAAAAATCAAACTAATAATAATTAAATAAGTAAGTAATAGCGCTCCCATAGCTTACGTCACACAACTAAGGTCACGCCCTCTGTCAGGAAACAACACCGTTCACCTCTATAGAAATACAGATATAGTATAGTACAGGGGTTCTCAAAGTTTTGATACCTGAGGGCCAATTTAGAAACCCAACATTGGACTAAGGCCCGCCAAAGAAAAAAAACAAAAAAACCCCAAAAAGAAATCCCATTTGTAATCGTTTTAATGACCAGATTGCAGTTCTACAGTTTAGCGTTAAGTAATATAAGCGTTAATATAATAACGTTTTATATATATATATATATATTTATTTACTGGGTAATTACCCAGTATTTTGGCCATTATTCTTACCTTCTAATTACAGGTTAATACCAAGTAACACATTTCTGTTACCATATATTTACTGGGTAAATAGCTAGTAATTGGGGGCTGTAGCTACCTGCTTATTACCAGCTTATAAACCAATAATACACTAAATTTAACCATATAGAAACCGGGTAAATACCCAGAATTTGTGTTTACTCTTATTGGTCTGTATCCAGTAATGTCCAATAAACATTTAACAAGCTTAGTACCTCCTGGATTAAAACTATCAACTGTAATTCACTGTGGGCCGCCAGAAATGTTTCTGCGGGCCGCCATTGGCCCCCGGGCCGCACTTTGGGAACCAATGGTATAGTATATACTAGATATATACTGAACCACCAAGAACCACCAGAGAACATTTTGAACTTTCAAAGTAACATCATTATCACCAATGTTAAAATACAGTGGTGTAAATAGGCCAAGTAAAGTCAGCTATGGACTTTTCACAGGAGGCAGATTTACTCAATCATCATCATGATTTTGTCATAAAAGTAAAGAACATGCTCATAGAAGTGATGGGAGCACAGCAACAGATTTCATGGTTAACGCTTGGTAAATCATCAACTCGGACTAGATTTACCTAGAGCTACTTGACAGTAACGTTTAACACAATGAGCTAATGTGTGACACTTACCCGTCCATTGACAATAACGCCGTATTTAGCAGGTAGACTCCACATTTTTAATGTTTGTCACAAAGCCAGATCGCATTCAGGTTGTTTGCCTCCAGGCTCTTGTAAACCTTTCAGACGCTCTGGAGTAAGATGGTGGGAAGTTAATCAGGAAGTTGAAGATACTGCAGGTCTGGAAAAGTGTTTCCAAACCTGTAAAAAACATGCCAGAGGCATTATGAGGTCCAGATATACTCAGTCTGTTAACTTTTGCAAAATTTAGATTTACATTTCTGTGGATTTAAAGTGTGCAGTGAACTCTTGACAGGTTGAATCCGGCACCGGTCACGTTCACTTTGACTGCATCTCAGGCTGCCAACATGGCTGTTCATACAAACCGAGTCACATGTCATCTAGAGCTCTATATATCGTTTGGATGATGTCAAAACGTATATGCATCTGTTACAACCAAAGGCTGTATGGTGCAAGTGTGTGTTCTCTCAGTCTCCTCCTTGTTCTCTGCACCTGAGGCTGTTTTCCAATTACAGGCCATAGTAATATAGTAGGCTGCAAGGAGCATCACTGGAGGGTGGTGTGGCCATGGTGACAGCAGACAAAGGTTCTTTTTTTTCTTCATGTTTAATTACCAGTTTACATTTTTATTTGAGATAGATCAGCCTCTTTGAAGTAGCACATTTTTTTGTTTGATTGGTTTCAGGGGTTTCTGTAAGTAAACATTCATTATGACCTTCCTCTTCTCCTTTTCCCATTTTTTCGGGCAATTTATCTTACTCCCCTTCATCCCCATAGACCTCAGGGACGTAACAGCATAGTTAGTGTTTGAAATGCCAGGTTTAATGACTATATCACAATGATCAAAATAGTCCCTTCTGGTAGAGCCTATAGCCTATCACCAAATATAACCTCTTGGCAACCACGTTAGTGGTGCATAAAGTGATTGAAAATTAACATTAACAGACAATAAACTAAAATGTTTCCCCGTTTTAATTTAATGTAATTCTGTTTATACCGCCTTGAGGTCTTTGCTTACGATTGGCTTCCTCTAACACAGTTGGTGTTTTATGTACTGAATGTCTTTGTGTACATGTGAGCACAAAGAGAGAAGAAGAGTTTTACTGGTACTACTATGAAGTCCTTTTTTAGTAGTTTGCGACCAAAAATAGAAGGGAAAACCACAATCACTAATCTTCAATCACATGCACTCCACAGATTGAACAGATTTCTCCCCAAAGCTGCACATTCTTGGATAATACTGACAAATATAACCATGTGTGTGGTTAAACAACCATAGTGCACCTTTAAGCACTTTGAGTTGCACCTGAGTCAAATACGACAAATACATTGATTTTAAATCTGAACCAGTTACAGCTAATGCACTTTTTAATAATTATTTTTGATGCACTTTTAAATAAGTATAACAATGGGAAAATGTGTATACGGATCTATCTATCTATACGTATCTATCAATATAAACAGTATATATATGTATATAGTATATGTCTGAAAAAAGATTGTGACGCATCATGAGGCCGAGGCAACAGATAAGGAGAAAAACAAACACAGAGAGGGAAAATCAAAACAGAGGTGAAAGGATATAGAGTAAATTGCACAAGGTGTGGTCGCAGTTGTTTTCTTAACTTATCCGTGTTTGAGTTTTTAAGTGATGAAACAGGAGTCATAGTTCAAAGCACAGAACCCTCCAGCTTTTTCTATTTGTTCCCCTGTTGATGTTCCAGACGGGATCCTGGGATCAGTGGAAACCTTGACCCCTGCAAATATGGTGGGAAGGGTTGAGTTATGACAGCAAACATTAACACAACTAAAGCTAAACAGGTGGAGCAGAATCCAGTAGACAGAGTGTCAGAGTTTATTTTTGTCATTTGCAGGAGAAGAACAACACATTAGAAACATATACATGAACATAACATGAGACAATTTGAAATAAAAAACAGAATAAGATTAAAAAAAGTACAGTATAAGCTCAAAGTAAACATTACCTGTATTTCAGGCACTAAACATGTGTTATTTCCAGGATTTTCACTTGACAAGATGTGTGTGACGTTGAATTCTTGCTGTGCTTTCAATGCTTTAAATGGTTTTCATTTCTATAATTGATTTTTTAAATTGTTTTAATTTCAAATGTATTTCCGTGCCTGCAAAGCACTATGAATTAATTGCCTAGTGTAAGAATGGCGCTGTACAAATAAACTTGCTTTGCCTTTAGGATTTTGTATTCTTAGCTGTCCTTTCATGTATATATAGTTTAAGCGAGGACATTGATTTACCGAGGCATGTAGAACTACAGCAGCCTGAATGGACAAAGTAGTCCGGGCGTGCGTTTTGCATTCACTGTTGGTCACCATAGTTGTGCACTAATGGACAAAAAAAGGAGTGAGCGGAGGCGTCGCGCCACTATTTACTTACTTACTCACTGGACCATCGAGTGTGATTAACTGGCAATAAACTGCTGCTGCTACTTTATGATAATCTATATAGTGACTTGATAGATCAGCAGTCTATTCACGTCATTGTGCTGATGTGGTTTAACCGCCACTAAGCCAAAGGTATTACTCCTTCACTTCAAATAGGTCAGACATAAGCCTCGTAGAGGCAACATACTGCACCTTTGAACAATACCCCGTTGTCCTCTTATGACACAAACCCCATGAATTAAAGTGTGCGACAAACGCATGTATTTGCAGGTATCAAAAATAACACGAAGTGGTGGACACAGGGTGGACATGTGTTGAATTAGGTAAGACTCTGTGACCCCTGAGCACAGTTTACTCAGGGCGAGCGCGAGGCTGAGCATATTGACTTAACAGATATCTGCCACTTATTGATACCGTGATGCTGTGACTGGACAAAGTATGACGAGGTATAAAAAGAGGCAAAAGTCGGCGACTATACATCAGTCATTGGCAGAAACCGAGAAGGAGAAGACAGCCCGGTATGTAACACAATGATTTTTCATAAAATATATAAATATATTTAGTAACAAACAAGATGTTTTTGATTTGCTTCCAAATGTAAATATCACTGTGAGTGCATTTCATTTGAATATTTAAGATGATTTAAAGTGAGATTGTTCATGTCTACAAGCCACAGAAACAGGATTATTAGTACAGTATGATCAAATGTGTGCTTTATCTCTTATAGGCTATACAGAGAACAATGAAGTTTGTGGTGGTGGCTTTAAGCATTGCCCTGCTGTTTACAGCTGGTGAGTCTGTCATTCATTCTCCACTGAACAAACTGGAGTCAACCTCTGCTGCTAAGCAACACACACATGTGCGTTCTCTTCAGTCTCAACACACCTGTCAGAAACTGACACACACACATGTCTCTTCAATCTCAGAAACAAGTGCGTTAAAAAAGTAATGCTTGAAACACACGATGGCTTTTGTGTGTTGTCGACTACAGGGTTGCCAGTTTGAGTCCAGTTCAGGTTAGGGTACCGCTGAGCAAGGTACCCATTCCCCATTCCTCATTGTTAACTGGACACTCTAAATCAGTGGTCACTGATACGGTGCCCGCAGGCTCACTTCACTTTATCTCACTTGCACGTCTCCATATGATCACTCGGTAAAACATCATTGATATTTTTTTTTACAAAAAATCGTGATAATTGTTCGGAGTAAGCACTGGAATTAATGTGTATGCAATTGAATGCATGATTTTCATCATTTAAATGGTAAATTGCATAACATGCTAATATGGTAGCCCTCCATATGATTCTTCCAACCTTCAGGTCGCTCTCAGTCTCAAAAAAGGCCCAAAGGGCCACATTAGAAACAGAACATATCATGGCGAATAGCATTATATATTGTTGATTGAGGAAAAAAAAAAGTCAGCCTTCAAAATAAAAGCCTGCAAATGTCAACTTATTTACATTGATTAACCTTATGTGGGATGTGGCCCTGGAGCTGTCTCTGCTGTGGTGAGCAGCCCAAAGACAAAAAAAAAAAGTAAATTGTCCTTTGTGTTGTAATGTCCTCATTCTTTCACATTTTCCTCTGGATTGACTCTTAGTTTGACAGACTTGACTGCCGTATTTTCTTTTGTTCCCAGGTGGAGCCCTGAACTGCCACCGATGTGTCCCCAAATCCGCCGGAGGAACCTGTAACCCCATCGTAGAGACATGTGCACCAGAGAAGGATGGCTGTGCTGCTGCCAAGTTCCTCAGAGGACCACGTGGGTTTTTCTAAAATCCCTAATCCCTCTATGATATCATCACATTAATCACAGTCACAGTGTGTGGAGAGAGAAACAAATAAGTGCCAGTACTCCCCTTATCCACGTGAGGCTTGTAGTTCTGTCTAAAAATGTCTAAAAAAATACTATTCTAAAGATTCAGTCCATATTAAAATAACTCAAAAAGTAGACTCATCACATTTCCAAGAATGATTTAAACTTCATTTTAATATAATAATAATAATAATTTAATAAAATAATAGATATTGTTCTTCTTTAGGTGTAAGAATACACTTTACCGGCCCACGACAAGCACTGATCACACAAAACCACAGACAGATTTTCTTGTCTGAGGATAATTTGGAGTACGCACACCATGGCAAACTTCAGTTAATTGTTTTATCAACTTCCAAACTATCAGTATTTTTGAATTATGCAAAACAAAATGTAAGAATATATTGTGATGAAATCAGTGTTAAAAGGACTCATTTTTTTCCCCCGTTGTTCTCAGATGGCCAGTACCAGAAATGCATGGCTCTGTCCGACTGTGAAATGCTGAAGATGAACGCCTTCATTGACATCAAGTGCTGCAACGAGGACATGTGCAACACCTATTAAAAACAACCCGTTTGTGTCATGTGTATGGATCAGTAAACATCATTATGCAGCAAAATAAAGGTGTGCGAAGAACGTTCTCACGTGTGAAAATAGTTTTCCTGATACTTCAGCGTGACATTTTCCAACATTATTAGAGCAAATGATGGGAATATGGAGAGTAAACATTTACAAATATACAGGAACAAACCGCAATGAAATTACAGTTGATAGTTTTAATCCAGGAGGTACTAATCTTGTTAAATGTTTATTGGACATTACTGGATACAGACCAATAAGTGTAAACAAAAATACTGGGTATTTACCTGGTTTCTATATGGTGAATTTTAGTGTATTATTGGGTTATAAGCTGGTAATAAGCAGGTAGCTACAGCCCCCAATTACTAGCTATTTACCCAGTAAATATATGGTAACAGAAATGTGTTACTTGGTATTAACCTGTAATTAGAAGGTAAGAACAATGGCCAAAATACTGGGTAATTACCCAGTAAATTATAAAGCGTTATTATATTAATGCTTAAATAACATTATATTAACGTTTATATTACTTAACACTAAACTGTAGAACTGCAATCTGGTCATTAATGTTATTACAAATGGGATTTCTTTCTGTTTTTTTTTCCTTTGGCGGCCCTCAGTTCAAAGTTGGGTTCCTAAATTGGCCCTCGGGTATCAAAACTTTGAGAACCCCTGGTGTAGATGATAGTCTTCAGTTGCTGCTGATTTTGCTGACGGTGAACAGACTAGGATTTAGCCGCAGGAGACGTCCTGCAAAAGTGGATCGGCAACGGGAGTTTGTGCGTCGTGATTTCTTGGCGATTGTGCTGAAACTTTCTTGAACTTTGTGGTCGGGTCTTTTGTCTTGCTTTGTGTTTTGGGTTCTGGAATTAACCAAGTGGATTTCTACTGCTGGGCGAGCTGAGCCCAGTGGATAAGATGATCCTGATTTCTACTGAACTGTGACTGTCTACTGGAATCTACTAGGACTGTGATTGCCAGCGTTAAAGAACCCACATTACGGACTATTTCTTTTAATTCATTTTCTCACTGGACTGAAAATCAAATCAAATTGTGCAGTCTTATTTTCAATTAAGGTGTGGTTAAGGGAAGACACCTGTTATATTGATACTATAGTTGAGAGGTGATTTTATTTATTTATTTTAAGATTTTAATTTTTGATGTTGTGAATACAAAAGGTGTCTCATATTGTTAAATGAATATTTAGGAACCACAGTACAAACTACAGCAGGTCATTATATCTAATAATCCATCACAGGGAATGAGAGCATTTCAGTTTTACATAATTATCACGTTTCCCTGTTCTAGTTGTTCATTTTCAGAATTTGTGTATGGACTAGAAAAGCACTCGGAGAGCACAGACCTCCGCCAAGGCGGCTCTGATCTAGAATAATCACAACCATCAGTATAGTAATAGTCCATGCTGGAGCCTGATTTACATAACCACTTTTTGCTTTAATGATTACAATCAAAAACATTTGTACAACATTTTCAACATTAGAAAATGGATGCAGGTTTTTATTTTTATTTTTTGGGGGGATGGGGGGGGGGGGGGAGGCTGGGGCTGACAGTAACTGCTATGCAAAACAAACTGAGGGACAGAGAGGTGGACACTGCGTGGAGAGGAAGTAGAAAAACAGCCAAACAGCTGGCCATGTATCAGAAGAAATGTCTGTGTTCAACTAAACCATTATCGGAGCATTTGCATGGCTGACACGACTTTTCCCCCCCGTACGTCTCCGAGTACTACTTTAAATTGATAGGGGTTTGTAGCGTACATGGGAGCTGCATAATGAGAGGCGAAGATGCATCGGGCCAATACTGCCTTTGGCCTGAGTTGCGGTTCTTTTTCTGATACACCCAAAAATGACATTCTGCGTTTTTTTGCACCAGTGCCCAACACAGAGAGGGAGGAAGTGGGAAATATAAGATGAAGGAGCCACCACTCTTTTTTTCAAACACATGAAGAAAAACAAGGATGACCAAAAGGGAATAGGAAATACTGATAAATAACAGTGGATTCAGAGCCATAAATAGACAATATTGGATATTTAGGACTCTTGGGGGGTGGGGGGTGGAGTCAGCTGAGGTGGAAGAAAACTGGCAGCTAGCCTTCAAGTAACGGGATATCCCAGTGCAGTGTCCTGTGTGTGTGTTGATTGGGCGGCTCTACATCATGGAGCAGGATGTCTTTCCCGGCTGCACACCACCATCCATCTTCTCTGCCTCCAGGATCATCCTCCGGAAAACTTCCACAGCCGTCTGAGGGAAAAAAAGACACACACAAACACACAGGATTCTGTCACATGTCTTAGTCACACCACTTTGACTTTTTTTTACTAGCAGCACACACTGGATTGTCGATTCTACGCACAGCAAGAGCCAACAGAGATGGCATTGTTCGCATGTGCAATTAGACAGAGCCTTACATCACTGCTTTGCTAACTTGATTTGAAGCATATTAGCCAACTTCCTGAATGTCCAACTTAGAAAGACGGTTTCGAATAAAAGGACTTCTGTCGCACATGCTGCATGGCCATGTTGATCGTGACCAGTATAGGTTTTCTCTAGATTTAAATGAATAAACAGATTGCTGCTTTACTGGAAACTGGGGGGGCATCATATAAAGCTGCAATATGTAATATTATTCATTTATGAAGTTGATATGGAAAACTTTTCAGTCATCTAAATGTAGGAGATCGGGAGCAATATAAGTTTGAATGTTTTAAAAGTCAAATATGGTCTTCTTCTTTCAGCTTCCCCCTTTAGTGGTCGCCACAGTGGATGATCTGCCTCCATCCTGCCCCTTGTGTCCTCTTTTTGTACACCAACTGTCATGTCCTCCTTATGTCAAATATTATATCTAACTTCAACACCCGGCTCTTTAGCTGCAAACAGTCAGCCAACAGTCAAATGACTTGTTCTTGCCGCGTTTCCACTACATCCGTCTCAGCTCGCTTCGCCTCGGCACGGTGTGAATGTGAATCATTAGAATCAGTTGAGTAAAAAGATTTGTTCAGTACTTTCTGCGCCTCCTGACGCAGTCACTGGACTGAAATACAGCAGCAGGATTCGTGATGTGGGCTCGCTGGTTGCAATCGCAGCCTTTCAGCAGCGCTGTCGCTAAATACAGCAGTCAAATGATGAGAGTTTAGACATTTCCTTGGTAATTGTTGGAGATTAACCCACGTTTTTTAGGATTGTTAAGTCTTTTTTACGGCACTCGTCTGAAGACGTCACGCATAGTATCAGCTCAGCTTGCTTGGAACCTCGCCAGAGCAGGTACTAAAAAAAAAATACCAGGTACTATCAGCAAAATAACTGTGCCGTGCCGAGGCGAGGCGTGCTGCGCTAGTTTAGTGTTGAATCGACAACAAGCCATTATTGTCTCCATTATCTCTATATAGCTCATCATTGATTGTATTAATGGCTTTGCTGTTGACTCATGTAATCAGATATTCTTAGGGGTCAGCCTTAAAGCCCAACTTTGACTTTTGCTTTTTTTTCTCTACGGACCTTCAGAGTACATAGTTTTATGACACCACCGTAAACATTAAAAGAGTGACAGTGATCACCTCATACATAAACTTATCCATTGTTACAATGAAAACACTGATTATTGCATCTTTACTACTCTTTATAGGCCTTCACACATACTGTATTTTGGTCCTGACTGACTTGTGATATTAAGGGTGAATTCCAATTCCTTGCTTAACTCTCAATCTCAAAAATATGCGCTCCCGCTAGTGCAAGTACTGTCCCACCTCTTCAGGCTTTTGTCCATCTCTGCCCTAATGGCACTACAGATTACAATATCATCTGGAAACAACATAGTCCAAGGAGACTCCTGCTTGAAGAGTCAACGAAGGAGCTATTTTGATCCAGTAAAATGCAGTCTCCGACTGCTTTAGCAGGCCCACAGCAGCTATCAAGCAGCTTGACTTTTTATGAAACCAGCTGGTAAGGAGACGAGTTGCCTATGACATTTCCATTGTTGCCTGCCAAAATGGCGTTGCTTGGGTTATCTATGTTGGTTTGTTGTTTCTAACCATATCCATATCCATAAGCAGCTCTATTTGTTTGCTGAATAATACCTTTCCAAATAGATACATATGTATATAGGCATTAATAACAATCACTACCAAAATGAATGGTGATATTACCTGTACACCCTCAACTCTTACCTGGTTCTCTTTAGCTGAGGACTCCATGAAGGCAGCGTTCCAGGAATCAGCCAATGCTTTACCCTCCTCACAACTGATTACACTGTTGAACAAGCACACACACGGACATCAGGAGAAAAACGGAAACAGTACACAACAAGATCGCAGCATCACATCAGAAATGCTCTCAGTAAATGTTTTCTCTGCAATTATAGAAAAAAGGACAGAGGTCATGCTTAAGTCTTGTGCTTTCATCCTGTTAAGGCACAGTTTGTGTCTGCTTGGACGTACCGCTCCATATGTAGGTCATTCTTGTTCCCGACGAGCATAATTGGTACTCTGCATTGGAAGAAATGAACGGTACAGTGACATTTATGCACGATTAATTATCACGATATACTTGTTTCCCAAACATTTTCCACAGTGACGATTTCTAAAGATGGCACCTATTGTGACACCACAATATGAATGTTAAACACCTCATTTTGAATTGGTAACATCATAAAATCACCGCAGTAGACCGTGAAATGAGTTTAGGAGATACTCACTGAACTTTCCCCACCATGTCCAACAGTTTTTCATGGATAACTTGTACAACTTCAAAGCTGCAAGAAATAAGAGTAGAATTTCTCATTTTTCTGCTTTAACCAAAACCACACAGAAAATATTAGATATTGATTAAGCATGATTTTTAAAGTATACCTTTTATTAGATGTGACTGAATAAACCAGAATGTAACCATTGATATCTATGGAGTACGTCTGTGGGAAGATAGAGTACTCATCCTGTGAAGAGAAATGGGAGAAAAATGGTTGAAGAAATGAATCATCATATTGATCAACTAATGACGCCAAATTAACTTCAAACTAGGAAACAACTTCATGACACCGACACTGTATTCATATACAAATCAATAAAGCCTTTACAGGGCTATTAAAATGCCCTGCATACCTGTCCTGCCGTGTCCACCAGCTGAAGATGGTACTCTTGTCCATTTATTGTGATCATTTTCGTAAAAGCTGCAAAGAAATGAGAAATTAACCAACAGAAAAGGATGCATTTTAACATATTGAGGTGAAGGCGCGTACAGTGCACAATAGTCTGTCGCGTGCTCATCATTCTACACGTTGAGTCTGTTATGGATCCATTTCTGCATGCATGGCACCACTGTGGACATTCGGCACAGGTACAGTATGTCGATATCTGCCAGGATCTCCAGCAGGACTGAGGGATGCAGTCTCCGATGCATGGCAGTGATAATGCTGACGGCTCACTTTATTGAGACCATCCAAGGAATATTTATATGTGGAGGTAGACCACACATTTGAGAAAGGCAAGTAAGTTGTGGTGTGTGTGAGTAAACATGCTTGGTGAAGACAGAAACAGCCTGCAGGTACATTTAGACTCAAATCTCTGGAGTGTCTGGGAATATGTGTGTTTAGGAGGTTGATGGATGACCCTGTGTTCTCCCCTCCAGCAACTCAGTCTGTTGAAAGTAGCTTCAAGCAAGGTTCCTCTCTAAGTCAGGGATGTCAAGTCCTGCCGTGGACCAATCAGAGAGTCAGCAGGGAACTGGTGAAATCAGCAACTGCTGTGTTTGGACACTTTGGTTCAGGGCAAACACTTCAGAATTATTTAGAGTTAAAATAGTAAATCACATTATTTTTTTCTTCATTAAGATGTGAAATTACAGTTATTTACTTGGATTCCTGAACAGAAAACTACATTTTGGTGGTTGAATATTATGCTTGATTCATTTCTGACTCAGAGAAGCCCAGTGGGCCGGCTCAAATTTGGGGAAAAAAAGGTGAATTCAGTTTGTCATAAATTAATATAATGACCCAACAACCTGATTAGCATATTGTAGCTGACTTTTATATAAATATAAAAAATACTCACTGATGCGTTCATCAATGCAAGGATATTTATGGGTGTTAGAGGTTGCAGGTTTAAATCCTAGATAAACCAACGTTTGGCAAATAAAAGATTTGTGCTGCTGAATTGAATGAAATTTTACTGACGCTTTACTGAGCATTAACACAAAAGCTGATTTGTCGATGTGTCAAGTCAACAACCACTGACAACCTCCCTCTCCCTGTGTGTAAGCTTGCGTACACAATGCAAATGTATGGCTGGCCCAGTCGAGGTTACCACCACACACCCAATATATATTTATAGTAATGTTTTATGTATGCCAAGCTTATTGTTTTATCCAATATGCTTCATGTATTAATAATGCTTAATACTCATAATGCTTTATACAATAAAGTATGAAGTAGTAAAGAATGTTGACACCCTGGGAGCTGGTGTATTCGATCCTATGACCTTCCTGTAAGTCCACCTACTTCACCACTGGGCTACCACTACTATTCTTTTCTGATACGTGTCAGAAGATTTAACGATTAGATTAGATTAGAAAGAGAAAAAAAACGCAAAAGAAGATGTAGGCTGTAATAATGCCGGTTGGTGGTTGGAACGTCGGTGTGGTGCATGTCATGTTACCCGACGTGTACTGGAAACTCTTCTATTCTGCGCATGTGCTTCCTCGACCACTGACGCTCGGACACCTCTCTCGCTGCTCAGTCCAGGATGATGCAACCGATCGCAACCGAACTGTGAGCTCAGCTCATGGATGTATTGGCTCAACCAGAGACAGTTTGATATTGTACTCCTCAAAGTCTCTGCAGGCATAACTTCGAGCGATCACGAGTGGCTTTTCTCAGGCTCAACAGATTAGATCACAGATAAACTCAGCTGTCAGATGTACTCAGAACTGTTTTTAATCGTGAGTGTGAGAAATCCGAGGTGTGGCTTGAGAGCGTGAGAAGTCAATCAAATGCGTGCGTCTCACGGCCAATGAGTTGGCAGCTATGCCACCACTACACCAGTGTTTTCACACCAAACTCCTGTGCACTTACACACAGCACTCACCACATACAATCACTCAAAGTCAATTATTTCTCAGCAAAATTATCTATTTAAATTAGTTATTATTGACGGCGTTAACGTAAACCCATTTTTAAGTCGTCAATGTTTTTTTATCGCAAGATTAATGTTCATTTTGGCCAAGGAAGTTTTGTAGTTTTTTTCACACGCTGTTGCAACAACTAGTAACGTTAAAGACTAGATCTGGTGTAGAAACACCACACCACATCTAGCTAGACCGGAAACAAAACAACAGGCACGCTGCACACTCTTGTTTGGGCTTGCGAGCCGGTCAAAGAGTAGTAGGCTAACATTACGTTTTGAGTGGATGGCAAGCGATGTGCGCTTTTCTGTGTCCAAGCGGGCTCTCCGTATCCAACAGAGCCTGGATCATTTCTCGACGCACTCCCCACATCCAAGTAATTATGTATGCGGTAATACCAACCAAGATGACAGACCCCCCGAACCGTAGTAAGGAGACCGAAGACCGCTTGCTTGGTCGAGGAAGCACATGCGCAGAACAGATGGAGTTTCCAGTACAGGTCGGGTAACATGACATGCACCACACCGACGTTCCAACCACCAAATATAATGTAAAATAAAGGTAACTACTCTGTAACATATTGCTAAATAACTTTCTGTATTTATGACTTATTCAAGTTACAAATATGATGCATTATAGATGTAACCCGGTCCACGGTGGTGTTTCCTGACAAACAAACAGATTTAAAAGTCTGTATCTGGTCGGGTCAGACCTGCTCACGCACCTTCAGCATGCACTGCTTCAAAAACACACCCTCAGAATAAGACTTTGAAGCACGGCTGATTTCTGCAGACACAATAAAGCTAGCTTTCACTGTCTCATCTTTTTTGGTTGTGGCTTTTGTGAACACATTCTGCTGCGATCACAATCTCAATCTTAGGGTTACCCTAACCCTGACCCCCCCGGGTCTTGAGTTTGACACATGTGCATTAATGCGATTCAATATTTGAATCATTTGACAGCACTAATTTAAATGTTACCAACATGTTCAATGAGCAACATCAGCACACCACCATCACCATATATTTTTTTAAATAAATCTACTGCAATGTCTGAAATTGTCTGTATGTCTATGTGTATATATATATATATGTATATATATATATATACATATATATGCACGCACACGCACACACATATAGCCCAGTTTGGGAATCACTTCACTACACCGACCGTGTGGACCCGCTATGTAAAATATTCTTGTAAAAGCCATCCTCGAGACAGGTATTGCAAAAATTAACGTGTATTACATCAAGTAGCATTAAGAGCCTTGCCTAAGGGCCCACACTGTGTCAGGCCTGCCCTGACCAGGATTTTAACCCCAGCCCTCAACACCAAGGGCAGTAGACTATACCACCAAGCTATACCAGTTGCATATATACACATGATACTATTATACATGCATCGGACAACTGCGAACCATGAATACATATATAAATAATCCATATCAATGCATACAGGCCAGATAACAGAACACAAGACACAGTCAAATATTAACATTTTTTGTAACAAAACCTTAAAATTATGACGAGATGTTATATGTTGTGTTACAGTACTGTTGGATTAAACTCACTACACGGATCACAACATGAGACACACAGGATCTGGATGTAACAGTTCGCTCATTTCCCACTTACTGTTTTCTATTGTTGGATCGTAGGAATCAACAAACTGGCCTTCCACAAACTGAATTGTCAAAGATGACTTTCCTGTAAAAAAAATCACACACACAAGAAATAAATCATAAACAGACCCTTTATACTGATTTATCATCCTTTTTTTTTTTTTTTTACCAATTATTATTATTCCATCTACATACAGGCATATACAGTGCAGAGTGAAAAAAGGCATTATGAAAATATCAACAATAGTAGTTTTGAAATAAAAGTCGAGCAAACAACTTAATGATCCAGCGTATAAGGATTGTGAAATGTAGGGAGAGTAGCTAATGTTGCTGAAGTGATTTATGAATGGAATTTTGTCCAACAAAAATGAAATCAGCAAAGGCTAAAACACTGATGTCCCAGAGCTCCATTTGGGCTGTGGAGTGTTTGAGCAAATCACATGCTTTGATAGGCTAGCACGTGCATTGGTTAGCACTTCTGCTGCTGCTTGGAACTTCTGCTACACACAAAGCATCAAACTCACAACAACAATGCATTTTGGCAAAACTTGATGAACTTGAGATAAGACACTCCTTTACCATAAGACCAATGACTATAATTTCAGAATTCTGGAAGGCCGGAGCAACCTCACCAACCCCGACATGGGATTCCAGGATGGCTGCCACCGGTACTATTACTATTAACCACACTTCTGTCATATTTGTTACACAGTAAATCAATTGTGTTGCTTTGCTGTTAGTGTGTGCAAAAATACAATGCTTTTATCGACTGGTATTGCTAACAATATTTAGCCCAAGACACTTTTGCATCCATTTCCCCCCCCCCCCCAACTTCTCAAGCGCTCGGTCAACTTGGCGGTGAGTGACGTTACTCCCATGTCCAACCTTTAACTTCAGATGTTAATAGAACCCATCCCTCCCCCATGCATGTCGGGGAACTTTAGTGGCCCTCACATATCAGAAATAATACTGTTCTTTATCATTTCTGTAGTAAGATTTCACACACTGTTCAGGCTGCGATGGAAACATGGCAAACACAATAGCAGAGCAGGTCCTAGCCTAAAACACATTTATACTGTGTTCCATTTACAGCAAAATGTGCAAGTTCCCAGCCAGCATGTCCAATGTGGGCCCCATAAGGGTTATATTTGGGCTGAAAATATGGGTCCCAAGAGGGATGGTCCATTTCCATGGTGGCCCCACCCATGTTTGGCTTCCCCACTGGGGCCCATGTTACCGAAATCATATTGGACCTGCATAATTGACCAACTTTAAGTTCATGCCTACCCAGGTGTCCTGGAAAGGCTATATAATGGGTGTGAGCTTAAAGGCAAACATGTGTGGAGCTACCTTGGAAACCATTTTTTGGTCAAAAATTAAACAATACTATGTGCACGACCTTTTCCTGTGGAAAAAAAAAGTAAACGGTAAAAGTAGCGGTGTTTGTATAGTGGAAGCCATTTTTGGAATCCAGTGTCAGGATTTGTGAGGTGGCTCTGACTTTCACCTACACCTTTTCCAAGATCAAATTCAAGCACTTTCAAGGCTATTTGTAATGCCTTTCCAGCACCTTGCAGCTGTGGTAAATTAATATGAAAAACTACACATACACGAAAGACAAATTTATGTATTCCTCCATCTAATATTCAGCCAAAAAGCAATGTTTATAAAATAAATAAATTCCGTATTTCAAACATTTTCAGCACTATCCAAAACTTCAAGCACTTTTCAAGCCTTAAAAACAAAACTGTGCATCACGGGGCGATGGTGGATCAGTTGTCGGGCAAATAGTCCTTGAACTGGGAGGCTGTGGATTCAATTCCCACTCTGCTAGTCTACATGCTGATGTGTCCTTGGGCAAGACGTGAGATAGAAAATGCACTGCACATAGATGCATTGCATGAATGTCAAAAACTGTAGTATAATGCAGCCTTGCTGGTCATCAAGACCAGAAAAGCACTTTATAAATACAGATCATTTAACATTGCATTTTGGAAGGGCTGGGGGAAAGAATTGAAAGTGCACTAGTATACTCAGAGCAGGCATGTTTGAAGACCTCTATATGGACCTCCACACATTATTGTTTCATTAATTCCTATCACAGATGGGAATTTTCTACACAGCAGGGAATATTATTTCCTTTAAGTGCACCCTTTGGGACACTGTGTATAGGGGCACATCCATAGGAAACAAAGTTGCAAGGGTATCTTATACAACACTGCATCACTTCTCTCCACATATTAATGGCATCCAGAAGGGCACTGACTACAAATATATATATATATATAAATGGCTCGCTCCAGGGCCACAAAAAGTCAACTATTGTTATTTGAAAGTGATTATCCACTCCTTAAAAACTAGGATATTGGGTAATATATTATATATTACACACTGGACCTTTAATATCATAAACTGTAAAGCCTGAGAACCTGTTTACAGTTAATACTGTATCAATTCACTATGGAGTAGAGTCAGCCATGTTGAACACAACACTCAGTCCCAGTGGGAATGAAACAAATCTTATTGCATGGGTGTTGTTTTATTGCTACTGTCTGCAGGGCCTGCAGTCACGTGCCATTTAGCCATCTTCACCATCCTTTTAGCGCATTCTTTGCTTCAAAAATAAAAGTGCACACGCACACACACACACACACACACACAGTAATGCGTCAAATCCAGTGGTCCTCCATCAGGGCCTGGAGATGTAACAGCGTGGAACTCCCATGTTTTAAGAATCAACGTCTTATCTCGTACACACGAAGGAAGGTGACTGACACCTCGCTGAAGGCCATGATGTCTCACCTGGAGCTGCTCACTCTCGCGCTCGTCTGAGATGCTGCTCCCTGTAATTTAAGTCCATTATAGGAGGCGTAGACGCTTCTCAAAATGGACTGACACTGACCCGAAAAGGCCTCTCCGTCACATCCACATCCCAGACAGCTCAGGTGTAACGTCTCCCCTCTCTCTCTCTCTGACACACACACACACACACACAGACAGACACACACACACACACACACTGATGTGTGGTTAGATACTCACCTACGGATCTGTACCCGAGGATGGCGATCTTCCGTGACTTGGGCTGCGGCATATCTCGTCCTGGTTATCGCATCTAGTCCTCGGGCTGTACCGCAACCTCCAACCGGAATGGCATCCAAGTCCAAGGGGGCGCAGAGCTACGACATACAGCCTCCAGTGGAGCGCGGGAGAAAAGGCCCTCGACACAGCTTTTGTTTAAAAAAATAAACGTTATTTCAGGTCATTGGGAGAAAAAAAAGACATGGAGTATCTGTGAATCTACAGTAACTGCGTCACTCCCCTTTGCGATGTCATGAATTAGTAATTGATGCTCTTCGCTGATTGGCTGCGGGCTGGAAAAAAGGTGGGCTCTGGTGCCTGTTGTAAAGCTCTGATTGGACAAAGTATCTGTCCGTCCGGGAGCAGTGCAGAGTCTCTGAGACGTGATTGGCTGTTAGGGACACTATGACGTAATGCTGTGGATGGCTGCAGTGTCATTCATGCTGTGTGTGTGTTTAGGGTCAGGGAGCAGGTATACAGGCCTGAGGAGGAGGAGGAGGAGGAGGAGGAGGAGGACGAGACCTGACATATCAATAAATAAATAAATAAATAAATACATAAATAAATGCATAAATTAATATATACAGGAATCAATAAATTAATGCACAAATACATGCATAAATACAGAAATAAATGCACAAATAAATACAGAAATAAATAAATATAGGTGAACATAAATGTAGAAATAAATATAAAGCATTTATTTATTTATTTATGAATTTCTATATTTATTTATGTATTTATTTATTTAGTTGTGTATTTATTTATTTATGTATGCATTTATTTGTGTATTTATTTATGCATTTATTGGTGCATTTATGTATTTATTCCTGTATTTATTTATTTATTTATGCATTTATTTGTTTATGTATGCATTTATTTGTGTATTTATTTATTTATTTATGCATTTATTGGTGCATTTATGTATTTATTCCTGTATTTATTTATGTATTTATTTGTTTATGTATGCATTTATTTGTGTATTTATTTATTTATTTATGCATTTATTTATGCATTTATTTATTTATTTATTGATATGTCAGGTATGGTCCTCCATAGAGGAGGAGGAGGAGGATGTGCACATTATCTTTGATTTAGACACTGTAGTAATGTTGTGATTAAAGAGACAATGGAAGCTATTCAACTATCAAACGTTATCTCGGTCAATTTCTGCTGGAAAATGTCACTTGACTGTAATTACAGCAGAATTAGCCTATTCTATTTATATCAGCAGTGGGTCAGTCTACAGCCACTGCCATGTCAGACGGCTAGGTTTTTACAGTAGCCCACATGGACAAAATAAACATCTTTTAAGCTACATACATCATATTCTGCATCACACTTGGAAGGACAGGGGGAGCTGGTGAGGGAAATTCAGAGGCAACATGTGACTTTATCAATAAATGCTGCTAAATTTTACACACACTGGCTTTCACCTAACTTTTAATGAAGCTTTACTTATTTCCTTGTCCTTTTTATTTGAAGCTTTTATTTTGTTTTATTATTTGACACCGTTCATACTCAAAACAAAAATATAAACACAAGCTTGAAATGGTGAACAGAAATAGAATGTCATGACATTCGCTCAGATTCTCGATGCATTTGTGTATGGAATGATTTGTTTTGCTCAAACCCAGTAGTCCAGTGTCACTTGGTCACTCCTATTGACTACAATCTCAGATTGAGTATTTTAACTCGCCAGAGTCATGGAGCATGGCAGAGTGGTGGTCAATATGCGTGACCAGTACACAGACACTCCTTATGGTCTGGTCAATAAAAGGGCACACCAAAATGTGGACTTTTGTCACTTGGCAATTATGCCACAGATGTCACAAATCATGAGGGAGCGTGCCATTGGCATGCTGAGTGCTGGGTTGAGACATGTCACCTGTCGAACACCTTTGGGATGTTCTGGATAGGCGTGTCCGCCAGCGGGTTCCATGTTCCAGTTCCCCAGAACGGCCGCCAACTTCAAGTGGCTCTGCAGGAGGAATGGGGGCAACATCCCCCAGGCCACGATCAACAACCTGGTGATGTCCATGTGTCGCCAGTGTACCGCTCTGCGTGAGGCTAATGGTGGACACACGTTATTGAGGTTTGTGAACTTGGATCATCGACCCCCATTGTGTTCTTCCTGCCATTACTCCAGAACTTTTGTTTTGAAATTGATCCTAATGCTCGCTAATTAAAGCCATTTTGTTGATAAAGTTGTACTGTTATTTTTGGATAGTTACCATTTTTTATGACATAACAATAACTTTTTCTGAGTGCGTTTATATTTTTGTTGAGTGTATTTGAAATGGATCTGTTTTATAAAATGTCTTAATTTTAGTGTCGTAGCCCTTTTGTTTCATATTGATCTGTTGCTTTATTTGGATTTACAATTGTTTGATTTTTGTTGATTATTTCATTTGATTAGTTTTTGTTTCATTCCCACAAATGTGCATATAGAATCCTGTCATAAGTCATTTAAGTATCACTGATTGTAGAGCTCTATAATGGCATGTCCTAATTTCTCTTTCTTCTGTTGTATTTGTTTTAAATGTTCATTTTTATCATACACATCATTTTAAATGACATTTCTCTCTTTGAGAAGTGTTCTATAAATATAGTCTGATTGACAAACTGCCTACAGGCGATAGCCTACAAATGATTAAAACATACAAACCAACACAAGTCTCTGTATACTTCACTTCAGAGTTTATATTTTCTACTACTTTCTTTCTTTCTCACTACTAATATTACGTTATTACTTAATTTCAGTATATCATATATATATATTAGTGTAGCTGTCACACTTCCACCTTCCTTCTGTCAGTCGTTGTGTACAATCCATCACTGTATGTCACCACAGACATGAAAACTAAACACTAACTGATACTGATACTTTAATCTGCATTTGTGTATATTTAATCGTTGCATACTACAATTGAAAAATACTTGATCCTAAACTTCAGACATTTGAGGCAAATCATTCTCAGTCCACACGGATGATGAAACACAAGTCGGTGTAAAACAGAGAACACTGAAACGAGAATATTTTGTCATTAATGAACAACCATGATCTCAGTATTGTTGGAAATGGCCCTATGGCTTAGGACATTATGTACAGTATTTGATACAGTATGCAATACTGTTCTTTTATGATGCTAATACTCTTAATAAAAATCAAATAAAATCAACGTGAAGCCCCATGATTTATCACACTTGTTCGACCCCCCCCCCCCCCCCTCCGGATCAAAGCAGATATAATGTGATTCAAAGACTGTGGTTGATTTGAGGACTTTTATGGAGTACCTACAATAACTCCCATGCCCTCTAGTGGTCAGTGGCTCACACGTTGGGAAACACTGTTTTATACTTTACATTAGAAGTGAGCGCTGATGTGTATATAACTATGAAACAGTCGTCCAATATTTAGCCTTTCTGAGGCTCTTCCATGGTTCAATAAATTTTTATTTTTTTTTATGAAAAAAGGGTCCAGTGAGTTCACTAATTTATCTTAACATAATATATTTTTAAAGTCAAATTTGATCTCTGATTTACTTTACTTTTTTTAATATGTGAACTTATTTTGTTCTGGTGGCAGTTTGACAGAATCCGAGACCAAAAACCATGGAACAAACTCACCTCAAGTTCCTTTTTAAGCTTTTGGTAATGTTTTATTTTCACAGTTTAATGAAATATTTCTTAAATAAAGACAGAAACTGGGCAAACTATAGGGATCTATAATAATAACAAAAAAGAATAAATCAAACATATTTAGTGCTATTAGACTTTCATCAAGATAAGATAAGATTCTTTTTTAGTCCCGCAGAGGAGAAATGTACGGTGTCACAGCAGCAAAGCAATAAAGGAAAAGGTAATAAATGATAAACATGCATTTTCACATCTATGAATCTACAATATAGAAGAATATCTCGTGATCAGCTTAATATTTACATGGTAAACCAAGATTGCACTTTAGTTATTGCAAATATGTTAAAAAATGTTTTTATTTGTGAAGCACTTTGTTTTGAGAAAGGTCGTATAGGAAACGATGATGATGAATTGATTTGCTGATCAAGACGATAATGTGCCATACAATCAGACAGTTTATATTGAAGAAAAAAAAACCATACGGTATGTTTTGATTGCTAGTTAGGAGCTAACTTCTGAAAAAAACATAGTTGGATATATGTCTAAATACCACAAATGAATAAGAATGAACATGTGAAGAGAACCTGCCGTGTGATTTAAATCAACTGCAGAAAAATCAGCATACACTTCTTTGGCCAGTAGATGTCCTCATAGTACCATTCAAATCTCTGTCTCGCACACGAGGAACCACCAAAAACCACCACAGGCCACTCTCATGTAACTATTATACCATGTTACCACAAAAACACCACATTCTAATTACTGTTTATGTCATTTTTCCTGTTTTTAGTTCACACAGGAAGCAACTATTCCTCACAACACAATACACACACTCTCTCTCAAAATGTGTTGGCGCCGTAGCTCAACAACCTGACACATAAATCAGGTGACACACACACACACAGACACACACACACAAAGTGCCAACACAAAGTGCCAACATTTCCACTTTATAAATCAACACAATTACAAATATCTACTTCGTGAATGACATCTAAAAAGAACTACTGGGTGCAGTACCATGAAATGTCTGCAGGTGGAGCCCGAGAGCAAAACGTGTGTGAAACACCAGGGCTGGAAAACGGGTTTTTGTACCAAATTGAGGAGCTCTGTGAAAAAAAAAACAGATTTTAGCATGTTTACAACCTAAGGAAGTGATTTGAATGAAAACAAAGTGAGGACCGGCCAAAATGACCTCACTCTGTTGGTTAAAAACCCTCACTGGTCCTCAGTATGTCGCAAGCACAAGAACACACACACACACACACACACACACACACACACACACACACACACACACACACACACACACACACACACACACACACACACACACACACACACACACACACACACACACACACACACACACACACACACCCTTCCTTTACAAAATGTTTAAATACCCCACGTCTTAATATAACTGTAACCTTAAACCGAACCGCAGGCATGCAACAATATCATAGGAGCTAAAGCCACAATTAGTGGGTTAAGCCCTGAGGCAGACACTGGTATTCAGAGCAGCGTATGGAAAGTGGTGAGAGGATGATCTTTTGCTTAAAACTCTAATTAAATTCTTCAAGAAAACTGCCGAAACTTCCACGCCGGCCATTTGAGAGGCAACACTCGTGGAATGATTATATACATTCAAGGGAAAACATAGCCCACTGGCCCAAAGGGGAGCAGTTTTGTTCCTGCCCTGTGAGCAATGAAATCCCCTGTTTTCCTGTCACGACTGGAGCTATTACTACTTAATCACAGAAATGTCCAACTCGCCATCAGTTGAGACCCAATAGTCCCCCCCCCCCCCCCACACATACACTCCTCACCACTGGCAACGAGAAATCACTGGTGTCAGCAAACGGCGATTTGTTCTGCATGACATTGGGTGTCAAAAAAAAAGAAAAGAAAAAAAACGAAGTGAAATTGCTGAAAGCACAAATACACAACCATGCACATGGACCCTGTCACTTTCTCTCTCTCTCTCTCTCTCTCAAACACATGCTCTTGGGAAAATGATGATGACCGAGAATAGGTCACACTGGTAATGCAGCCATGTTCCAGCGGGGATTACAGTGTGCTGACAAAGGCCAGCAATAAATATACCCCGCAAGAACAACAGGTGTCAGACAAGATTGTTTCACTTTAATAAAAAGGCTTACACTCGCCTCGCAGAAAATAACACATTACACACATTACTCTTTTACCGTCTCATCCCTGGCGATTGGAAAAATGTATTTTTTTAACCCCAAGAATTAAACTTGTCCCCAACAAGTCCCAGCTGTGGTTAAGGAGATGGCGTTGACAACGATGTCATGTGATCAATGCTGCAGGTTATAAAAAAAAACAAAAAAATTTTTTTAAGCTATAAATTCACAGGTTAGTGGACATGCAGCTGGAGCCTGTGTTTTGGAACCCTGGGCCCGTGGTGCCGGTGACAGCCTCTTTCAACTGACTGTGAAAGCAGCCCAGGCTCCGTTAGTATGCCAGCCTGATCGCCAGCGGAGCGAGTCAGCCACATCCTCCAGCTGGGCCTGTGCCACCAGTGGGCACCTGGACCCACTCGCAAAAACTCATGAATGCATATTCAACTCGGAGGATTGTATTTGCGCGGTATATTTCATCACACCGTCTGCACGATGCCTGAAGGACAAACCCGTTACACTTTTATTTTTGCTCATCCTTCGGACTCTCCCTACCTATTAGATGCGATGTGGCCTCTCTCTTTTTTTTGAACTGGCAGATTCACACTTCAAGCAGAGCCTCAGTCACTGGACTGTTTCCAGAGTCACAGAGCTCTGAAAGACAGCCATCGTTATCCAACTCTCACAAGGTGTCATTGTAGGGATCCAATGATTACCATATCAGCACCACATGAAACATTTATGGCTTGCTGGCAGTGATGGTCTGGCAAGCATCCTAATTTCTGGAACAGAGCTTGTCAGATCCCATTGTCTCTATAGTTGTGTGTTGGCATGAGCATAAAAAATGATCTGCCCTGAAGCTCCTGTCGAGTCACTTGTGGCCGCAATCAGAATGTAATATAGGTTTCTCCACAACACCTGACACACCACTGAGGCCTACTTCAAGCAGGCAATTTACATTTCATATCCAACTGGCAGAGTAACTACCTGTCTTCTACGCTGTTGTCCTTCTGTGCACCTGCTGATTTACTCATTTTGGTTGTCTACTTTCTAATGCCAAAAACTTCTAATCCTGAAACTATAACTGCTCTTGTCGCGTCACATGGCCGGATGATCACAACACACACAGATACACTGGTTTACACCTGGTTTAGGGGTTTAGTTATACTTTAAAAGTGCATTTTGTAATAAATCTAAAGCAACTGGCCATAAAATCCTCCTAATGTGTCACAGAGACTCAGGAATAATATTCATATAACAAACTGAACTCACCAACAACAACAGTACAGACAAAATATTTGCATTAAAAAAATATTTTACAGACTGCAAATTATGTTTTGGCATGTGGCGCCACCTACCGCCATTTACCAATCATTGCAGTCAGTAGAGTCTCAGCTGCCGAGCAACCACGGGTTGCCAGTTTCGTCAGACAAACAAAACCTAAAAGGCCTCTGTATTTTGTATTTGAATGTAGTAACCGTTTTTTGGCCACATTCTTACATATGGCACCTTTAAGAGGGGCAGCATACCAGCAAAAGTGAAAGGGAATGTCTGATTTATGGCTTGGAGACATGGCACTCTCAAAAAGACAGGAGGGAGAACTGGAAGTGGCAGAGTTGAAGATGCTGAGATTTTTGTTTGGAGTGACCAGGACACGGATTAGATATGAACACATTTGAGAGACAGTTCCGGTTGAATGGTATGAAGATGAAGGAAGAGAGACAAGGTTGAGATGGTTTGGTCATGTGCAGAGGAGGGATAGTGACTACATTGGACAAAAGATGTTGAATATGGAGCTGGAGGAAAAGAGGAAGACCACAGAGAATTGTTCATGGATGTTCAAAGTCAAAGTCATTTTTAATGTCAATTCAGCAATATATACAAGACATACTGAGAATCGAAATTACGATACTCTCAAAACCCAATGGTGTATAAATACAACAAACAGATAAATAAATATGTTTAAAACTATCTGCAAATACACATAGAACGTACATTACAGTTTTTCTCAATTGTTTACGCACATTTTTTTGGTACTTGAGACACAATGACCACAACAGGTAACTCATGCACCAACCCCCTGAACCAACTACAAGCACAATTCCTGCTTTACACTCAAATTGCAGTTGTAAAACACACTTTTTTTCAAAACACTACACACAATTCTCTGCATTTGGCACAATTTTCATGAAGAAAATCTCTTGTTTTCACAAGGAACACACTGTCATTCAAAATGTGTTACTGTGTATTTGTGTGTTTTGAGTATAAAAATAATCCATCCATTATCTACCGCTTCATCCTCCAGCGGAGGGTCGCGGGGTGACATAGGGCGATCTGCGGGGTCACACCCTGGACAGTTCGCCAGTCCATCACAGGGCCTATAAAAACAATATTCTAAAATATTTTACACACTTATGTGTGTACTGTCTGTAGTAAGTGTAACACTAAACACTGAAAAAGGCCTAAGTCATTATGATCGATGAAGAAGAAGTGTTTTCCATTCATCATAGTGTTTTACATTGATCACATCAGTGTTCAACTGGTTCTTATAAATGTCTATTGATATGATGGTTTGTGTGTGTCATTTGAAAGCAAAATACCATTTTGAGAAGAAATAACATTGTTTTAAATGATAAGTTTCATTTTGCAGGAGAATTGAGGGGTTTTGCCCATGAGGCAAGGTTTCAGAAAATGTGTTTAAACAATCGAGGAAAAACTGTAAGAGAGGATTTGATTTAACCTAATCAAATGCAGGAGTTGGTAGACAGATGATGAATAAGAGTGAATGTTGGCATCAAATACTCATCAAATCAAAACTAATGTCACCCAATAATATCTGCTGGATTTGTCAACAGGCGTTTGTTAGCTAAGCCCTTTAAAGATTTACTCTTTGTAATATCTGTTTTCTTCAAATGCTTGGCAACATCAAGCCACCATCATATATTTCTAATATCTGCTCTTATGGCACTTCATCTTGCGTAGGCTTGCAGTATTTAAAATACATTATTTTACTTACTTTTCTGAACAAGATGACTGCATTTTCCCCAAAATGTGCATATCGGTTGTACACATAAAAACGTAATAAACCTCCATTAATCAGAAAATCAAAAGCTCTTCATTGGATTTATTTGTTACTGACATAGAACAGGATATCAATTAGAAACTAATTCCTTTTTGGTAATTACTAATTCGATTTTTATGAATGTTTAATTCATCCTAACACTGTATACTTCTTTCATTGGCTGGACATGGCTTAGAAACAGTGTTTCCCAAACTTTCAATATGGGGACCAACTTTGTAAAGACGGCAAACAACCATGACCCAAATTCCAATATAAAATGTGATGAGAGCAAATTTGTGCATGATGTAGCGACTCATTTTTCAGGCGTATGTAACACCTAATATCTTTTGGAATAAGTCAAATGAATCATTTCCCAAAGATGCTTGGTAGATTCATTAAAAGCTTACATTTATGCATTTTATTTAAAACATATACACATACATCTTTACTAAAAAAAAAAAAAGGTTGTGGAAATTCAGGAAATTTCCCTCTCTAAAAATCTCCCACGACCTATTCCAAAGCCAGTCTTTGGGAAGCACTATGCTTAGAAAAATGGATAGATGCTTCCTGCCACTATATTTGTGATCCCTTGATGGTTTGAGCTGCTGAGCTGAGGCTGGTGTCTGGTCTACACATATTTTCGACACCACACATGTTAGCTGGCGTCAGGCTCTATTGCCTAACTAATGCGGCTTACGGGAGAGGTTTATTATCATCACTCGTGGGAGGGACGTGTTGAGGTTGTCAGAGTAATGAGGTCAGAGCCTGGACTCCACATCAATCAATCAATCTGACCACCGTCCTGAAGCGATGACAGTTGAGCTCGTCATGATTCCGCTATAACAGTGCTCACTGTACTCAGTAGCCTATAGCAGTCACTGTAGGAGCAGGTGAGACCCAGATAGGCTGCTCCGTGGTACTTCATCACCCTGCTTGTTGTTGTCACGGTTACAATCGGTGTGTACTCCCCATCCGCTGCATCAGCAAAGTCGGGACTGATTTGGTCACTTTGGGGCCCAGTTAGCTTTGCTCACTGCACTGCCCCCTTGCTTCCAGCCATCATTACAAATAGTATCTTCATGTGGTGGAGTTAACCCGGATAGAGCTCTCCCCTGGGTGCCTTTATTATCTATTCATCATGTTGTTCCAGTTTATCTCAAGATAAATCTGGCAGCTTCACCGCGGATCTAACTACAGATACCTGGCCTGTGGCCCATGGTAGAGAGATTAGTAGATTACAAGACAGAGTTGAAAGTAAGTAAGGTGAAGAATATCCTAAGGAAAACTTTTCGTGATCTTGTGTTTGTCCCCTTTAAGCACTGGTTTTGCTCTGAAAAAGACACATACAAGCATGTGTTTCTCTTTATATTTGTGAAGACATACACAGGCATAATGCATTCCTCGCCCTTGACCTAACTAAACTAAACTAACTAAATACTTAACCCCAACCCTTGTATCAATGTCATGACAATTGATCACCTTCAACAAATGTCCTATCGAGGCGCACCGGATTATAAGGCGCATAAAATAGAAGATAGTGCTGTCAAACGTTTGACTGGGGTTGCGTTATGCATCCACTAGATGGAGCTGTGCTAAAGGGAATGTCAACAAAACAGATAAAGTCAAACTTTACCAATTAATCCTTATGTAAGGCGTTCCGGATTATAAGGCGCACTGTCGTTTTTTGAGAAAATTAAAGGCTTTTAACTTTTAAGGAAAATACGGTACGTATGCCATGCAGGTTTTCTCAGTCATAAACTACATAAAATCATTTTATTTCATTTCAAAGTCTTTTGAAGAGTTTTCTTTTTGTAGTTCTAAAATGTCATACATGGGACAAACTGTTTTTCTTTAAATATAGTGTATGTGTAAAACTTTATACATGATATTAACTTAATTTTAAGATCCAAAGTTTTTTGTGGCTCCAGATTAATTGTATTTGGGTGGAGAAGTGATAAAATGGCTCTTTTCATTCTAAAGGTTGCAGACCCCTGGGCTAGGACATGTGTGGTAGCCATGGCTCAGTGGGTTATTTTCCAATTAGAAAGTCGCGGGTTCGATCCCAAGACCATACATGCCGGTGTGATACCTAACCCTCCTGAAATTCCTCCTGATGTCTAGGCCAGCAGCATTTGTGTGGGTATGACAGATGTGTGAAAACAAGATAGATGCACTGTATGAATCTAGGAGTGAATTGGTGAATGGAAAAAAAACAAACTGTAAAGTGCCTTGAGTGTCCATTAAGACTAGAAAAGTGCTATATAAATACAACTATTTACAATTTATGCATGCACTCACACCTAGCTGAGATCTAACTGTCCAAGTGTCAAATCTTGTAAATAAATGAAAAGGAAATGCTCTTGGCCTACTATTCAGCCTCCCTGCAGACTTGTTGGACACGCCCTCAAAGCTCCTCTTTGACGATTTTGCATTGCTGTGTAGATCCTTTGTGTCACCTGGAGGTTTGGGCCGAGCAGCACTGCAGCCAATTTCCAGCTGGCAATTCATATGTGTGACATATTGTCAATTTCCTCTCCGAAAAAAGTGGCGCCATTTCAGCACACTGCATTAGCTGGCGGGATGAGTGTATGCGTGCATGCACAAATGGAGAGTGGAAAGTGTCCAGTCATGTGAATATTCACATTTGCACCTGCTGAATAATGGACGGTTTATCAGCTCAGGTGGCTTGCCTTCCATGCCATGTTCACATGCTTCCTCCCCTCTTTCATGGTGCTAATTTTGCCCGGAATACCTGCAAAAATGAATATTTCTTGTCCACCATACCCCGATCTTGTCTTGTATTCTGTCCAAAGATGGAGCATATTCTTCAATAAGAACGCTGGCTTCAGGGAGTAATGTGTCTGCAATATAGATTCTAAAGAGCCTCGGGTCTTGGCAGGTACTCCATGCACTTAAACAGGACAGAGACACCTGCGGCAGATTCTGTGGCAGCCAGGCCATATATCATCTGTCACTGCCAGAAGCCTCAACAGTAATGAACAAGTAATAATGGAGTACATCTTGAACTTGAGTCTCTAAAGGTAGCTCATCCAGAGTCATTACTGTGCCACATAACCAGATGAGCTTTCCTCAAATGAGATCATTCTTGTCACCCTGAAGACTGGAGGGTGTAACTGCTCTCAGAGAGAATAACTCATCCTCATTTGGTGCTAATGGGACTCGGTATTAAGGTGTTGTGTGAATGCGAGAGGAATGGTAAATCCCATTTCCTCGTCGTCATTTGAATCCAGAACTGTTTCCACACATCTGTTCCTTTGCATAAAAAGGAGGATTCATTTTGGAGGAAAAAAAAATCAAAACGTGCACGGGATAAAATGGGAAGCATCTAATGAAGATTCATGGCTGACAAGATTATGACGATGTTTTAGACGACGGTGTGTTATGGGGAGTTATGTCATGATGACATCTCTCTGTCACACAAATAAGCAATATTCCTTCTGTCTTTTCACACTTATATCCCTCCCCTCCTTCCGCCTGTCCATCCATCACAGGTATTGCAATGCTACAGTTAAGTTTCTCTGCTTATTTGACAGCATGCAGTCCCCAGCCTTGTGTTGCCACTCCAGGCTGTGTTTGCATATGTGGAGTTTGCGCCAACTGTTCCAGCTAAGGAGGTGTAATTTTTCATGTAAATAGAGGATAACAGGTTACGATAATCCTACTGTTTGTGAAATGAGCTGTGGCAGACGTGCACACACGATTAGTAGCACAACCTGAGGCCTGGTGGATTGAGACTTTGTTGTGTAAGTTCAAGCACTTTAGAAATGCACGTTTCTGCACAAAATTACTGTGATATGAAGGCAACATTTACTAAAGAAAATGCACGAATGAGACCTGCTGCACAAGCAGCTGCCTGAATGGCCAATGCACCACAATCCCACAGCGTATGCATAAAGACCCCTATGGCCACATCTCCGGTGTCCAATTCAGCAAACACATGATTCAGCCTGTCATTCATAAGTGCTGATGTAGCCGCGCTCACAGCAGAGCTACCGAGTCCCCAGAGTTGGATATCACTGCTAACTGTCATCCAAGTACTTTGATTACTGGGCCAGGAGAAGAATGATGACCATTCGATTGTCCGTGGTCAGAATCTGGAAGCCTGTCGAGGAAAGTGGATTGATTCCAAGAAACCATTAACACCCCTATTGTTTTGACGATACGTTCACAGCTCACTTATGCAGACATCTCCTGTTTCAACAAGCATCTGTGTGGCATCTCAGGACACCAGTCATTCATTCCATTTCTTTATGTCATGAAAGCTCATTGAGAAACCAAAAAAACAAAAATAAATACAGTTGTTGCTGTTAGTTTTTTGCACATTCCACGATCGGTTTGTGCCCTTACAGAACAAAATTATGTGACTTGTGAAAATAACCAAACATAAATGAAATAGACAGAGAGACACTCTTAGAATTATTTCCTGAGTGAATTCATTGTCGTGACAAAAAGAAAAAAAATACACAACAGATCAAAGACTGGCATGAGAACAATGTGAGAGAAGCTTATGGTCAGATATGGCAGGTTAAATATGTGAATTATTTGTTTTATATAGACAAAGGATAGTTGGTGATTAAGTTAACATGCTCATGCTTGTGTGACTGTTTGTTAGCACCAGTGTATTTCTGTGTTTCGGACTATGTGATCATGCCAGTGATGTCATCTGATTGAGCTCACCCAGGATCCTATCCCCAGTCCTGCTTTCCTTTAGTGGGTGGAGAGCTCAGTGCTATCTGTGGACTCGGAAACTGACAGGACCAGCTGGGGATTGAAACCCTGTAAGAGAGCCAGTTGGTCTGGGGGACAACCAGCTACTGCTCAGTTACAACAGGCTGCAGCTCCACTCAGGAAAAACCAAGCCAGGATTCCGCGTAACTGCTGCCAAACACCAGGAGTTCTACACTAACCAAAACGCTGCAGTGCCTCTGGAACTCATCATGTTCTGTGTGGCTTGTTCAAGAACCCTGGAGATCAATCAGCAGTCATTATATTTAGCAATCCTATCATTACTTCAGTTGCTGGTGATTCAGCTAATCGTATGGTGACACATTGTAGTAAGTAATAGAATCCGGAGGAAGATGGGTGGGAAGCAGTCTCGCAGTTTTTCCAGCAAGGCGTTGAATGACGTGAATATGAGTCAAAGGAGGAAGAGTGTTTTCAGGGACGATCTGCCAGGTCTGTCCTCGGCAGCTGAGAGGATCCGCAGACATACCACTGTGCATTTTGGTTACAGCATCCTGAGTCTAGCCATGCGAGGGCTCGACGAGACTCCAGCTGAGCTGTGGGAACTCAAGGAGCTTCAGAAGCTGAACTTGTCCATGAACTGCCTGGGCTCTCTACCTCCTGCCCTCGCGGGCCTGGAAAACCTTGTCATCCTCAACCTTTGTAGCAACAACTTGACCAGCCTTCCGCCTGAGATTGGACTCTTGAAGAAGCTGCGCGTGCTGTTTGCTTGCCGCAACCGCCTGAGTGAGGTCCCCGCGGAGCTGGGCTCTTGCACTTGTCTGGAGGTCCTCAGTCTGGCCAACAACCAGATCACACGCCTCCCCGACAGCCTGGCAGCCATGGACAATCTTAACAAGCTTAACCTCAGCCACAACCGCATCGCTCACATCCCTACTTGTGTCTACAGCATGAAAGGTCTGGTTTTCCTCCACTTGGCCTGCAATCGCCTGGAGACAATTGCAGACCAGATCCAGGACTTGGTTAATCTGAAGATCCTTATTGTGGAGGGAAACAGTATCCACACCCTGCCCAAGACACTGTGCTTTATTGAGTCTTTAGAACTGCTCAATGTTGACTTCAACGATTTGCAAAGTGTTCCAGGTGAGTTGTATCAGCTGAACAGGCTTGCGAGGTTGGCCTGTCACCCACTGGATAAAGGACTTCATATTATCCATAATCCGCTTCTCAAACCAATTCAGGAGGTGCTGCAAGGAGGACTCAGTGCCCTCTATAACTACCTCAAACCCACGTGAGAGACTACTACAGCATGTGTTGTAATTGGATGATGGCACGTGACCCCTCGTACATGGTAGTCAAGGTCACCATAAATTCTGACAAAAGATACGATGTCTCAAGTTAAGATTCCGTCCGACTGACAAACAGATCATCGTACTTTTAGATGTACGACTTAAGTTTGGATATATATAAAGAACTCGTAACTGCTGTGTCAGGTTCTAAACATTTGTTAATCCACAGCGATGGGGTCAGGACAAGTCAGTCAGCACAGAAAAATTCACAGGTCCACATTTGGGGACTGATTACCGGCCCGTTGATCTTACTTGGCCCGTGGCGAGGGGTAAGCAGAGGGGGTGAGTTCAGCTGCAGAGCACCACTCGCTTTGTCACATTCAGGTCAGTGGGATCAAGTGGGTAAGGCCAGTGGAAAGAATGGTAGAGGGGCTTAAGATGTACAAAAACATAAACCAAAACACACCACCGGGCAACTTCGATTCTGATCAAATGTTTTTCCATTCCAGATGGATCAGAGCTGAGCCACTTGCTTGCAGATCCGCTGACATTGCTGAATGTTGTAACACCAACAACTTGAAAAACTTTAATCATAAATCATTTAAAAGGCATCATCATGACGTTTTATTTTTGCCCCATGCTAAACAATAAAGGCACCGCTGTGAGCAAATTAAACTGAAACAATGGAAAGCAAACATAAGCCGATAAGCGATTTGGATTATTTTATTTGTATAAATCATGTGTTATATGTGGCCTGTCTGAGTGAATAAAATTAAACAATTAAAATAAAAATAAATTATTATTAAGCATCACTTGAATCGTCCACCAATCCTAAATTCAACCATGTTATTCAAATACAAAAACTACTGTTAGGTGACCTTTGGAGGGATCAAAGATGATTATAATTTCATTTTAAGTACTGTGGTTAAATCCCTGCAAAGTGAATATAGACCAAACAGTGAAACAAATGTAATCAATGAATTCATGTGATTTTGAATGCATTTTCCACATTATAACACATATTATGGTATGTATAGTATAACATTTGTTTCTTCTTCTTGGCTGTTGTAATATTGATATTTTCAGTTTTCAGTTTGCATGGTTATATACTGTGGTCATCAGGTGACCACTGTGACATTGTGTGTCTGTTTTGTGAATTTGGGATAAACTCTCTTCTTGTACTTCTGTAGTCATGTTTGTACAAATACTTAGCCTGGCTCCGTTTTATAGAAAATGTAAAATAATGATTGTCTTTACTCATAAAAATGTGATGTGTATGCAGACAAGGACAGTGTTTATGCCAGATAAAGCTCCTAAATATGAAACACAGCACACACACATAGTCTGGTTAATGGGGACATTACACATTGACTTACTTTAACATTAACCATAACTATTACTGGTCTAACCCGAAAATTAACCTTAACCTAACCTCAAACTAACCATGCCACATGTCTTTATGATGTAGTCATTTACTTTATTGGGACTTTATTTTGTCCGCTTAAGAAAGACAAGTCCCCGTAATGTGACTGTGTTGATTTAGGTTCTCACAACGTGGATAATATGTGGTACACACGTGTGCATCTGCGCGCACACACACACACACACACACACACACACACACACAATGAATAAGTCTTTGTCCTACATAGGTCACGGGACATGTCGTCAAATAAAGCACCTATAAAGTTATCTTGTTTCTGTATGAGTGCGATGACCTGAATCTTGGTAGAAGTGTTTGTTGGCGACGCTACTATTCTATTCTAACACATTATTATTAATGACTTTCTCTCTGTCACCACATTATTGTGAGACTGTTGTGCGACCACGAGCATCAATGTCTACTAAAGTAATGCTGAAGTGATGTTTGTGGTTCCGGTTCTGCTGAGCCAAACCCCCGGGGGAACAAATCTTCTCTGTTACAGGTTAAAAAAAAACAAAGTTAATAAAATTATTCTTTATTATAAGTTGATCTACATTTGGTTTTCTTTAATGTTAATATGCATAACGGGGATGTTTCTCTTAACCCCGGATTTCCACAGGACGCGTTATATGGCTATATGTCCTGCGTATTGTGTTTTATTTTGAAAGGGGGGCGGAAATGTTTTATTTTGAGTCAGCAGAATGCTGTGTCATCAATAATACACTTTGCATGCTGTATTATCCTTTATAACCAGACAAAATGTACATTATTTTATTTACAATTTTGTATTTTAATGTTTTAATTCATTGTTTTTCCAAATGGCGCTGTGGAAAAGGCCCACACAATACCACATATGACAGGGAAGATGACCAACACTGCAGGGTGGCACCTGGGGTGGTGAAACAGTATTGCACAACAAATGAGAGATGGGACCGCCCTGATTGTTAAAGCGGAACTAGACCGGAAGTTCCTATTAACGCTGTTTTTTAGTGTGTATCTGCGTCATTACCTTGTTTATGAAGCCCTGACGGTTCGAAACAAACAGTTCAGCCATTGCTGAGAACATTGTGTTTTATTGTAATCTCGGGGCTCAACGAGATCACTGAAAATCCCGTAATAGTTACGTAAGCAGCGGTTCTCCTGAACAACCGATCGTCCTGCTCCGGGCGGTAGTCCGGGCACATCCGGTTGCGTACATTGAACCGCAGAAGAAGAATAACGTCCGTTGTGGAGGTGTTTCACGAGCAACAGTGTCTTCTGACTCTGGGTCTGACTCCGGTTTAAAGTCATCAAAGGGACTGCGGTGGGGAGTCGTGACAAAGCTATTTTTAAACACTGTTAAAACAATGTTTTGATAATGAGTAGCAGTGCATCCGCCGTTCCAGAGGGGGGCGCTGTGCTTCTGAGAGCGGGTGTGCCGGATAGTACTGGCCAATCACAAGACTCTGTCTTCTGGGGGTGAAAGTTCACTCTGAAATCTCGCAGCAGAAAAACACCGTCAGAAAAGAGGATTTCTATCGGCTCGTTTACAGAAACTAGGAGGTTTTTGACCATAAAAACAAGTTAATGTATGTAAGCAGACCTCCATAACTAACATTTATGTGCAACAGGACCACTCTATGTCACCTTTAATGGGTATTTCAAACACTGCTAACTGCATTGTTTACCTGCAGATAAACCCACATTTGATATCTGATAGCTAATTGAACACTTCGTTCTCGAGACATTTTGTGAACATGAACACAATTTGGCATGTCCACGTTATTTGGTGTTAACAATAGTGTAGCAATCTACATAGAGGGTTTGCTACATAAGGGGATGTCGCTCCATCGACTGTGCAATTGTGGGCACTGGACAGGTGAATTTAAGAAGCATAGGGAGAGCCTTGAGGATGTTCCAAGGACTGGACGTCCTGCCACCGCCAGGTGTTCACCACGTGACACAACGCAAAGTAGAACAACTGAGTGAACGCACACTGACACCTGTATACGTATTTGTCAGCCAAAGCACAGAAAACAGTTTAGCATCACCAGCTATTTTAAGTGTTATTAATCCCACTATTCTTTTGTTTAAGTGATGCGATCATCCTCTGCATGCAGGAATATGAGGCAGAAGAAGAGGTCTGCCGGGCTGCTGCATGGTGGCAGCTCTCTGCAGAGTCAGCATCGAGACATCACTCGGATATCGAGCATGTGTGAGTCACTTTAACCTGTCAGAAACTGATTCTCTGACGCTGGTCTAGTCCTTCCCTTTCAATCAGTGTAATGCCAAACCTTTTCTGTTTTAATGCTCTTAGAGTGTGACGGAAAGTGCTGTAAGCTTGTGAAATAGTTGCAGCTTGAAAAGTGTCAAAACTGTGGTACGTCGGCGCGTATTTTCTCTCACCGCAGTGAAAGCAAAGCAAGAGGTTTGTTATCAGTTTTAAAGAGACAAGCAAAGTATAGAGCTCGCCCAGACAGCACACAGACAGCAACAACAGCAGCGACTTGATTAATAATAGATAACAATGCAATTATTGCTCACATTTAAAAAGTACCTATCATGGACCAGTTAATTAACTGCATATTAAAGTATGAGATATTGCAAACATTTAAAACATACTTCAAGTGCTCCAGTTATTTATAAAATAACTATACTACTATACTAAACTATAAAAGTTCTGAACATTGCACACATTTTAAAAAGTACTTCAGTTAAGTAAAACATTGTTATTGTGAACATTTAAACAATTACCTTTCATTCTCCGACATGGAAGAACCGTTGATCTGGTGTCATGAATTATTTTATGTTTCTTCACTTCAACAATCAGTCTCTCGTCGTACATCATGACTCTCCGAGACGCTCTGATTAATTGACTGTTGACCTGGCAGCACCGATCACGACATAATGTTGATGTGAAGTTGTGACAGGCTATACGACCTGCGTATTGTGTTTTATTTTGAAAGGGGGAGGAAATGTTTTACTTAATTGAGACTGTGTCGCACTTCCCGTCTCGTGCGATCTGCTCTGTTGAAATTTACGCGGTTCAGTAGCAGCAACGGCGAAGATAGAACTGCTACCCATCGAAAGCGCTTCGGCGCGGCGAGTATGGAGTTAGATTTGTGTCTTTATTATTCAATCAAAAAAAAGTTTGCTTCAATCAAAAAAAACATTTTCAATCAAAGACAACAAGTGTTCAAATGACATTTTTTGAGTCTCAAATATATTTTTGCATTCAAACACTTTTTTTGTTTGATTGAAAAAGGATTTTTTTGATTGAAGTGATTTTTTTTAATTGAAAATATTTTTGTTTTGTTTGAAGCAACTTCTTCTTTGATTGAGTTATAAAGACACAAATGTCCTACCCATAATATGGCCCAAACGCAAAACAGCATTACTTCAATCAAAAACTTGCTTCAAACAAAAAAAACCTTCACTTCGATCAAAGAAAACATTTTCAATCAAAGAAAAACAGTGTTCAAATGCCTTTTTTTTGAGTCTCAAATATATTTTTGCATTTAAACATCATTCATAGGTTTTTTTGATTGAAATGAAGGTTTTTTTGATTGAAAATATTTTTTTGGGCTGTAACGCATCCAGTGGAAATCCAAGGTTAAGGAGAGACGTCTATGGAATTAGGTTTGGACTAGAAATGAGAGACAGAACACGAGAAGTAAAATCAGAGGTAATATTTATTAGCCTATGGTGTACAAATCCTGAAGCTAAGCAAACAGTAAGCGAGTTCGACAAGTGAGGAGTGAGCCGAACTGCAGCTGAGCCGGAGAAGATAAGAAGCTTCACTTCGATCTTTAAAGTTCGTGGTTTGGTTCCGACGAGGAACAAACTCACTGGAGTAGACGATAAGTAGCAGGAGTCCCGTATTGCCTTTGGGCTGCCAGCAATTTCTTTTTTGCAGGACCGACTTCTTTGCTGACCGTTTGCCACGCTCCCTGCTTTCTGTTTCTGTCCTGGTACATGAACAACATTAGGAAGATTTAGTGTCAAAAAAACAGAGTTGACACTGGACAGCTTCAAATACATGGCTGGAACAACCAGTGAAAGATAACACAACGATTTATCTTTTCAGGCTATGTTTACGGAGAACCACGTGGAAACTATCCCCTCAATCACATAACCACAAACAACATACTCACTCTTTCTTTCCATGCAGACAGTGTTGTTATTCACTCATCCTTCCATCCAATCAGACAACTCAACCCATGACAGCGCTGCTCGTGTGGTATTCCGGACATTCCTAGCAACAGAACTGCTGAAACCAAGACAATGCCCAACAACAACAGGGAGAGATGTGTGGCATTTCAGTCAAATGCTTCACTCATTGTTTGGTGGACCTATGTACAAATAAAACCCAAAACAAAAGAAGTGGCGCCATATATCCTTGACAACAGGAGGTCATTTTGAAACTAAATGTGAACGTCAATCTAGCTGCATTTTAATTAGCCATGGAAAACTGCTGGTACAAGTGAAATTGCTGTGTGTGTGTGTGTGTTTGTGCATGCGAAAACACAACTGGAGTGAGTGACATTGGTTGACTTTGTCATTTGTCGCTTCTCCTGCTATGTGTTAGATATTAATGTGAGAATACCTCAGCACTGTTTGCATTTGCTGTCTCAAACAAATGTTTGCTCATTTCTATCTATCTATCTATCTATCTATCTATCTATCTATCTATCTATCTATCTATCTATCTATCTATATGAAAGTCTGAATATATATAAAAAAAGTCTGAATATATACAGTATATATACACCACCATACAAAAGTTTGGGCTCACCTATACCATTTAATTGTGTTTTCCATTAAAAGTCAGACTTTTATTCATCAAAAGAGTTGCAAAATGAATAGAAAATATAGTCAAGACATTGACAAGATTAAAAATAATGATTTTATTCAGTATTATAATAATGTTGACCTTCAAACGTTGTTTTCGTCAAAGAACCAGCAAAACTGTTTTCAGTTGTGCTAACCTAATCTAATCATTGCAATCAAGGGTTTTCTAATCATCCAATAGCCTTCTAATGCCATTAGCAAACACTATGTACCATTAGAACACTGGAAATGGGCCTCTATACACCTATGTACATATTCCATTAAAGGTGAAGTAAGTAGTTTATAGTGCATATATCTAGAGGAGAGGCTGAAATTTACAACAAAGAACTGCTCCTCTGCTCACCCCCTCCCTTCCCTGAGCGCTACGGTGTCCTCAGCCGGTCAAATGTCGTCGTCCTCGTCGTCTTTCTCCGTGTCAGCAGATGAGGTTCGTGAGGTGAGGGAGAGGGCGGAGCTACCGCGGCCGTAGCAGACGAAGCGGAGAGAGTGGAGGCGGGACTTCCTGCTACAAGTAAAGAGACGCTTGATTTGTTCTCTCGCGTTTGTCCTTACAGGCTCCGGTAGAAACATGGCGTCTCGCTGCTAACAGTGGCTATGCAACCGCGGCCCGCGGTCATGTTATTTTACATGACTTTTTGAAACACTACGAAAATGAAACAAAAACTATTATACAGCAACTGGACAATGCAGGAGCACATAATATGTATAAAAAAGTGGATTTTGGGTTATATAAACCCATAAATACTACACAGTGTCCCTTTAACATCTTCCTTCCAACACATTTCTTGAAATATTCCAAAATCTTTCAAGGACCTTCAGTTTTTTTTTTTTTTTTGTTTGTTTTTCAAATTCACAAACTTTCAAGGTTTTCAAGGACCTGTGGGAACCTATTTTTATAAACACAGTACAATGGCTTTTACCCATTTTATTTTGTAATTAAATGTGACCTCATCTAATGTCCAGTATCCACCACACAGGTGTTCCAAATGAGCGCTGATGAATGAGAGGGGAGGAGGAGGAGGAGGAGGAGGAGGAGGAGGACACCTCTCACTCGGAGGGGTTCACACGTGCCCTCTAGCGGCCACTGAGCGCATACGCACGCACGCACGCACGCATACAGCCGCCGCTCTCCTGGAGCAGACGGACCATTCAATCCAGGCGTAATTCAGGATACAGGACTCTCTCACACACACACACACACATTGCTCCTGTAAGTGTGGAGGGAAGGAGAACAAGCTCCTCTCGCCCTCCTCAGCGCGCCAAGGGAAGGAGGAAGCAGCGCGAGGATTAGAGTAGATTATAGTATATGCTGTATAGTTTGGTAAGATTCAAGTTCCACTAAAGCGCAGAAGAAGAGTTTGCAGTTAACCCCGCTGCTGCTGGGGGGGGGTTAACGCCACGACGCTGCTGTGGAACATGGATAAAGTTGTCAGTTGCTTGTTCGCCGCGATGACCCTGCTGCTGCTGGTGCCCACGCGAGGTCAAGTTTTAAAGGTAAGGTACTGGATTCACGGTTCTACCTGATGTTGTTTTCTTGTGTGTGTGCGCACAGTTGCGCGCTGCTGCTGCTGCTGCTGCTGCTGCTGCGTGTCCGCTCTGCTCCATCAACGGTCCGCGGAGCGAGGCGCACAATGAAGGCGCTTATTGAAACTCAGTTTTTGTCGGCATTTAAGTCCATTTGGTCACGGTGTAAATGTGGAGATGGAGTGGTACGGCGCGGGCGCGAAGCGAGTTACGTGCATTTTTGCGAAGTTAAAGGCGTGAATTGACGCACAGTATGTTTTTTTCATTTAATTGGATGGCGCGTCAGTGAATCAGTCGCAGGTGCGCTTTGCTCTGTCCGCGTGCCACTTCAGGACTTTAACTTTTAATCTAATGTCGTTACCAAACGGCTCGTGCGCCAAAGTGTCTGTTAAGTGTCAACTCGCTCAAACTTAATTTGTGACGTTTCCTCACAGTTACCTCAGAGTAGAAGTCACATTAACACGTGCAACAATGTGGATTATATTCTTTCTACAATAATCCCATTTGGAGTTTTTTTTCTTGTATCTGA